>NW_020455843.1:3198365-3307732 GCF_003342845.1 Nothoprocta perdicaria | reverse complement strand
AAATAACGCACAGAGAGAAAATGCAAAGTATTTTTATAGAGAGAAAATCCAAAGTATTTTTACCCAGCATGAAAACCCCAACATCTCTGCACAATCATGATGCGGGACTCCAATTTCAAAGTTAGCAAGCTAAAAGCAAGGCTGCTAACGCTGTGTTTCTGCATGCTCAGCTACTCCAGAATTTTCAAGAGAGCAAGAAAGGCGAGTTGAGCATTTGCTTCTAAAYACACATTCCCGAAATAACTGGGGCAGTAAACTTAATTCTGCAAATTCTGTCTTATTTAAAAACAAATATAGAAAAAAAAAAGGGGGAGAAATATTTTGCATTAGCATCACAGCCCACTTTCCCTTGTGCACTATTTTCTGAGCTTGTCTTTAACAGAGGAAGCTGGTTAATGTGCCAACCTCAGCCGCTCCAGCTGTGCTTTACTGTGGCAGGGAATCGCCATCCCTCAAACCAGGAGGATTTTGCCCTGCTGCATGACCTCCCCCTGCTCAGAGCTTCAGATCCCATCATTTCATGACCTTGTTCTCAGCCACTGGGATAAAACAGACTGCGTTTTCCTTCCTTTCSTTTTTCTTTCTCTTGCTTTGCAGCTAATTCCTCCTCTCACCACCACGAGCGGTCCAGGATCGCACTTGCTCTGCAAAGCCTCGCCTAGGAGCATCTTTCTGCGGCACTTTCTCCTTCTGGTCTGCATTACAGTTCAAAGCCTGGTCTCCGCATCAACAACATGTTTGCGGCAGTTCCACATGCTGCTAAGTAAACTGAGTAGATAATTTGGTTAGAGAGGAGGTTCAAATAGGCCTTTTGCTGTCAAAGAAGAATCCCGCAAGTCCAAGGAGCCCGGAGAAACACAGAGATGGAAAAGCAGACGTGACTCTGCGTTGACCAAACTCACGTGGCTCTGCTTGGACTAGATGATCTCTGAAGGTCCCTTCCAACATTAACCAACCTCAATCACACAGAATGATTCCGTGGTTATGGTGAGCACGACATTGGGAGTTGGGATGATCGTACCCAGAGAGACACCAGCACCAGCTTCCTGCCAGCCCTCCGCCTTGTCCCCAACCTCGGTCGCATCCCACAACCCTCCAACGATAATCTCAACACTGCCTTGAGAAATTGGCCCATTTCTAGAAGAACTCAACCCAAAGGCAATACACATCTGCTGGTAGGAGGTTAGAAGCTCACAAGCTTCACTTGGACCAGTGTCACTGCTTCAGCTCCTGATTTTTACGGCTCCTTTGATACGAATTCCCACTTGTTCCAGGCGTWGCAATCTGTCCTGAGGGCCTTTGCTGTGGCACTATTCAATGATTCCCTCTTCATCCAAACGTAGCCATTCTCCTTCTGCCCCGTCTAACAAAGCATTTCAAAACACGTCGTGTTATGAAAACTAATCTTGTTTTAACGGCCTCTTTTGCCGAGCCGATTTTGCTATGATTTCATACCCAATATTTCTGTCCATAGAGATGACTTAAATTTTCTTCTTGGTTTATTTATTGATCATATAACATTGATAGGATGTTCTAGAGATAACTACAGACCCAAAGCAATTAACCCAGAGCTGAACTTCAATTCCGAAAAGARTCAGCATGTAACTGTGAGTCCGATCGGACGCGAGATTTTTGCAGTCATTCATGATATTGTTTTACCCTGTTGTTAATAATAAATTGAGATTGCTCTTCAGCAGTTTGAATTCTCCGGTCTGATAAGCTTCGAACAGACTCACTGGTGAAAGTGCCATAATCTCAGGCAATCGAATGTACTTGACTGACACTCCACTTGCTTCGTGGTCCAAAGGAAACGCTGAACCCAGGTCAACGGCATCGTGTAACGGAGGCCAAACACAAGACACACGACCACGTCTGCGCAAGTGCTTCTCTTGACCGTATTTCCTTCTAAACAATACTAATAATACCAATAATAATTATCTCCATTATCTCAGGGAACCGAGAGGTTCTCCAGAGCAGAGCTACGACCAACAGGGCCACCAAATGCCCTTCAACGAGGGCTTCTTCACAGCCCCATGCATGGAAAAGAAGGATGCTCTGCAGAGTCCAGATCATTTGGGGGTTAAACCCCAGTCGGCCCCTCACAAGCTCCCCACCCTCCTCAAAATAACAGTCAATTTTCTGACCACCTCCTACCAGGAGCGGATCCAGGAGGGCTGGAGGCAGCTCAGCCTCCCGCCCGCGGCTGACAGGTTTCCGATGCCTCGCTGGGTATTCACTTATTCCCCCCTTCCTCTCCCCCTCCCAAAGCTGTGAAATATAAATTACTTTTGCAGAAGAAATGGAAACTTGGCCATTAAAATTAGATAACGGAGCCGACCCGCAGCCGAGGACGGCGGCCGCTAAACCCAAAGCCGGGATCGATGTTGTTAGTAGGGAGACCTGTCATCTAATCAATAGCATGTGCAACCTATTATTCCACTGTTTGACATAAGCTCTCAAATGGTGTGTTAACAAGGCTGAACACGGAGACCTTACACAGCCCACGTTTGTCAGCTACTGGAAATCCTTAGAAGATACAATCTGCTAAGCCCTTAAAGCCGGGGTGACATTTTTGGTGACCAGTGAAGGGTGGAAGTGTTTAATTTAGGACACTTTCCGGTCCAATCGCAGCGATGGGAGATCTAATAGATAAACTGCACCAACAAACCTCCTTCTGGAGACTTTTCCCCCCCCCCTCTTTGCTCTCCAACAGGACAAAGGAGCTTTTTATGACGTCTCGAGCAATGCTGTTTGTTTAGTACATATTGTGGCTGATCTGCTGTTGAAACACCATCCATCTCCCTCCCCGGAGAGATACTCCAAGGAGCAGCCAGTAATCAACTTTAAACAAAAAGACCATCTAAATATACAAAAAGAAAAAGAGGAGAACAATAGCAGCATTAATTATAAAAGAGGCCGGCTGCTTTCCAAGGGGAATTCATATGGGCTGGATTTATTTCTGCACAAGTTATTCCTCTTTCTGGGGTTCAGCAGAAGGGTGGCAGCTCGGAGAGGCCCGAGCAGAGYGKGATGGCAGGGGCAGGATGAGGGCAAAAGAAAGAGGGGCTGAGAGAGTGGTGCCGAATGCACCAAAAGCAGCAGGAAAAGCCAAGTTACACCCATTGAATCTGTTTCCTTGCATTAATTCAGCCTCAGAAGAGCGAGTTAAGGGGAGCACTGGTGCTTTGCCGGAGACATTGATCCAGCAAACAGGGTGCACAGGGAGCAGCGCCCTTTCCTAGCCCAGGAAAGGGCACAACGGGTTCCAGCGCCTGCTGTGGATGCAAAGAGCAGCCGTGAGGATAAAGAGGGATAGCGGCATCTTCTCCAAGCAGGATCAAGGCTTAAATCCAGCTCAGGTTGATTCCTGCTCCATGGTAGGAAGATTTTCCCAGCCAGAAGCACTAAAATAGGCTGCATAGAACAGGCACAGACACCCACTCACTGCAGAGGGCTTCTTCCTTCAAGCACAAGCTGACAAAATCTTGGTGGGAATTACTGAAATACAGTGATTATTATCCTTAAATGGGGGGCTCCCTCCATCTCATCATCAGACCCCTCAAAGGGAACTCCCTAGGATGAAACCACTGCAATTCCTCTTTTTTTTTTTTTTTTTCCTTTACAGAATATTCAATCATGTATAGACAGTACTGCWGTTACAGAGAAGGAAGGAAGGGGTGAGGGAGGGTCCCTCTGTGTCCACTCCCTGCTCACCAACCATCAGGTTCCAGGGACCGTTTCCACCACCACCGGGCCCAGCCACCCCATGGCTGAACTGCAATGGGACAAAATATACAATAATAAGAATAATTAATAATAATAAGGTCAATTAGCTGCACTGGCGCAGCAGGAGGCTTCTCCAAGCAGGGCCACCACCTCCCTGCCCGCCCCGGCGTCCGGGCGACGCTCGGGCAGAGCAAGCGCGGCCGGCGGCAGGTTAATTATAACTCCCTCTTCAAACACACGGAACCTCGTTTCAACTCCAAATGACCTCACCTGCTTCTTTTTTTTTTTTTTTTTCCATTTTTTTTCACTTCTTCCTCTTAGTGGAGTAAAACTTTGTGTCAACAAAGCCGCGAGGCCAAGGAGAGTTCACAGGAAGAGCCCCGCGCTGCTCCGCGCCGTGCCCGGGACTCAGCCCTCACCGCCAGCGCCACAGACCTCGGGAGCACGGTGCAAATCCAGCGCCAGGGTTAGCGTGGCGAGGAACAACCTCCCCTCCGCACCACCTTCCACGGCCCTCGTTCACCCTGGAGCTCCTCGTTGGCCGGGCGTTTACGTGACGCTTAAGTGCAAGGATAAAAATAGCTGCTGAGATGAGGTGAATAGCTGAGATGAGGCCACCAGGGCATTGCTCACCACTCCTTGACCATGGTTAAAGCCAGAGTAATCAAGGCAGGGAAGTAATCGCCAGAGAAATTAATAAAGGAAAGGTACCTGACCCCAAGTGTGACTGTCACTTAATGAACATTGGCTTTTTTCCTGGTTCTCCAGAGCACAACCAGCTCTGCTGCGTTTGCCTGCGTTTCTGGACGTATCTTGACCGCTCAGCAAACCAGAAGGGACAGCACAAGACTCAGACAGACACCTGACGACTGCCTCGCACGGCTCACTGTCTGGACAGCTCTGCTTTTATTGAGGGGGGGAAATGAATTATACTTAGTAATGCAAAGCATTATTAATACTGTAACATATGGGAGGTGAGCACACGCGAAGCCAAAACTTTTATATAGTCTAAACAGCTGTAACACTCCAACGCTATAAATCATGCAAAAATGGAATAAAAACATTCAATCCATATCCATCCATATATATATATATAAAGAATCACCTGCACTCAATTACACAATCAACTCCATCAAGGAATTCCACTGACATCGTGGCCCATGACACACCAAAATAACCCTTTCATGGAATGACCTGGTTCTTGAGCTCTAGGTCAGTCATGTCATCCCTCCCCTACACCTTGGCTCAGACACATGCATGGCCAGCATCAAAACTCAGTATTTTGCAGGTTTCTTTTGTCTTCTGAATTTCCAAGGTGCTAGAGTGTAAGGGGAGAATGGTAAATAATTTACTTTAGGGGAAATAGTAGGAGTTTGAATGTTGACTTTGAGCTCCACTCTAAGAAGCTACGAATCTAAACCAGGAGCACGCAACAGATGCCCCTCCAAGGCTCAAAACCAGCACATCATGGTAGCAAACACATGGTCATCCATTCTTGATAAAATGAAACACGTCGTAGGACTAGACTTTCCAMGGGATCTCCCAGTGTCTCATGTCCTCCCTCTCTAAGCCAGGGGGTTTCAGCCAATTTTTGATCTGTTGAGCTCTCAAAATCCGACAGAGAGAGTAGACKCCTGGATAATTAATTTAAACTCTGGGACAATAACCTGGCCTTTCTTCGTTGCCCTTTGTGGACCTTCCAGCAGTTGTCCAGAGACCAATACCCACTGCTTTAGGCTACAAAATCTCTGGGAAAAGAGCTTGCTGACTATGCACAACCTCAACTCTGTGCCCTTGGTTTCATCCGCTTCCTCCAGCGGGAAGTTCAGCCCTCAGGCTCTACACACTCTTCTACTCAACTTACCACGGCCATGGCATTGAGATGACATYGCTCATCCAGAGAGCCAAAAGCATTGCAAAGCATGGTAATTTTTGAAGCACATTGTCTCTCTTGACCAGAGAGGCTACAGGAACGTCGCAGACCAAGGGAGAGGATCTGATTATCCAGCCCACRGCTGAGGACATCCTGTTGAAGAAGCCAATGGTGCAGGGAAAGCTACAGCTCAGCTTGTTTTGCCAGGGGGAATCTAAGATAGACTCAGCACTATGGGCAGAAATTTATGGATATATCTACAGGAATAGCTCAATCTATAGAAATCACCAGAAACCACAGGGCCAGCTCCTTCTGTACCACTACTGGCAGCAGAAAATGAAGAAGGAAAAAGGAACTCTTTATTCTGCCACCTCTCTTGGCACCCCGTTGGGYTCAATATGCAAACCCTGAGTTGCCAGGACCAAAGGCTCCCTCCGAGGTGCCGGGATTGCTCCTTCTTCCTGGGAGCATTTGGGTTTTGCGGAAAGGGAGGCTATGGGGGCGATGTTAAGGGGCACACAGCAGTAACCCACAGCTTGGTTTTCCTTCCCCGTGGCTCAGCAGTGGGGCTGTGGCGGCAGAACAACGCTGGGTCCCTACATTGTTAGACAGAGTTTAAATATAGCATCTAACTATGAAAACATGAATAATTGTGGTGCTTAAAGCGCCTGGCTAATCTTCAGCAGAACTGCAATCAATCACCAGTGTCAGACTGGGAAGCATTTCTCTRTTTCATACACAAAACCTTCCTTCAGATTCAAACTATATCCACTTTCAGCGTTTGGACCAGCTTTCCCAGATGATATTAATGGAACCACTCTCGGCATGAAGAGGCACCGCTCTGAATTGCTTTTTTTTTTTTGTTCCCTTTTTTAACTTTCGCAAATACATCCAGCCGGGAACGACAGCCATAGAAACACAGCTTCCATCTCCGGAAAAGATGAAGAGGAAATTTGGACGGGTTTGTAGTGGCTATTAACGCAAACGCACAGCGAACACGTCCAACGAGTTTCGCTCTCCGCTCACAAACCCGCGAGCCCGCAAAACGCCGCTAGATAAAGAGCGAAGCGGCCAACAAAAATCCAACCCTGCAGCTCCGACCAAACAGCCGGGGCGGATTTTGTGCCAGTGATCTCTATCACCCCTTTTAGGAAGCTCCGCTGTGCCTCGGGTTCGGATGGAAACCATCTCGGCGCATACTGAGCCCTTTCAGAGGAGCAAACAAGGGACTCTTCACTGACAGCCATTTCCAAAGCGTTGGCCATTGCACGTTGAATTACAAACGCGGAGGAGCCTCATTCACCATTTCCAGGCGCTAGAAAATATTTTTAAAGCGGGCTTTTACTACGGCGAGTGCTTTATCATTTCTGATTCAGTCAGTTAAGATAATAGCTGCTCGCAGTCGTCGRGGAGAAAGGAGATGAGAGCTTTCTGGGCACGATACCGGCACGCTTTGTGTCATGCAGCACAGCAGGTTCTGATGCAAAAGAACTTCTGCCTGTTGCTATATAAAAARAAAATCCATATAATGGAAAAAATACTACTTTTTTTATTAAGCAGCTATCTAACATTCACTAACCTGAAGGTGAGATGTACCATTTAACGGCAGACACAAGTCCAGGTCGCAGACCCAGTAAATATCTGCTCACACACCAGCWGACACTGACCTTTTTCTACCTTTTTGCTAGGAGAGCACTGGTTATTTCTCCCCTTTCTCCCAGGTGCAATTTTCTGTTGCAAATCATAGCCCGCAGAGCAGCAGGGAGCAGGGGACTGGCTCACTTGCTTCTTGTTGAGGCAGACAGATAAATATGGAGCAGCCTCAAGTTGTGTATTTTGAGCTCCTGTAGAACACAGCCCGTGCATGGAGCTCAGTAACACACATTAAGGCAAGTCTTCCAGAAGCGCACTAGGTGCTCAACCAAAAACTTCACRAAGGCTCACCCAAAAGCTCCACAAACCAGCCCAGAAGCACTAATGGTGCTGGGAATCCATTATATTGTGTTCTTCATCCATTGGTCCCCATCCCAGAGACGRGAACAAGGAATCATGTTAGATATATGTGCAGAAGCATTCCTGAATGAACCTATTTCTTTTCACAGAATCACAGAATATTCAAGGTTGGAAGGGACCTCTAGAGATCATCTAGTCCAACCTTCCTGCTCAAGCAGGCACACCTACAGCATGTGGCACAGGGTGGCATCCAGGCGGGTTTGGAAGACCTCCAGAGTAGGAGACTCCACAACCTCCCTGGGCAGCCTGTTCCACTGCTCTGTCACCCTCACAGTAAAGAAGTTCCTCCTCACCTGGAGATGGAACTTCTCTTGAACTCCAAAACACTGAGAACTCTTTAAGAGTTCTCTTGAACTCTAAAACACTGCAGTTTCTCTGGCTTCTCAAAACCTCAGCAGACACTCACAATGCAAATTCTAGAGGGTGTCTAYGAGACACAGCAAAATGCCTCAACCCACCGTATCTTTTGCCAACCCCAAAACAYAATTTCCTCCCCTTCAAAGAAGAGGGGGGCAACTGCAGAGGGAGACATTCCCTACGCTAGAGATGAAGAAGGTGCCCAGCCCAGCGCTGGAAACAGTCATTAAAACTATCCTGGTTAACTGGCATTGGACCATTGTAGAGCAAAGACTTCACCTAAAAATGGGCCAACAGAGCTCAGCAGATGTTTTTAAGTTGTTCAAAACCACCAAGTTGTCTTGAGGTAGGAAGGAACCAGATCCCACTGGGTCTCACGCCGATTCGGAGAAGACACAGGCAAGCACTACCCATYTGCTTATGCAGCTTTTACTACTTATTTCTCTGCCTTTCGCCTCTTCTCTTTTCTTTTTGCTGGCTGATTCCAAATGGCAAAGTGTCGACGTGCAAGGYGATGGCCAAGGCACGCACCCAAACTGACATACCCCAGAATTCACCCAAATTAAACCCAAATTAAACAGTGTGAAGAACGTGACTCTCCTCAACCACCACTGCCCCTCTGTTTGGGGTCAATCTCACTTGCTCACCTCTTTCCAACACCTCCCACCCCCTTGTTTCTCTTTTCCAGTTAAGCTCCCTTGCTTTTATCATCCTGGTATCAACATTTTCTTTGCTGCCAAAGCTGATGTAAGAAATTCCTGCYTGGAGATGTTTGTGGTCACTTCCAACCTACTGCTCGCTACGCACCGCTAACGCCACCAACGTTTCCTATATGTTTAATGCATCGCCAGTGAACCAAGGAGATGGCTGTGCTGTCAAAAACACCTCCTTGCATCTCCCTTAGCTTTGCCCACTTTGGGGACACGTTAACAGATGAGACAAGRGAGGTCCTGGTAAGACCACGCAGAAACACAACGTTCAGAGGCCACCACTCAGCGTGCAAACATGGGGCTGTGGCGCAGGGAAGGGATGTTCCTCCCCGTGCACCACTCCTGCTCTTGGGTGGCTTGCGACCCACTTCAGAACAACACACGAGAGCAACACCTAATATCACTCGAGAGCGACATCCCGAAACGTGGCCCTTCCACGAGCGGTGGTGATTCTCACATCGCCTTGGCCAAGGCGTTTTGGCGACTCTCTCCGCTCCTTGCCCATGCCAGGATTTCTTCCCTTCTCCAGGCAGGCATGTGCCCAGCCCTCTTTGGAAGCCACCCAACCAAGACTTGTGCTGGGGAGAACCGGAGGCTGCTTGGTTTCCTCTCGCATCAGATAAATCCCGGCTGGGCCCTCGCTGGAATTTTGGCAGCAAAAGCAGCGAAGATGAACTTGGCACCGGGCCTAACAGTTGGAAGTACCTTGGAGGCAGYGCCTGTTTTGATAAGAGATCTTTGGCTTCCTCGTTTCCTTCGCCTGAACGTGTCCATTAGCTTTCCGATCCTGCTAAACTCTTGCTCCAGAAGGATAGCGCTGACGACATGCCTTTAAGCATTGCCATCAACCTCACCTCCTTAGGTTGCTCTTAAAACTCAGCACTGGAGGCTGGGTGAACGGATTACTCTGAAGAGGGATCCTCACAATTGCTCCCGCATCTCTAAAAAAGCCCCATTTCTCACAAGAAATCAGCTGCCTCCCTGGAGCAGAAGATTCTGGCCAAGGGGAAATAAAGCAGCAGTCGTTTTATACTGCTATTGTAATCAAAATATAAGTGGTTGATGAACATTCGGCCTACTTGGATTTTTAGGATGACTTTGTCACACTCTATGGAGGCTTCTCGTCACCCTTTGAGGTGGGTCACCACTAAGGACATTGCAAGGACATTCCTGGACAACAGAGCAAGTCAGCAGCTGAGCCACAAACCACATATATATTTCCTATATTTTGGCAGAAACTGGACAGCCACAACCTTCAGAGACCATTTTTAACACGAACATGCCATACGCAATGGACTGTCCCTCCCAACCTTCTTCTTTCTCTTTGTACGTACAGCACTACACAGGAGAGGCCATGCCAGCATCAATTTAAATGCTTTTTTAAAGCACCAGAACTGTTTCATATTCAATCAGCAATTGCGAGAAAAGTCACTGCCAGTAAAGGGCGCAAGGGCAAGGTCTCTGTGTCCCATCAGYGGGAAGGGACTGGCAATTCTGACACGGTTTGACTCCTTTTTAGCCATCCCCTGTGGTAACACGAGAGAGAGATGAAGTGGCGGAGTGTTTTATGGCGCTTTTGCTACCCAGGCTTCCCGATGGAGGGGTGCGAACAGATTTGAGATGTTTCTGAAAGATGAGCTCTCACTGGAGGAGCACAGCCCTATTTCACCGTGACATCAGCAACAGCAGCTCACATATGGTAGAAACATCCACCTTGCTGCAAAAAGATGAACCCTGGGCTATTAAACACTAATTCCTGTAGCATCGATTACCGTGGCAGACAGGTTTCAGTGACAAGGATCCAAAAAACAGCCAGCTAAAGCACTAAGGAAAGCACCATCTCCTGCCACCCGTCCYGCAAGACGCTGAACTCACAGGCCACCATGGGATGACACCACTAATTCCTAGAGGTGCTAGCGCATAAATTCTCTGTGCCCCCAGGGCTAATTACTTTGAAAAATGCAATTTATTAGTGAATCTCCAAGCCATAAATCCTTTGCCAACATACTAAAAGTAGATCTCACATGAAAAGATCTGAAATATTTTGCCACCTTGCCTTATGAAGACTTGCTCTTTGTGACCTTCAAACACGTGGGCCACAAGGTTGCTTTAAGGTGGCATTTTCTGCAGTAACTCTGATGCAGTAACTCCAGACCTCTCCCTGTGGATACTTTGGTATCCACAATGCACAGACATAGGCTAAGCTCTGCAAGGAGCTTAAGTGGTCAAACCTATCGTCAGGGTGGTCAAACTTTCAGCTTATCTTCCCAAGTAGCTGAATTTTGGTGTCCTAAGAAGATAGGAGGCAAAGTTCTCCAGGTAGGTGCTCTGAAATCCCTTCTAGAGTCTGGCATGCTTGAAGCCAGAGAATCATCTTCTGAGACCTTCAAGATTGTCAAGCCCAACCATAAACCCACCACATCAGACTTAAGAGAGTCTAACTTCCTATAGGGCAAGTCTGCATATAGAACAAGTCTTCACATGGAGCGAGTATGAGGAAGCTAACATAGGACAGCAGCAAAGACGCTGTAGATTCCGATTCCAGTTTGCTCACGTCTATGACCTCATAAAACCAACCACCTCCTTGCTGCTCAGCTAAGACACTGCCCAAGGCACCCCGCTCTCATCTGGGAAGCAGGACTGTCCAAAGGACCGAAGGGAGAAGGAAACAGTGATGTGTTATGGGGAGAGGCACCCAGAAGCGCAACAGGGACAGTCTCTCCAGGCACTGGTGGCTCTTGCGTGACACAAACCACAAGTATCTGCTGAGCACCCTGAGATCTTCCCAGGGAGATGCTGGGGGGATTTGCGCTCTCCTCCAAGCACGAGTCCAACGGAGGTTGGGATAAATTGAAGCCACGAGGCACCGCGAGCTGAAAGGCGTCTTTAGAGCCCCAGAAACGTGCGTTTGTCACCGCAGATGGATAAGAACACGTTTGCACCTCGGAACGGCGGGACGGGAACTCGACATCCACCGCACACCTGAGGAGCTGGGGACGCACGATGGCATCAGGCAGGAGCTGCCGGAGATGCCTTGGCTACGTGGATCGGCCGCGGCGGTGGAAGGCAGCCAGGTGGAGGAGCACAGGAGCTGCCCGCTTGTCTTCTCCCTTGTCATTCAACACGGGGCTCAGCAGAGAGCCGCCCCTGCCCTTCTGCTCGTGGCCGGATCCCTGCGCCGCGTCCCCGGGCCAAAACAGCAGCGTTCCCGAAACCCGCYGGGTGAGAGCACCCGAACAGGCCCATCTTTCGAAACTCGCCCATTCTTCTCRTAATTTATTGATGAAAGGATTCCTCGCGGGTTAGGCAATATCCCTCCGGATGAAAGCCTGGCTACGTGTCTCCCCTTTCTGCCACCCTCAGTAACGTACACCTCCTCTCTAATGGCCCCCTGATGAAAAATTCACCAGTCGACAGGCCGCGCCGCCGCCTGCGCTGCTGACGGATTGTGTTGCTTTCTGCCTGCTCACGTTAATCAGGTTACAGCTCCGGAGCTGCCACCGAAGGGCGGCCTCACACCTCCGCTCGCGGACCTCGCTCCACGTGGAGCATCCCGGGCAGGCCRCACAGAATCACAGAATGTTCAAGGTTGGAAGGGACCTCTCGAGATCATCTAGTCCAGCCTTCCTGCTCCAGCAGGGACACCCAGAGCACGGGGAACAGGGTGGCATCCAGGCGGGTTKTGAAGACCTCCAGAGAAAGAGACTSCACAACCTCCCTGGGCAGCCTGTKCCACTGCTCTGTCACTCTCACAGTAAAGAAGTTGCTCCTCATCTGGAGATAGAACKTCCTGTGTTGCAGCTTGTCCCCATTGCCCCTTGTCCCRTCACTGGTCACCACCAAGAAGAGCTTGGCCCCTTCCTCCCTACATTCCCCCTTCCTGAACTTAYACATATTAATCATATYCCCCATCAGCCTTCTCTTCTCCAGGCTAAACAGGCCCAACTCACTCAGTCTCTGCTCACACGAGAGATGCTCCAGTCCTTTCATCATCTTTGTTGCCCTCCACTGGACCCTCTCTAGGAGCTCCACGTCCCTCTTATACTGGGGAGCCCAGAACTGCACACAACATGTGCCACCACAGCACACGCACGCCAATGCTTCCTATGGAACGGGCTCGGAGAAGCCTTTGTGTTTTGCCCATTAACGTGCAGGAGGGGTTTGCGCTCGTGGCCCACGATGGTGTTGCAGAACACGGTGGTTTGGCAGGTGGTTTGGTGGTTTGATCTTCTCTGGACAGATCACGGCATCTCCGCTCGAGCTCCTGGGCTGCACAACAAGTGCAAAGCCACCCCTTCCTCCCGAGGCTGCCGGGAGGTTCCATTGGTGCTTTTAATGACCTGAGACACTTCGGAACGCAAGCTGGGATGGAAATACTTCTAATCACTTAGCAAATTCAGTGGCCGATCAGGCAAAGTTTATTACAGTGAGAAACTCTCATCTCCCGGGAGGACAAGGCTCATACATCTTTGAATGCTAAGCCCCAGCTCCTCAGTGGTCCATGGGCTTTCACTGCACAGGAGTAAATCCCGACTCTTGGAACCTGCTGAGTTCAATGGAGCCCTTCCTTAAACTCGGCCTCCCACAACTCAAGTTGCTTCGGCTTTGATCAGCGGTAGCAAATCCACCGTGCTGCACATGAAAGACAGTTTAAAAGGCTGAGAAGAGATTCACAAATACGTTTTAGTGACCTTAAATGCAGGAACTGATGCAACCAACAGCACACACAACACAGGCTTTGAATAAACATCATGGGACTGACATTGCAGGGTGCTGGTTATCCCGAAAACTCCCTGCAGAATTGGGCTGTCCTGGCCCTCCTCAGCCCAGCCTGGAGGACACAAGTGGCTGCCTCCAGTTCCAAGTTGGATTTCATCCGTGCTTTACTTCACCGAGCAGTTTTGCTAAGACCGGAGCTGTTGCACAACGCTACTGCTCTGTTTTTGCCTTCACCCTAACCAGGCAACCAAATGCTGGCGAAATGAGGTAAGGTTTCATCGGTGGGAAACGCAGGTAGCTTTGGCAGCCAAATTCCTCATAGGTGCAATTGCACCGACTTAATTGCACTGTCACTCATCAGAACGGCTGGGAGATCGTTGAACAACTGAACTTTGGGGAATTGCAGCGTTAAGCCAAGCTGAAGATGTATGAACACCCAGCAGTTATTAACTTGTTATGCTTCTAACGAAATTCAAGGGCTAAGATGACCGAGAGGGCAAYAAATATTCAAATATTTTGCGGGAAGATTCGAACTGCAGCATAACTCACCAAAAAAGGGGGTGGTGAAAGCTGACAAATGCAGCTCACGTGCTGGATGTGCAAGCTCAGGAGCTTAGTTCCTACAATAGGAAATGGTGAGAGYCTCTATTCAACTTCAAATTTTCAAATAAAAATTTTGAAAGAGAGTCTCTGTTCACTTCCTGGGGGCTTGAAGCAGTGTCAAAGCTGGCAGTTCCTTGCACATGAGGAACTTAACCTTTTTGTCTTAACCTTTTTATATTTGCCATAACATTACAATCCAATGCTTGGCAAAGACTGCCTTCTGTATCATATTTTGTCATCACTGTATATAGTTCTGCAGTTCTCTGCCTTTTTTTCCCAAATCAGAAATGASAGCATGAACCTAAATAACGTCTCAAGTCCCTCATTAGTTAAAAGAGACTCATTAGGCAGCTGTGGAGAAAACATGGACACAAGTTGCCCAATATGATGAGGATCAACTCCCCAACTCCCCAGACTCTCCATGGAAACTCCCCTCCTTCCTTCTTCCCATTCCTCCGGGAACAAACTCAACGGTTCACTTGAAAACAAAGTTGAGGAAGGTTCCTCCAAGGCTTCTTGTGCTATCTGCATCTACTGCCCGTTGTGGGGTTGTTGTGGGTCTCCTGGCTCCATACTCACTATGGGAATGGAGCCCGCACGTTGTTTTCTGCAAATTTCATCTTTACTTGATTTTTTTTCTGAACTGCCCAGAAGTAATTTATTAACAACGACCAGGGTTCCCTGCAGAAGGCGGTGTTCTCAGAAAAACGAAGCGCTCCAGCAATGAGAGGAATGCRGAGGGACCAACTGGTGAAGACCCAGCGACTTCAAATAAAGGCCGGCACATCTGGCTTAGTTTAGCCCGAAGCTCTAACCAAACCACAGGCTCCTCGACTCTCCTGGCAGCGCGCTCGTGAAAAATCGCGCCACGATGAGACGACAGTTCGGCGTCCTGGCGGCAGCGACTAAGCGTCAAGTGAAACCGGCCTCGCCAAAGCGACACGGATGATACCCGGCTCCCATCCCACGGGAACGCCATCCTTGCACGCAACCACAGGATGGTTCAGGTTGGAAGGGACCTCTAGGGAACATCCAGTCCAACCCTCCTGCTCCAGCAGGGACACCCAGAGCACRGGGCACAGGGCGGCATCCAGGCAGGTTTTGAAGACCTCCAGAGAAGGAGACTCCACATCCTCCCTGGGCAGCCTGGGCCAGGGYTCTGGCACCCTCACAGTGCAGAAGTTCTTCCTCACATGGAGATGGAACTGCCTGTGGTGCAACTTATGCCCATTGCCCCTTGTCCTGACACTGGCCACCACTGAGAAGAGCTTGGCCCCTTCCTCTCTACGTTCCCCCTTCAGGTACTTATACATATTAACCACCAGACTTAAGCAAAGGGGAACACGGGTTCAACTCTCCTAGGGAAAGAGCCGGAGCGAGAGGTGTTGGCAGAGCACCGAGTTGGTGGGGCAGACCAAGAGCTTTTCACCGCTGTCAGTAACAACGAGGGCAGAAGAGTCTCTGTTTTTGCTCTCCTTCCCCATGTGATTGCTGCTGGGTTGAAACAAGACATGCACAACGCATGGCCTGCAACTCCTAYGGCATCCGTGCCTCTGCAAGTGATGGACGAGGTCTTAGTTCCCTGGGCACTGACGTCAAGGGACAACAAGGACATCGATGAGCATAAAAAGGACAAAAGTCTGCCCTCAGTCATCTTTTTTGATGTAGAAGCTGTGACTTTAAAGAGCAGGTTAGATGGGCTGGGATTTAACATGCAAACTGGCTTCAGCAGGCCACCATGATGGGGTGGTTCAGGCTTTGGTGGCTTCGCTGCCAAGGTGCACTTTACTGAGATGCTGCTCACACCTTTGCAGGCCACACGGCAATTGGAAAACACAGCACGGTCTTCACAAATGTTAGTGTTGCTGAAACAACTCCAAAACTGACTAAAATGGGTTCTTAAGAGCTCTAAGCCCCAGGAGAATGAGCGTGTGCAGCAACACTCGTCGTGTGCAGCAACACTACAACCGCAAGAGAGCAAGAAGAGGAGGACAAGCAAGAAGACACGGGGCGGGATGCTGCTTCTCCAAAACCAGCCCATCACCACTTCTCACTCATTTTCACCACCTCCTTTCTCAAGCTGTTCATTCCTTGGAGAGGAGCCTGGTGACGCTGCCCTCTCCCCTCGCGGAGCGGCGCCTTTGGCCTCCATGCCACAAATCCCAAGGAGATGGCTCTGCCTTTCAGGGCCTGGACAAGCAGCCTCGAGAAACTAGACTCGGGTTACGGAGCAGGCCGTTACCCAGCTGGTGATTTCCAGCCTCGCTGATGGAAGACAGATTTGAGCTCCTGTGCTGGAGCCAGGTTGCTGCATCCAAACGCTGCGCCCCAAAAGAGCTGATTTCATCAAAAGATCCAGTTGCAGCCCTATCGCTTACCAAAAAAAAAAAAAAAAATTCTTCTTAACATAATTTGCTCTAAAAAACTAAATCGCATTTGTACCTTATTAGCTGCCACAGTTTGCAACATCTGCACGCGGAGCCTGTGCGAGTGTCGAGACGAGGGAGCGGGAGGCCGTTCTGCTTTAGTGTTTTGACAAGTTTATGTAATGCTGGATGCAGCCGCCTCATTAGTTACAGTGCTAGCCACAAGCATTTGCAATAACTCGCCCCAAACTCCGCTCTAACAGGCAGTGGAAAACACGGGAACGAAAACTCCAACTAAAAGCAAGGGCATTAAGGAGACGTGCGCCGAATCGCGGCGCTCCATCGCGCTGGCTTAGGCTTAACCTCGGCCTCCAGCCACCTCCTTCGTGCCTTCCAGCTTGACTAAGCCGACGGGAGCCACCAGCAGGACTTCTCTGCTCTTTGCAAACCACCTAAATCATCCTCCTGACGCAGGGATGGCTGTGAGCTGTTGAGCGGCCACAGTTGAGATGACCCTCCTCCATTTTTGATTAAAGAGCACATTTTTAAAGAGTTGCTCCAGATCCTCTACGAGCTGGTACGGCAGGCAGAGGGAAAGCAAACCTATCCTAGCAAAAATCTATTTCATTTTTCCTATTACCACTTGGCTTTTTCTCAAATATTTCAAAGCCTTATAAAGCAGAGAGCAAGAAAGTGAGGAACGGTGACATGGGTCAAGAGCACCCTTGGGTCCTGGAGAAGACGCAAGCGCTCCCGCTTCACCGCTCTCCTCAGTCCCCTTGGCGAGGCCACGTTGACTCTGCCCCAAAACCAAGAGCCGGGAAACCTGGTTCCTATTAGTGGCTTTGGCAAAGCCCGGGGGCCAGTCCTCGCTCCCGTGAATAATCCCGGGGCCTCGGAGAGTGGGACTTTCCTGCGCCATGATTCAGTTCCCAGCTCCGCCAAGCGGGAACGTCGCCATTCCCCGCTGCAGCGGGGCTGCCGGGAGGTCGGAGGGACGGACGGATGCACGGGCGTTTGTGAAGGACCAGCAGAAGCTCCAAGGAAGGGATGGTTGAAGATCCAAGCAACATTTTGCCAAGCCCTTTCAATCAAAGCTGAAACAATCTCCCCCACAAATAACCCCTCAAAACAAACAAAAAATAAAAAATAAAGGAAAAAGGAAAAGACAGAGTGTCCCATTCTCTCTTCTGAGTTTTTTCCCCCCAAAATCTAGTTTTCTAATCACTCCATTTTTCCATTAATTACATTTTCTTCAAAAAATGCRTTTATATTCTCAGAAATAAGTCTCGCCACTGTTCCCAAACCACAAGCTAAGGGTTTTACGGTTAATATTCTTGATCCCTGAAAGGAGCCACTGAGAAAAGAAGGAATTGGAGCCTTCTCCCAGGTGACCAGCAAAAGGACGAGAAGTGACAGGGCATGAGTTGCAACAACAGAGATCACCATCAAATATAAGGGGAAAAAAAATACTGCTCTTGGGCTGGAAATGAGACAACAGCTTGTACAGTCTTCTCAGTAAAGCTTGTGTTAGCCAGAGCTGGGCTTATTTAAAAAGGGCTTAACACCAAGGCAAGAACAWGGAGACAAAGCTCCACCTGCCTGGAAAGGAATGTTCTACCTAGACTGTACACAGCTGCCAGGCCAGCTGTACCCAAGGCCCACCAAGGGGACAACCCAATTCCCAGTGTGGAATGAAGATGATGAGAGACACAACATGGACACCAAGCACTAGCCAAAGCTGGGATGTTGAACCCACGAAGCCCYGATGCTCTGCGAGTAGCCACGCATGACTAAGTGCTGATGCTCAGAAGGATGTTTTCTGCAAACATCTCCAGATGGTCGGCGAAGGAGGCTTAAAACTCAAGATTCCCATGGAGCAGACGTGCCCTGAAGGGTCTGCGCAGTCAGCAGCCAAATCCTACCTCAGAAACGGCTGGGATGTGAGTCTGTATCTCCCTGGAGATTGGAGAGTGCAGAGCGGGCGTTCATTCCTTCAAGCCAACCCATTGGCGAACAAACTCATTAGAACGAATCACTTTAAAGCTCCAACCCRGCTCTGAAAACACCATTGTCTAAACCATCACTTGAACTTAATCACTTCAGATCGGAAGGTCTCTCCACCCCGTAGCTCACTAATCTTTATTCCATAGAGTGTGTTGGACAAGGCTGGCCGAGACGTCCGGGTACAGCGTGCGTTGGGGCTGCTACCACAAATGCAGTGGCGTTGCATTGGCCAAAACCTATTAATTGCTTTAGGTCCTTAGCTTTATCTACAGAAACGGATGCAATATGGTTTTGAACTATGTAGAATTTGCTGAATTTGTCTTCTGCTCCTCAAATGACACCTCAGCCTTGGGTATATGATGATGCTTGGTCTCTTGGACCCATCTGCTCTCTCCCCATTGAAGAGCAAAGCCCTAGCAGGGACAGCACAATTTGTTCTTAGYGTGCAAGAAAAAGCTAGCAGAAGGAGCCTGAAGAAGCTCTTGAGTCTCCCCGCTTCCTGTCTATAAGCTGATTTCTAGACAATTTTTTCCCCTTTTTCTCTTTTTCTGGTCTTGCCTAATGACCTGCTGAATCCATTCGACACCTCCAAGCCATGACAGATGGCTCCACATGTTGCTGCTAACGCGCTGGAAAGCGCCAGTGGATGCAGCTCCGCGCCGGAGCGCAGCACAGCGCTACTGGAGAGCTTTGCTGAAGTGGTTTACATTTCAGCGGGGTTGGTGCTTTTTTCCACTCTTTATATCCTAAGTGTGATCAGATGAGAGAAAGAATAAGATATATAGAAAAATATATGTTATTTCCACAGCCCATTACATCATCTTTTCCTCTAGGAGTAGCTTTTAACTTCATGTATTTTTATGCATACATACACACGTGCTGTACTATCTCTCTTTGCTCAAATGGAATATTTTAGTCACAAATAAAGGTTTATTAACAGATAACTGATAGGGAAAATATACCACTCTTGAGGAGCTTGCACTGAAGTGCTCTCCTGGCCTTTTATTAAGAGCATCTCTCCCCAAAACCACTGGAAGGTGGAGGGATCATTAAAGGTCCTAAACTACAGAGCTTGCGGGTAAGTCTGGGAGCAATGGACATCCTTTGAGCCCAGGAACCCACCTCATCTTAGGTGCCAGCTGCTGCTCACACTCATCGTCCATCTGTGTTAGGGGATAAGATGAAAGCAGCCTTCTTCTGCAGATTTGGAAATGACAGGTACTTATTTATTTCATCATCCTCATTCCATGACCATATAGAATAAGGTGCCCATGAGGCTGTACCGCAAGCTTGGACCCAAGTCATTTAAAATAATACTGCCTACCTCCATCAAGGCAGAGGAGAAAACTGCATGAACTCAGCCTGACCTGAAAGAAATCCCTTAACCTAAAAATATAAAAGACAAACTGTTTCCACTGAGAGCTGCTATATAAAACCACCCTCAATAAAAGTGCCGGACTTCTTTCAAACTAACCTCAAACATGAAGCAAATTCCAATGCGCTATTTTCCTCTGGCATCCCGGAATGTAAATCTCAAGGACAGAACTGGCTGTTCAAATTAGCTCCTACTCCTGCAGAAGCAATTGTTTTCAAACACTTTTGAAAAGCCATTCTGCATCGGGCGTGCATTCCAGGAAGGCTTCCCGCCCCCCTCCATATTTTAAACATTAAGTGAGCCAGAACAATAACAGACTTCAGACACTTCTCCTCCAAGTCACCACAAAATAAAAAAAAAAAAAAAAAGAAAAAAAAGAAAAAAAAAGAAAAAAAGAAAAAAAAAGAAAGAAAGAGATGCATTTGTTGTTTAAGTCGTAATCACAACTTCAGACCGTGATGCCCGTGACCTTTGCGGAGCGGAACATCCAGGGCATGGGGTTAGATGAGAAGCAGTCAAGCCTGGGCTTTCGCTGGCGGCTCTGCGCTCTGAGTCAGCGCTGGAGGAGGCTCCCGGGTACCGGGCACACCCGGCACCACCATCTGCTCGGGGTTCGCTTAATCTGGGCAACAAAAGGCTCCCATCCACCACCGCTGGCACTCCCCATTAGCACATGGGCTCCGCACCAGCCCTCGTGTCTGCRGCCAAATTAAGGTGTTCCCTTCTGCGGCGCTTAACGGGATTAGATGTGAGCGCTCCTTGCTGTCCCGCTCGGGCAGAGGCGGCCGCGGCGAGCGGCAGGGCGGCACGATGACGGTGACCTGGTGCTGGGAACGCTCCTCTGGCTCCTTCTCCTTCTGGGTGGCACCAGCCGAGGCTGAAGGGGAGCTCGTGTTTTCCCAGAAATGCTTCTGGGCACGGCCAGGTGCTTCAGCCCGTGGCCCGAATGCAGTTTGAACACTGAAAGACGCYGGTTGTCACCCATGGAAACCTCATTTCCAACCACAGGACCTGCCGTTGCAGCTCAGACCAGGCTCTAACACGGGAGACAGAATTAGGTATCACAGGAGAAACTACAGAAATCAGAGAAATGAAACAATTGCTGCTCCCATGAGGTCTCCTCCAAAGGAGACACGATACCTCTACGGGCCAGAAAAGAAAGCCCATAACTTCGTTGTTTAATCAAACCAAATCACAGCCCCAACTGACCAGCCAACCATCACGGCGGAGCGATTAACCATAAATAAAGAAATAACACAGCCCAARAACCTAGTCACAGAGCTCAATTATCCTAATTAACTCCAATCTGCCCYGGCCGGAGGAAGGCTTGTGACGATGCACAGGACCAAGTGCAGCAGGTCCCATCCCGCACTCGGTCCCCCTAACATCTACTCCAGCCGTGCGCCTCAGCCCTGCTCCCATGGGAACCCAGGCTTACAGCTGGATTTTCAAGTTTCACTCCAGATACCCCAAACCTCTCCCGAGGACCTTTTTTACACCCCTTTTCCCCCAAGACAGTTTCTCGGGCAACTCACGCAGGTATCAGGAAGCAATTCCCACCACCGCCCTGCTAGGCACAGATTGGGCGCTTCGCGGCTCGGCAGCCAGACCTGCCAGCGAGGACAAGGATTATTTCTGCAGTGGTTTCTCTGCAACAATACGAGAGGATGATGCAGCTCCCCGAAGCTTTCACAGACCCGTCCAAGCAACAGCCTCACTCCGCAATTAACGTGTCTATCCGGTCCAGCTAATGCGCTTGTTTACACTGCGCGGCAAACGCCGGCTCGGGTGTCATTTCATCACCGGGCTTCTCCCGCCTAAGCCAAGACCAACAGACCGTGGTGGTAATTTAAACACGGCAAGCTTGCCCGGTATCGATCCACGCGGCCTGACGCCAGCTGAGCTGCCAGGCGAAGGCGCGTCCCCGAGGGGAAGCTGACGGAGAGGGCGAACGTGGACGCGCRAGCGAGAAGGCGGCGGCAGGGATTAATATGCATGAGCAGCTGACCTGAATAAATGCTGCGCTTGGCGGGGTGGTTTAAAGCTCGCAGCCCCGGAGCTGACTTGGTTGGGAGGAGAAGGGAATTAGCCAAGGAAGGATGGTGGGGAAAGCAGAACACTGTATGTTGGTGGTGAGTCTCCACGCACATCCCCACCTGGGAGACTCAATGSGTCCAAGACAAGCAGATGCAGCACCTAGGAAGGTGTTAAAGCAGCTCACAACTACACTTTACAGTTAAATACAATAAATACTGTCTGAAGACACAATCCTGCCCTTCCCCTCGACTCTCCTCTGCTTTTGGGATGTAGCTGTTGGCAAGCACGGGAGGTTGAGCACCTGGTGGCTCCGGGTTGGAGCTGCCCCACGTCCCTTCAACGTCAGCATCCTGCCGCTAGCAGGGGACAGGACTTCACGGTTCTGCCGCTCTTTGACCTTGACTGCAGCCAAGTTGGATGCACGTTTTCTCCGTGAACCGTACGAGGCAACAGACTGCAGGTTGTTAAAGCGATTTCCAGAGGAAACAGCTCATCTCAGCCCGTTCCTCAACGAGACCCACAGCRGAGAATTGCTCTAGTGGTTAGACCACCCCAACCTTCACCAATTAAAGACCATTAGCTTAACGGCTCTCTTCCGCCCATAGGCATCCTAGCACACCGAGCTCTCTTAGCACCCAGCTAGTCTAACACACAGTCCCGCCAGTTACACACAGCAACTGGGATGCACAGCAATAATAAGGGATGCACAGCAATAGCAAGGACACTTTCTGTAATGYCTGCTCAAAAATTGCAGCCTGGATTTCTAACACTTGTTAAATTGCTGGTGCTTTGGTGAAGTTTGTTACGTTTCTAGGATCAAGGGTTCGTTTGGTAATATCCAGAAATGCAAAGACAACCTGAGAGCAAGAAGTCGAGCCAGGGTCTTTCTGATTTGTTCACCCATATGCAGGGTGTGCAGAACTGCCTCTGGAGACCRTGTCCTCTGCTCCTGGCTCTCTCGGTTGCACAGGAGCATTTAAGGGCCAATACTGAAGAGAACAGGACCGGACAGGAGCTAGACCTACCTCACCTCCCATTATTCTTACTGGTACCAAAGGGCCAGAACCTCAAAGCTCAATCCTGTCACTGCAACAGATTTTGACATGTATCAAATAAACCAGTTGTCAGTCATGCAACGGAGCAATTCAGGTCCTGAACACAGGTACCCAAAGCCCACCTAGGCACCAAGGTGCATCCAGCAGCTGCTGCTTCAGCTGGGCAGAGATCTCCTGGTTGCCCGTGCTCTCTGCCAGTCTCTTGGGGATGTCTAGGATACTTTGGGCTTCTAGTGCTGCAGTAGATCCTACAATTTAGACACCTCAGTCACTCCTCTTCTGTTCCAGAGCAGAAGTGCATTTAATCACAAATCACTTAATTTCCTGATGGAGAGCAACAGCGCAAACCCTCCCACCATCACCAAACCAATCTGTAAACTCCTGCTTTTAATAGAACTAAGCTAAGAAACAGCTCATTTACGCACCTAATAGTACCATCTATTGCTTTATGACCAAAAGCAAACATACGAGCCCTGGAATTAAGAGGATCAATAGGAACACAAACAGGTTTTTATCTTGGTGGAGGGGAAACTAATAGGAAAGTGGAAATAAATCACAGTGCGATGTTTCTTGCTGTATAGTGCCACCTTGCTGTCAATTCATCAATAAAAATGACAGCGTGGAGGGACGGATGCTGTTGCRGCAGATGTGCAGCACCTTTGGCCTCGACTGAGCTTCCCAAAGGAATCGCTGGCTGAAACAGAGCTCTGAAGGAGCTGAAAACACAACACTGAGCTCCTAACTCTGCCTTTCCTTGGAGTACGACGTCTTCTCTTGGCTGCTTCCCTGCGAAGCCCCAGTCCTGCTGTCACTCCTGCGCCTCCTCGCCACCGAGTTATCTCAGGTATGCAGGGGTCAAGCTCCCTCTCCACCATTTGGTCTTGCATGAGGCCCTTCCACTTCCGAACRACCTGCCTGTGCCCACAAACCTCATCTCATGTATCACCCACTCGATCCATGGCGCTCCACATGGCATGGATATGGCATCCATAAACGCCAGTCAGTATGGGAACTCTGTAAATCACGTGTAAAATCCTCCTTTCCTGGAGGTCTTCAAAACTCCCCTGTGCCMCATGCTCTGGGTGTCCCTGCTGGAGCAGGRAGGTTGGACTAGATGATCTCTAGAGGTCCCTTCCAACCTCAACCATTCTGTGATTCTGTGAAAATCAACTGGCTCCTCTGATGGCAGACTTCTCTGGGACCACTCATCTAAGGGGCAGTTGGCACCTCTCTCCTGAAGGCTAAGGTCAGTCCTCTTGAACGGACAGATGTGGTAGCGTCTTGTGTGCCATGGTTCTCCTGGATGCTCATCTTTCTCTGGTGGGTTTGGGAGCTGTGTTGGTCAGAGCTGGCTCTCTGAGTGGCAACGTGTCCCCAGATGCTTTCCAAGGGCTGCTGCTTCCTCRCTTGGAAAGGACAACCAAGGGGATCCCGGGAAAGGAGCTGCTTGTTTGCACAGGGATACGGTTCCCCCATGGCCTCGGAGACAAAGACCATGACTTTGCCACCCACCACGGCCCAGCCGAGCCACGGCGGGGAGAYGGAGCGGCCGCGTCGAGCTGCCCGCTCTGTGCTTTCACGCAGCAAAAGGAGCACTCCTAAAACAATATACTTAAGAAAAGAAAGGCGCTCGGCAAGGTGAAGCTAGGATGTCACGGAAGGCAGCTCAATAAAGGTTTCTTTATGGATGGCATTTCCATCGCAGCGGCGGAGCTTTTGCGCGCCGGCTCCGGAGCGACAGCGCGGGAGCACGCGCGGCTCGCGGCGGCTTGGGTTTCAGCGGCGGGGAGCAGGGGCTGGAGGGCAGGCCCCTCTGGCCCTCTCCGTTCCCCGTCAATCCTGCCTCAATCAGCGGGTTAAAGGTGAAAACGGGCCTTATAACTCACGCGGTGTCCGTTTCCCCGGTCGGATGACGCGCTCTCAGGCTCCGGCAAGTAGAGGGCACGGTGGGGAGGAGGTCTTTGTTGCTAGCGAGAGGCTTGCTAAGAGCATCCAGCTCCTGTGGTGTGCAGAGGAGGCTGAAAACACAGCAACCTGCTCCGGGCTGCAGAACCCAGAGCACCCCCAAACACGGGGCAGCRAGAGCCGAGGGTGTCCAGGGTCTACGGGTTTAGATGTCCCCTCCTGGTGAGATTCCTCAYGGAGGCAGAGTCCCATCTGGCCGCACTGCTTGTCCTACAATAAAATACCCTGGACAAGAACATCAAGGAACAACAAGCCATCGTGTAAGGTTGTACTCAAATGCTTTCAGCTCAGGACGCAGCCCTGGGAAGGAGGTGCAAGGTTGCTGTTAACCTCAAGCCTGCTCAGCAGATCTCTGCAGCGACAGGGGATGTGTGTGGACAAAACCCAGGCCCGGGACCTGGGGTTGACCACAGCGCGGAAAGTCCGGTCATTCCCSAGGAAACCACAAAAGGCAGCGTACGGCACCAATTAAGCTGAGAACACCAGGTATGTCCCACCCCACCAGTTACTGCTTTCAAGCCAGCCAGGTCAGGTCAACGTTTTAGGCAACTACTTGAGGAATTTAGCACACAACTGCAAGGTAGCAAAGCCTGTTCCCCTTTTATCAATCTCCTCACCAGSCCCTTTGATTTCTTTTGTCTGAAGAAGGAATTTCTGAATGAGGAAGGGTTCGATTGACTTTTTTTTGTTGCTTATTTATTTTTATTGGTCCACTCTGTAACATGTCAACAGCCTCCACAATTCCCAGGGCTCTGCCCTAACGAAAGGAACCCAGGCAGAACTTTCCGCCTAAGAGAAGTGCTAACAGAGGATGTTTGCACTCTTGAGTCTATTATTTTTTTTCTTTGAAGGCTCTGGGGAGCATCCAGGCTCTTTAATTCCTCAGCATGCCAATACATCCTTCCTGGATAAAGAGTGATGGATCCTGACTGAGGCCGAGCAGCCGACTGGACTGGGGATCTGTGTGACTTTAATATAATTGAACTACAAAGGGCTATGTTTAAAGTAACACTAAGACTAGCTTAAACCCACCAAAGCAAGAAAATTCAAAGTTAAGACTCTAAATCCGCTCTGAACTTATGCCTTTGTGTGTCTTTCCCTCTTCCCCTTCTCCTTCTGCAGAGCACAGAGAGCAGCAGCCAGGATTTCCAGCACAAACTTTGAACCATCCTTCCTTTGTGAGTCAGACAGTTAACATTGATTTAAAAATAAATTACTTAATGTGCCCTTTGCAAATACTGTTGTTTTTTAGGCGCTAAAAAAACCATGCGCTGAGCAAGGAAAACATTGGTTTGGCCACGGCGCTGGAATGTCCTCGCCGGTTCCTGCACTGCCTTGGCCGTGCCCGGGGACTCCTGCACGGCTCCCTGAGCAGCATCTCCTGTCCCAGCACCAAGATGTGTCAGACTGGGGAAAAGGAGCCGGTGTCTGTCACCTGTGAAGGGTCCTCAGCACGGAGCACCTACCCTGTGACAGCCCTGGGCAGGCTGAGCCCCACCAGAACTGCACGTAGTCTGTGAGATGAGCCCAGACGGAGGTTTAGGAGGCACCAGCCTATAAACTGTCTGTGCCATAAAGTGCTCTGCGAAGGAGAGTTTTCCAAGGGAAACAGCACCTTGTTTTCCTACAGCGGGACCAACGGGGTAGTACAGAGGGTAAAAACAGACAGCACTAACACCAAGGTAGAAGCATCAGATGATATGAAGACCACGGTTCAGATAAAAGAAGCCATCATCACGCATTTAGTTTTAAATCATCCTCCCCAGCTTCTTTTAGTACTTTTTCACCTCTTCCAAGTTTCCTAGGACAAGGGAGAGCTGGGGTGGGGAAGAGGCACAGAGAGACCCATGGAYCCTTGACCAGCAGAAATGGGAAGGACATGTGGAGCACATGGGGTAACACAGAAGTGAGCCCCATGAGCTCGTGGGAGCGGGACAGGAGGAATTCCAGCAGCTCAGGGGCTGGAGCCAAGGGTCAGGGCTCCTGGGCACCACAGGCCGCTTCCATCCCTAGTTTCCAGAGAGGCCACAGGGAAGGCCACGGCCAGCTCCACTTCCAGAGACGTGATTCATACCGTACAAATTCATGAAATTCATAAGGTTTATCTAGGCCTCAAGAATTTCTGGCTTTATATTAACTATTACTCGCCACCAAATGATTACAGCAAATATTTGCAAAGGCAAACTTGGTTTTAAAATGCAAGTTTAGAAAGCTCATCCAGGCATTTCCTGGGGGAGAAGGTTAATGGACTCAATTTTTTTTTTTTTTTTTTTTTTTTTGTGATGAAATTACTGTATTATCCCATGCAGATAACTTTCAAAAGGAAACTCAGCGTGATGCTGGAGAGGCCCAGAGAGCACTCAGGTCCAACGTAAATTAATAACAGACTACAGCTTTTAAATCACTTTCCCCAGACAATTTCCCATTTAGAGAAACCAGCATATTTTGGGTCCGCATAGGTAGAGAGATAGAGGATGAAGGCAACAATATCTCCACTTCTGAAAAGCTGATGTGGATACCTAGAAAAACATCCATCACATTCAGGAATGGTGGGGGACAAAGGAAAATATTTAATCAGCAATATTGCACTCTGCTGTCTGTCAGGCTCATTTGGCCTACTTGTTCTGGTCTCCATCATCTGTTTAGACTCTCAGTTCTTCATGTTTCCACAAGACCCAGTGAAATGGGCAGTTATTAGTTGCCCCGGAGGCACCATCATAATGAACATGATTAATAAGGGTTGTTGCATTATCCAAAAAGATACCAATCAGTGAAGGCAACTCGGAGAAGAGCAGCACAGGTAATTAACAGCCTGCAGATACGATCTTGAGAGCAAATACCTATATTTAAGGTAATGATAAAACTAGTTCAAACTCATCATTGCAGGGTAATTAAGAATTAAGGTTGCAACTGGAACATATGTCTTCACACCTCTTATTTCCTTAGTGCACAAGAGCAAGATGACATTTGCAATGAAAGATTAATGGAAGTCATCATTTTGCTTGGCACCACGTGGGATACAATGCCAGGCAGGCCACATGAAGGATGACTCTCAAGGGCTACTCCTAAGAGCTCTTGATCACTGCGCTTAAGAGCAGAAGTGAGTGCTTGAGTCCACAGAAGTAATGATTATTAATTAAAAGCAAGCACTAGTAAAGAAGGACAGAAGATAGGGTGAAAACAGGAGTAGAGGGATGCAGTTAAGAAGGAAGAAGTTAAGTGAGATGCAAAAGATCTAAATACTTCCTTTCTGCTTAAGGGATGGTAAAAGTCTCCTTGCAAGGAGCATTGACAACTCAAGAACTGGAAACCCAGCAGTACAAGATCTCTTCTCCAGCAAACCCGTGTGTGCATCTCCCACGGAGCAGCCTTTGCCCAGCCCATCATGATGGACATTCCTGGGAAGCAGTCAGGCTGCCGCGCTGAAGACGGGTGAGGTAGTGGGCTAGGCAGACCGCAAGTCTCCAGAGCAATTTGGAGATGGAAAAAGCAACTGGCAAGGAAGCAGATTAGATGAAGCCAGTGAGTCACCTTTTCATCTCTGCCTTGCTGCACTCAACGATTAAAGCCACGGTTGCTCCGTCTGCAGCTCCTCTTATGACAGCAACCCCTGCTTTCAAAGGCGCAAGCAAGGACATGTGAAGCGAAGACGTCTCGCGGAGACATTCGACTTAATTGACTCTCCTTCTAACACGATTTGCAGCTTCTCTTGCAAACACCAGCAAAACAAGGGGAGGGGAAGAAAAAAGCCAAACTGATTTCACATCTAGTCCTAACATCTAAGCCTCTCTCCACAGCACTGCCGCCCCGTGGGACTGACAGGGCGTCTTGCGGCAGGCCCAGGACCAAGCCCACGTATGGACTGGCTCTAAGGTTCATCCTGTGCCTTGTTTTCACACTGCTCCTCCGCTATCTCATTGGGTTTTTACAAGGTAGGGAAAGAGAATTTTACTTGGAGCTGTAAAATACACGTAAAAGAACCAGGGCTCCCTGCTTGGAGGCAATGAACCTATGACCATGCATGGTCTCCCTGATGGTGTCTCCAAGCTCTTCAAGACCCATTAAAATGCCTAAAGTAACAGAGCAGAGAGGTGACCATAACACTGCAGTTCCAGTTCCATCCTGAAGCACTGGCCCACGAGGCCATGGCCACTACACCCTCCCTCATTTGCAAGGGGTTTCCCTCAGCCAGGAGGCCCAGGTTGGATCCTGAAGCCCTGGACTGTGCCATACCTCTCTGCAGCAGCCGTAGGAGAGGTCACCACCTCACCATCTCGCATGGTGCAGGCCTGTCTTGCACAAGACGAAGCCTCCAGGACCTTTAACACAACCAACCACCAAGAAACACCAGCTACACATCGTGTTCCTTCAAAACTCCATTTCACTACTGATCATCTCATGCTCTGACTAAAGCTGAGCTGAATCTCTACAAAACCCAACACAACTGGGTCTCTTGATATAATCTTAGAGTTTCCCATCACCATTTCCTTCAACTGACCAGACATTTCCAAAAAAACCCAAGCGTGGAGCCGCTAAAGGCAGATTTTCCACGGACTTCTTGCAAGGCTGAGCTACCTAGTAGACTCTCTGATGTCTGAGGCACGAGTTCACATCACAGCTTTTCTGTTATCTTGGCCAGTTATACCTCTGAAGCCCACTAACCCTCAGTGAAACAGGGCTGAAACAGGCCAGAGGAGTCAGAAATTACAGGGGAAATCAAAGACGGACACAATGACGGAACGTCTGCCCGTCTCATCAGGCTCGAAGTTCCTGCCCAGCTTTTTATGCCGTGCCTTCTCCACAAAAACAAAACCTCCCGCGACTGGGCAAACAACACAGAGAAGACAGGAAATTCGTCTGAGGGGAAGAACAGGGCACAGAACAGGGGTTGAAGGGAACCGCGYGCTTGAGGGAAGCATTTTTTTATGAAGCATCGCTATCAAACGGAATCGGGAGGAGTTAATGCATCAGAGGGAGACCTCTCATTACCCAACTGGCTGGCATCCAACGCAAACCCACAGGAACCACATCTGGCTTTGGAGCACACTAAAACGAGCACATAAAATGCTTCTGCCGTTTGACAAGTGGCAAGCAGAGCAGCTGCTCCACACCCAGAGACGGAGGCTGCCTCTCCTGCCTCGCTGAGGGGGCTTGTAGAGGTGGCACCCCAATTCAGAAGCACCCTCAAGTTCCTGCCGTTTATTACATAAAACGGGAAAGGGGCGGATTTGGGGCGGTGGAGCATCACCCCGGCACATCTGCACGCCTCCAGCACGATGGGCTCCGGGTCAAGTTYCTCCAAATCCCGCCTGATGCTGGAGCTTGCGTTTCCAGTGGAAATTCGACACAGGGAATTTACAACGCGCTGGACAGACGCAGAGGCCTGGAGTAAGGAACGCGCTCAAAGCCGCCTAAGAGGTTCACTTGCTAGAGCCCAGAGTGAAATTCTTCGAGTGCTGGAGACAGATTTTCCTTGGCGACAGGCCACAATTGTCGATCTGGCTTCTGAGAGAGATCCGAATGGCTGTGGATTGCAGCGACTTCAGAGACAAATATAAAACCTTCTTCTGCAACCAACTTGCTTATAATAAACCCACGAAAATGAAAAACTAAAACACTTCCAGCTGGCTGGAAGCTCTGGAGAGCACAGGGAACTTATTGCATCTGCTGGCTCGGGGCTCCCTTCAAGCCCCCTGAAACTCTTGGGGGTGCTGGACATCCAAGTGCCTAAGTATCTTCTGCAAGCAAGGTGCAGAAGGGTAAATTATTTAGGCACCTCTCACATTTTAGCAAGGTTATTTATGGACCCAAGTTTCCATCAGGTTTCTAACATACACCAGAGAGTGAAAAAGCACAAAACTTAAATTTAAGGGGAAAAAAAAGTAACTACTGCTCCCTTGTAAAGCCTTAAATATTTGCGTAGCCCTGCTAGATCATTCTTTGATGAAGACTTTCTCAAAAAGATCCAAGATGTGACTTGGTTGATATTATAACTTCATTAAAGGCCTTTATGGATTTAGGTTTGTCCCGGGATTCAAAGGGAAGTTGCTTTTTAAATTACTGTCTGCTCTAGAACAGTTTCAGTGGCTAGTACGGATTTTCCTCGTACATCTGAAATCAGTCTACAAAACAAGAGAATAACTATTTGTGTTTTCAGGGCTGGACTCTTTTCCTCTTGACCCCATAATAATGAATTTACATCCAATTTTGCTGAGCGCAAGGGGAAAATCTGGCTCTCTTTGTACAAGGGATCTTACATTCAAGTCTAGCACACTGACTGAGGAGAAATTCTGATGCACTTAGCAATGGTATTTAAACAGGTTTTATTTTTCATTATAGGACTCAGTATTTGAGATAGAAAATTCCTCTACCTTATCACTATATTCCTCTACCATTTTACATTTGATTGTACTAGAACTAATTTTAGTCAATGCCTTAAAGCAACTTAATCCCACGTTACTTTGACAATTTTATCTACAGTTGCTTTGGAAGAACCCAAAGTTACTCAAAGACATTGAGACAGCCAGAAACTGAAAAGAGACAGGGAAGAGGAAGAGCGCAATGTCTAAAAAGAGGAACCTAAAGCAAGGGATGACCTCTTTGTGCTGCACCTTCATCCATCCAGATGTTCTCCCCAACGGGCACAATACTCTGCCTGGAGCCACACAGCTCTACTGCCCAGAAGAACACCTAGGACGGCCTGTTTCCACCTGAAACTCAACAGGACCGAGCTCTCTTGGCGTCGTTCTGACAAGCTGATACCTTTAAATGACATAAAAAGCGGGGACTACCTTCAAAAACCAAGACAAAGATGCCCTGGACAAAGAAGAGTATTGGACAGAGGAAGAAGAGCCGTAGAGGACTGCTGTTTAGCTCTCTCTTCACCCGGTCCCAATTCCTTTGGCTGTGTTTTGCACTTATGAACCGTACAAGCATTTCACATAGCCCAGCCTGCTGCTAATGCACTGGCTCAGAGCAGCTGAACCTCGCAGAGCATTTTTAAAGCATTTCATTCTTCCAAAAGCCACAGCTTTCCTCTTCAAAATCCCCGCATTCATGTCTTCGTGCTTGGAAAAGGACCAAACCCTCCACATTTCCTTACGCCCAGGAGGTTGGGAGCGCATTGCGTAGGGCAGTCAACGAAGTGCCAAGAAGCTAATGAAGATGAAAGTGTCAACGCAGGGCGACGGTAACACGCACCTTTCCCATGTAGCTCCCGTGACCATGTCTGCACGCCRTTAATCCCACGCCCAAGGAGGAAACCTGAATCTCAACATGATTAGCAACCTTCCTGCTGCTCCGTGGAAGTGTCAAGGGATGACAGATTGCATGGCACATCAATTGGCTTCAGGGACGTTCTCAAACTGTTACGGGTTAAAAGCGGCTCCAGCGTGAATCCGAGGCGTGGTGGTGAGGAGCTCATCGATACAAGGGATTATGCAGATTTAAGAAATAGCCCCGGCACCCGAAAGTTTTCAGAATGCAAACTACGTCAACCCTGAAAACAAGAGGCACTGCATCATGATGGCAGGAGGGACAAAGCCAGGGGGGTTTAACAGACAAAAAAAGATTGTTTTAATAGAAGAGAAGCATCAGTCATTGAGTCTAACTTCATTCAGAGTTGCTCTCCAACCCATCCATCTTCGGTGCCAAGAGATGACAGGACCACCTCACTTTTCCCCCCCAGCCCAGTGTATCAATAATGCCCGTTTCTACCCCCAACAAATGGCTCGCCAGAATGGTGCTTTTCCCTGACTTGGCTTGCCAAGCCCCGGCGAGTGCCTGGGTACCTGCCCTGCTCAATGGGGCTCGTGGGGGCCCCTTGAGAGGTGGGCACCGCTGGGTGGAGCCTCTCCCCGTCATCCTCCTCCAGGGCCGCTTTGTCATTCCCGGCTGGGGAGCATCTGCGAAGAGGGGAYGGCCGAGGGGGAGGACAGCGGGAGACAGGCAGAATCCCCCCGCACGGACACACACACACACCACACAACGCCGAATGCAAATGCCTTCGGCCTTGCGAAAACGCTTTATCTGCGAACAAAAGCGGCGCGGGCAGCGGGCGCTGGCACCTGCTCCCTGTTGGAGGCTCTCGGAGGTGTCCTTGGGCCATGGAAGGCAACCACGACACGCCAGCTCCATCCCACTTGAGCTCCACCATGGGTCCCGGTCACCTCCAGCACCTGGAGGAGGCCGGAGGGCTCGAGGCCTAGATGGGGAGCAGGAGGGGGAGCGCGTTGGGAAGGGGTCCCAACGTAGGGCTCGGGCGTAAACCACCGACGCCGTTTCCCCTCCTCTCCCTTCCCTTAAGACCTGATGGTCTTCAGTCACACATCTTAAAAGAAAAACAAAAAACAAAAACACAAAGACTTACTTGTCTCAAGTCGATGAAGGCCAACTGCAGCGTGTCCCCTTGGAACCCAGGCACTGGGCCGGATCTGGCAAACTCTGTGGGAAAGAAAAGAGGATAAAAAGCGCCTTTAACTAACCATGGACAGGGAGATTGGCAGACGGATGACAGGGAAGACAAGAGAGGCTGGGGGAGAGGAGGACCGCGCTTCTAAGGAGTCATGTCTCCCTCCCTTCAGCTTCTTTGTTTGCCCTTCAAAATTCGTGTCATCAAAACACCATTAATTCCACCGTCCTGACAGCAAGGAAACTGTACTAATTCGACCTGAAATTTATTCCCATGAGCCGCACTGGGCTTCAGAGTATTTGTTTTGTGAATGGACAAACAACTCGCGGAGAAGAAAAGGGGGGATGGGGGTGGAAAAGTTTTTCCTCTCGCCACAATAAAATCTTCAGCTGTGAAGCTCCTTTCAGTTCCGAAAGCTATTTATATTTTAGGGCGCTGAAGGAATTTTCTAATTTCACGCCTGTCACCAGGCTCCATAAGCATTCATCAAAAAAATATGCCCAGCCGCGCCGTTAATTATGCGGCAGCAGATTATTTGCATTATCTGGTATGGCGCGTGATTGCCGCTGCTCCGTCACCCCAACGGGAAGGGCCGCCGCCATCCGGCGGCATATTTATTTCTTGGGGATGAAGACATCTGACAAGTGAATGCCGTTGGCTTCCAAAGCCAAGCGAACGCCTTCATGGCCACATTTACCTCCTTCTGGTGCAATCTGGCCACAAATCCACGCTTAAGTCATTTATTTTTCTTCTGTTTTGTTGTTTAAAGCAAGTCTGAAACCACTAAGGGGGACTACTACAAATCCGCTTGAGAAGACCTTAGTTCTTGCACGTCACTTAACGGCTTGTACTTGGTAACGTCCATAAAGCCAATGACTGCTTGTGTTCAGGTGTGTGTTTTGAGGATATGTCTGCGGTGGGTTTTGCCCAACTTGGCTACATTTTTGTCARGTCTTTATTGCCCAATTATTCTATTATTTTCCATCCGGAAGCCTCAAAGTAGCTTCTGCAGCTCCACAAGGCTAAGGAAGAAGGAAGGCTCCACAACAAGAAAGGAGGATTTTGTCTTCTGTCTTCATGATTCCTCAGAGGTCCCAGGAGACAAAACGTGCCCTTTCCTTAAACACTAAGTACTAACACTACACTTGATCTTAGCCAAAACACTGAGAAGYAGAGTCTCCTCACACCAGATGGTCTTCTCGAATGCTTCTCCACCCAGTGGTTATCTCATTTTCAAGCAAATGCCAATAAAGAAGKAATAAGGTCATTGAAAAGACCTATTTTTAAAGATATCCTGTAGTAGGCCAGTCATATAAGCAATTCCCTCACACCAGACATACGATTAAGACAGGATTTAGGCCTGTTCCTCAACTGCTTTCTTTTTGAAAGCCAAAGAAAGATTACTTGTTGGCTTTCTTGCTGCAACTTTCATTAAAATCTTGGGATGAAGAACATCCTTCAGTGTAGACACAGGTATCCCCAGGGACASAGGGGCCAGTTTTCAGCTTTACTTCTAAATAATTTCAGATGCCAGAAGAGCTCCAAGATTGAAAGGATCACTCATCTTTGCACAGAGCACTCAAGTGATTCTGCTGCAGGACAATGAGAGCGTTTCTCTTTACAAAGTTAAAGCAAACTTTGTTTTAACATCTAGACACACTGATTAAGAAATACAGCTTCAAAAAACCCAATATTTTATCCAATCTTACTACTAGAAATAGATAACAAAAACTAAAAATAAAAATGATATATGTGAGTGTTATCATTTAGACCTTGAAAAGGAAAAATCCCTAGACAGAGCCTCAACATGAGCTCGAATTCCAGGTGAAACCCTGCACAGTTCCACAGATGGACTTTTTGTCTCTTCTGCCCAAAATGCGACTGGACAGAGAAACCGTTCGGTTTCCAGCCAGTTTCCCCAACCAGGGCTGCAGTGTTTAGGTTGCGAATAACCCACAGTGATTTACATTTAAGCTCAAAGCTGCTTTAATTAATTCTCCCTCTACAGTCATTTTAATGTGCGCTCGCTATAAAATTTGATTGTAATTTGCTGAGCCAGAACACACACGCAAGGGAGGACGAACCCACAGGCTTTCTGACTCTGATCTGCGAGGGATAAATCATCTTTACACATTTGTTACACGCTCTCCGTCTCATCTGGAAAAATCCTCCCAAAAGCCACATCAATCCTAAAACACCCCCACTTTGGAGAGGCACGTACCTAAGAATTTGAGAAGAAAAAAAGAAGAAAAAACTATTAGATGTGAGAAATAGCTTCCTAGCTTCCACTCATGAGATGAAACCACCACGGGCTGGCTGATGCTTGCAGTGGGTTGAGGTACRTAAGAAGGGACTGCCTGACTGCTGCCTCCCACGCTCCACGGATGGGGTCATGCCATGTTACTAATTACGCTTGAAACAACATTGGAAAACAAGAACCCTACAGAGATTCCACCAAAACCAGCCTTCTGTTTTAAAGGGCTTTGCTGCTGTTTGAAACCCTAGCAGAAGCCCACGTGGGCTTGCGAAATGGAGGATTTTCCCAAAGATGTGAATTTCAAATGCTCGTGGATGTTTTTCACAAGACTGGTGACTCTATCGTTTTTGTCATCGGTCATCTATACGCTAAGATGGATTTACTGCCAAGATGTGGTTGCCCATTAGCAGCTCACCTTTAGTTGTCTCCTGCTGAGCAACCATGCTGGAGCAACCCTAGGAATTACACAAGCAACGCTGTGCTGGTACTATTCTTGGTCTTTATGACCCAACATGGTCATTATGACCCAAACAGTCAAACATGGTCTTTATGACCCAAAATCTGCTCAAACAGACTCATAAAAGAAAGGACAGGGGCCTCTCCCACCTTAGCAATGCCCTTGACATCCAAGAGGTGAACCTCCTGTTGTACCACTGGAGAATCCAGCCATGTCCTATTTGCATCACAGGAGAAATGAGCTGGAGAATAGGGATCACAGAGCAGAAGAAAGCTGCTGTGGCAACTGCCCGCGAGGAGCCAGGAGAGGCCTGAATGCAATGCTTCACGCCACGGCTGCTACAAAACTGGTCGTATCTTCGGTAATCGTAGGTCACGGCTTACATACCAATGCCACAAACTTATTTTGCCCTGAGAAAGGGATAAAGTCTTAAAAGAAAAGAAAAGGAACAAAGAAGAGAACAGAGCTTTAAAGGAAGGACACAGCCAGTTCTTCTTGGTTTTAATCTCTTCAACCAGATTTCAGGATAATTTTCGCGGAACAACCGAGCACAGTGCTGGCCTCAGTACTGTCGGATCCGCTCATTGTACTTGCCCCACTACCAAGGCAAGGGGCAAACATAGCAAGCCACCTACCCTCGAGCAGAAAATCACGGGAGAATAGGGCAGATCAGTATGCGCCTGTTTGTACAAAGCATTTAGCCAGGCGAAAGGTTTGAGAGACTTGTGTTCAGGCCAAAAAAGTAATGTCTTTGCAAGGTCTACAGGCTTGGGCCACCCAGGGCAGGTCACAGAGGGACTCTAACCTCTCTTCCAAAACATTTCAGCAATGAAAGAACCAAGGAACAGGAACCGTTAAGCCCTTTACAATGAACAAAGAATAAAGAGTTCAAACAAACACGAGAGAAAAGGCGCCCACTGTAAATCAGTTATACAAAACGGGAGAATCTCTTTTTTATATCCTGCGCGTAGTTCTACACACCAGGACCAAGGGTGTCTTACACAYGCTGCGTGGTTAAAACACACCCAGCCCTTGGTTATGTTATCTGGTATACAGCAGGTTAGCAGCTGGCTGCGTTTCCTTCCTCAGGAACGTCTTTCGGAGGGTAAGATTCACTCTGATTTATGTGACAGCGCCAGAACGTAGGATGGTAAAACGTAGGCAACGGGATCATGTCGCTCGCACACAAGGAGGCCATCCCAAGGCTCCAAGAACTGAAGCTCCACATCCCGTCACGCCAGCCTTGGACACACTCATGTGCACCCAGCCACATCCTTGTATGGCTCCCATCAGGATTACAGAAGAGGAAGCCCAAGAGACATTTCTGGGCCGCAGGACTTTGTGGTTAGGACTCGGCTTGTGCATTTGGAGAAGCAATGACCTCATATTCATTAACAAATGAGGTGGCATATCCCACAGCAGTCTTCCTTAGACAAGGTCTCAGAAGACTCTTAGGAAAAAAACAGTGCCAGAATCTCTCACAGCTCAACAAGAGAGGCAAAAGTCACCTCCTGAGAACAGTCCAGCTAAAGAACAGATCTCTTCATGGAATACGGAGAAGCTCACGAGGAAAAGAAAAGGTGAGAAAAGATGAGTAGCAATTTGGGCGATAGAAACAGACAGAAGGTGTTTCGGGCAGAAGTCCTACTGTTCTCCTTACAGTTTCCATACTGAGATTATATTTCAGCAATGTAATTTCCAGGACAAATGATCAAAGTTCATCCCCATCTGTGGAATTTCTGAGAACTGCAGGAAGAAGGAGCAGTTATTCAAAATATTACATTGAGCTGGATCAGGTTATCAAAAAAAAAAGTCCTTGTCTGTCCTTTGCTCCTCTCATGAAACGGAGAGGAGCCTGGATTCCCATTGGTTTGCAGAGATGGGTGGTCCGCAGGGATGTCCTGGACTTCAAGTACCGACCAGGCTGGTTGAACATCCGCAGCACCAGAGAGGGACACCTGACAGTTTGGCCAGCAGATGTTTCAGGGCAGAAGAAAAGGCAACTCTTCAGATGAAACTGCAAGAGTTGTGTGCCAGGAAAATTCCTATCTGCAGGAGACGGCAACAGAACTGAGCTACAGATCCATGCAGGTTCTCGAGATCTATGCAGGTTCCCAAGCCTGTAACCCAAGATGTACAAGGAAAGTCTTTGGACTGTTATGAAGCTCTCAACTCCCATGAAATACGAATGTGAGGAATGAGGACCTCTGGAAATCACCTCAGCAAGTRGAAAAGGTTCATAAACACCAACAGTGTGTGTCTGTGTTGGTGAGGATGGGAAGGTTGGTGAGCAGCTGGGGAACCGTTTAGCTAAACACCAAGCTCAGAAAAATTTATAAATTAAAGGAATTAAGCATAGATTGGTCTTGAAGCTGAAAAAGTAACCTTATAGAATGACAAGCAATAAAAGAAGAGAGGAAGCAAGTAACAGGAGAAGGCCAACTAGTAAAACTCCCATCTCTCTGTATAAAGCAAAACTGAAAACATTTTAGAATGAAAACATTAGTTTAGACCACAAGAAGACAAAATCTAGTGTTATATAAAAGGACYCTCATTTTGCCATTAGTTTCTTTCCGTTGCTTTTCACTTGCTGAGAAGAGGAAGCAAGATGTGAGGATTTTCAGGGATCCAACTCACGCTCTCCAAGTCGTTTAGTCAGGGCAGAGAGAAGCATCTCCTCTTCCTAAAGCGAGCTGCAAAGGACTATGGAGATGGGCTAATGTCAGGCAAGGGCCCTGGCGACCCAGGAGAGCACAGCAAGGTGTTGGACATGGAGGATATCCCAAATGCTGCAGCAGGAAGAGCAAGTGAGGGAGACTGGAGGAGACCCTGAGAYGACCCAGACTTGCAATAGGCTATTAAGGGAGACGGGAGAGAAGGAGAATGTATGGACAACCGCAAAAGCTAAAATGCTGAACAAAATACCCCCSAAAAGGGATGTTTTTAATAGCTCATTGATGGAGAGTCCTGCGCTTCTCCTGGATGCATATTTAGATGCACTAAGTCACYGGGAATGACTTTCCCCACTGGCATGAGGCCTCCACAACCCTACAAAAGGTCATCTGAGGAAAACACAGGCAACACTAAAGGCATGAATGATACAGCCTAGGGAGAAAGTCATGGAAAAATTAGGGGGGATAAATGCAGGAAAGTGCAGGAAAGCAGCTGAGCCACCAGCCAGAGCACCCTATTTCCCTTCCCTCYATCATTCCACATGGCACCAACCCAMCATTCCCGCCCAGGAAAGCACATCCTGCAGCAGCGATACCAACCACGTCACTCGCTCTACCTGCATGAGAATGCCAAGATTTGCCTCCTCAAAGGTAAGTTTTGGTAGGAGAGGAGGCAGGGAAGGAAGGGCTCTGCTTTTCTCTCCCCTTCCCAGGGAATTCTGCATTTGCCGCTAGAATTGGGAGCGACAGATAGGCCTGGAGAGATCTTTTCCTGGGAAAAAGAAGCCTGGGATCCAGGCRAGGAGGTGGTGGCAACAGCTGCCCTGGGTCCCGGCTCTTTCCGGAGGGTTTCCCGCAGGATGCCCCAAACCGGCCGGCGCATCCGAGTGTCTCCCGGGCTTCACCCAGGAGCCGGCTGGGTGAAAACGCAGCCTTTAACGAAACTTTACATGTAATTTTATGGCAATTTCTCACAAAGCAGCAGTCAAACGGCTTTAGAGATTAGGCAACTGCTTATTTTACGATCTAGGTATTGTAAAAACAATCTGCCTTAACCGCCCTTGGAATCGGCGACATGGACTTGAAATGCTTGTGGGAGAGCAGCTGCGTTGCTTTTCCCTTTTTTTTCCTCCAAAATAATCCCCACTTGCGGCTCATTACATTAAATTCCCTCTACCTCCAAGGTATACAAGATATAGGGAAATATATATATATATTTATATATAAATTTATAAATATATATTATATATATAAAGAAACAGGAGGTCCTAAAGAGAGCAGAGCACACCTCTAGGCTAAAAGACCCGCTCCAATTTTTTAAAAAAAAACATTAAAATCCCCCATTAACCTTAGGTTAAAGAAGCATTTTGGACATGGCAACCAAACTCATTTTAGAAAGCAGGTGCCTATCCCTAAAGAAATACCAGCCCTCTATTTACAGACTCACCAAAATATTTGCCTTATTTCTTTTCCCCTCCAGGGTTTTCTTTTTTTTTTTTTTTCCTTTTAAGTCAGCTCAAGGGGCTGGAGCCAGAGCTCACTCCTAAATTGAGACGTAATTAGAGGTGTCCCGCTGTGTCTTGCTGGACAATTCATTTAACCGGCCACGTCTTAAGCCTTAAATAAGAGGCGGGCGAACTCTCTTGCCTGTGCAGAAGAGTGATAGAAAGCTGGGAAATAAGAAGAATTGCAAATGCAAATAATAACAGTATGAAAATGTGACTTCAGACGCCCTTATACACATACTGCTCATGTCAAAACGGCTTTCAATGCCCTGGGACTATTAATGTGCATCTCAGGGACCATCTTTTGGCCAGAAAAAGAGCCCTTTGGCTGCTACATGTGGCACTGTGCTGGTGGCAGAAGCCTCCCCATCCAGAGGAAATAAAGCTGTGGGAATACGGCTATTATTATTAATAATAATAATTATTATTACTTACAACTTCTAAAATCTCACAGCTCAGTTCTTCCTTGCCTCTTGCACCCCAGCAACTCTGCTGCCCCGGAATTCCCTGGAAAGAGCCCCAAAGAGCTCCAAAAACCTTACTGACGCCTAAATAAAAACATACCAAATAACACAAATGATAAATAAACGGTAAGTGCTGGCTCAAGCTGCAAAACAGACGAGGCTTTGGAGTCGGGCAGAGGGTAGGAGGCAGCCTGAGGAGTCGAATGCACAGCTAGAATAACAGGGACGCTGAGATTTGCACCTGCACTTTGAGGTAACGAGAATTAAAAGAAAACCCTTGTGAGGAGCAACGCTGCCATTGAACGTTAAGGAGCTCTGGGTTTCATCTTCCAAAAACAGTTGCCTCCAGATCCCGGGGGATTTAAGGAATTGCGCTTTTAAAGCCTGTATTGAATGTCCCCCGGTTCACTTAGCGCCGGGGGCTCTCCGGGAGGAGATGCTGCTTAGTGACCCAAGGTACCAGAGAGCTGCAGGGTTGCAGRTGGGTTTGCAGCCCGAAGAATCAAGGGCCAAATTCTTATTAATGCTCATTAATTAGCATTATTAAGGCTTATTAATTAGGTGGATGCTTCTTACAATTGGCAGCAACATGGACTCTGCGGACCAGAGCTGCTGCCAGCGGAGCCGGGATCTGCAGCCAGGACACACATTCCATGGAAGACCCTTCTGGAAGACCCTTCTGGAGGAAGAAGGAAGCATTGCTTGGATTATGACAAACAATATTGCAGATTTGGGCTATGAAGCATTAAATGTGGAGCCTCTGCCCACTCTATTCAAAGGTGAGAGATGAGAATGAGCAGCAGGACGTGGCCATTCCCCTGTCACTAGTAAACACTTCACTGGGTGGCCTTCCTCAGAAACACTTTTAATCTCTTAGTAGTTGCCTCTGGTGGGTGCTGCTTAACTTCACCATGATTAGCGAGACTTCTCTTAAAGGGCAAAGATATGATGTCGGAGTCAACCACAGAGTGATGATGGAATAAAAGAACTGGGTTCACCGAATAAACGGAGTTTCCAAAGATGGATCAAGCTCAACACCAGTGTAGGCTCTGGAACCATTGCCACCAAAGCCAGGGACAACCGCCATGGAGTTTAACCAGGCCAAGGAGCCTCTCARGTGACTCTGCGGGAAAGACATTCATCATTTCCTCAGTTATTTCCAAGGTCTGTTCCAGCCTCCAGGGCAATCAGGAAAGCCAAAGAGGTGGGTACGTGGGATCGACTTTCCCAACCCCTTTTTCCCCCTTCTCAAATTAAAAGCTTTCTTGACCTCTTTATCAACCCGGGAACTGTACGGAGCCTGTATCAAGCTCAGCATTTTCCACAGACACCGACCCTTTGATATTTTCACAAGTGGCCACAGAACATAATATGCCAGGCTTTAAATAGCACGCAGCTCCAAACCGGAACGGAGGCCAAGACGGGCTCAAAGGAACGGCTGTTTTCTCCCCAAAAAGAAGGTGCCGTCCTGCCRAAGCTCTAGGATGACCAAGCCCGGGCAGACGGAGCTCCAACAGCAACACATGCTGCGGCGAAAGGCTCCATCCGACCACACTCCCATATTTTTGTGGGTCGGGAACACCACGGCCTCACAGTTGGCCCCTCATCTTCATGGCTCACGCAGTGTGTGGTTACTGATCTCCCTGGCCACTTTTTTGTTTGTTTTGGGTTTTTTTTTTTTTTTTTTTTCATTTTTGGACCTTCAGAAACATGCTGAAAACAGGAGAAACCTCCCCTGACCTATGCACTGCTCCACCTAGCAAACCCAGAAGGTTCTGGGGTGACATTTGAGGGTTTTGCTGTACAACCTGCCTGGAGAACTGCACGGTGCTCCTCCTACTGCTCTACAGCATGGAAGTTTTTGAGCTTCACCAAGCACCTGAGAATGACCCATGTGGGAGGCTCCTGAACACGGGCAATTTTTAGCCCTGTTTTGCACTGAATTTTAAAAATAAGAAGGACAGAAAAGAACGGTCCTGTCAGTTCTCATCCACATTTTGTTAACACCTGTGGAGAGCAGGATATTAAGCAGTTTCAGGGGGATCTTAGGATTTGTCCCACAGCGTATTCAGGTGTTAGCTCGATGAACCAAAGTGAGCAGGGTCAAGTGCAGACCACATTTTTGGTACCTATGATGCCCACGTGCTAAATTGTGGAACCTCTCCAATTATTTTACTTACGAGACATCTTGCTTTCTGTAAGGGCAACCAAGCAAAAGGGCTACGCTCTGAGAAAACAAATCCCCGCAGCAGATAGAGAAGAGGAACCAAAAGCTGAGGTCAGGAGAGGACCAGAACTTCTTAAGATCATCAGCCAGTTATTGTTTTCAGAAACAGACTCGAGGAGACTGATTTTTGTTAGCCCCGCTGAAGCCTTATCCGCCCTAACGCTGCCTATTTTTAACAGAACCAATCTCAAAAAGCCAGGGCTTGTCTGGAAAGTATTACTGCCCCATTTCAAGGGAAAAAGGAAGAGTAAAGCTTTGATCCCTTAGAATTGCCTGGCTTTTCTTCCRTCCTGAAGATACTTCCAAGCGTCATGGAGAGGAGCACGCTGGAAGCTCCAAGGACTCGGAGCTGCTCCCTAGGTCGAGTCCTGGCCGTGCCAAGCGGAACGCGGGGGGGAAACGGGCGGCTTTGCGTCTTACGTTCGCACTCCTCCACGTCCAGGTTGAACTGCTGCAGGGCGCCCAGCGTGAGCTGCCGCACTTCGGCCTCCAGCAGCAGCTGCATCAGCGACGTGGCGAGGTGCTTGCACGCCGACATGCACGCCGTCTGCGCCACCTTCCCCTGCAAAAGCAAGCACAGMTTAGCAAGGCTGCACCCCACCATCTCGAAGGGCTTTTCCAACCGTAATGGTTCTAGGGGTGCCCTCCCTGCTGCATCCCACCTGCCCAGAGGCCTCCAGGTAGCATTCAAGAGGGCAAAGCCCCTCCTGGAAGGGGACTGCCTTTTAGGACCTGGAATTGCTACCACCAGGCGCTGCAAAGCGCAGCACCCAGCTCCGTTCTAGCTGCGTTTCCAGCATCCATAYGGGAAAATGGGGTTTCCTGGCTGCTGCTGCAAAGCCCTCCAGAAGCTACGGATCAAAACGCAACATCCGAATGTCTCATAATTAAACATCAAGGTTAGAGATCAGGATAAAGTGTAATTCGTTGCTATTGACCAAAAAACTTTGCAGTTTCCAAGTGTTTCAATCTAACTCTTATCACCTGCTTATAGCACTATACATTTTTGTATTTCCCATGGAGGCTGACATAGTTTTGAGTTTCAGCTACTACGGGTATCTGAGAAAACCATCAATAAATCTTCATTTTTAACATGTTTCCTTCTCTAGGTGGCATCAAATACATTGCGGGGAAAGAAAAAATAGACATTGAAGCTCTAAGCCCTGCGAGCAGCCTGCAGCAGGGGCCTCGCTCGGAACAAGCCTTCCCTTTGCAGCCCGCGAGGCAGGGGAAGAGCAGACGTGCCCAGCTCCGGCTCCTTCAGCCCCAGCAGGTTGCAGTGTATACCTAGAAGAACCAAAATCCCAGCAGGCATTTATGGGAATGGGAATTATCGTGCATGCAAAAATCACCAGCTGGCCTATCTGAGCTGAAGAGCACAGACGGAAAGACCAAGACCATGTAGGACTTAGCGCTTCCTGATGCTCTTGAGGTGCCACCAAGGGCACAGAGGTGGGAAAGGCCCTTCCATGAGCAAAATGGATGTCCCCACCCTCTAAATTGCCACCAGATGAGGTGATGGGTGTCCAAGGGTGCTGGTTTTGCCAAGAGGAGCTGTAGCTGATGGTTCTTCTTCTCAAGCCTCACTTTCAAGACTCTCCACCTTGGACAGAAAGATGCTCTCTCACACGTCAACTCTTCTCCTTTTTGCAAACTTTCAATGACAACTTACTAGTTAACTAATTGTCCTCTGAAAGCAGTGGCATTTAAGACCCAAGGAACACGGTTCCAGTGCGATGCAAGCGGACAACATCTGTTACACCCAAAACAACGTGTAAGCCCTTTGCTACGAGCATAAATCTCACCCAAACCCGCGCGCCAAACTTGCACAGGATGATCCAGCTGTCCGCACACACAGCCGTGATTCTAGATAACGCAGTCAGGGTGAAACCAGCCAGCAGATTCATCTGGAGATGATGCCTCCAAGCGCACGCAAACAAATCCAACACGCTTTCCTGAAAATGTGGCTTAGGAGATYGCACCGATTTTTGCCAAACTGGGCTTAGACCTGGATCAAAGGGGCAATTTTCCAGCTAAATGTCACAAGTGGCATCACTGCAGCATGGCCAGATGAGCCGCTGCGTGATCCATGCTCCCACCAGCTCCACCACGTTGGTTTGCACCTACAGCACCATCGATCCGCAGCAGTGGGGAGCATCTCTCCTTATTCCATGACGAGGAATAATAATCAGGGGCTCTTCCAGCCCYGCAGGCGCAGAAAGGGTTACGCAGGCTGCAGGCGCCCGCACCGGGACACACATTCCCYGGGACAGCCCGAATAAAGAGTGACTGACAAGCGGCACAGGGAGCGCGGGAGGAAGGGCGAATAATTGAGACGAAACGTCAAGTTAATAACCCGAGCGCAGGCAGCGCGCGAGGGAAAGGTAATTTAATTATCACGCCTTGACAGCACCAGGGGCTTCTCCGCGGAGCCTTCACCACGACGGCGCCCCGCGGATTCCGCAAGTGGCACTCGCTGGAATTCCTGAATTCCCCTCTGGAATTCTGCGCCTCATTGCAGAGACAGCAAAGGGAAGCCAGCGGATGAACAAACTCGGGAGCAGCTGCCGGTAAAGTCCTCGTCACTCCAGCCTCTCCCAGGGTTCGGATACATCCAGAAGGTGCCAACCTACTTGGAGGTGCCAACTGTGCAGCCTTCAAATCACCGGAGCTGAATCACTTCGCACCCGCTGAGAATCTGGCCTTTTCCTTCCATTATTCTTTAGGCTTAACCACCTACAAAACACTGTCTTAAATGAGAACTAGTCTTTAATCATCAATTTAAGCACACCTAGGATGCCTTCGACCTCCTGCRTGTGCTTGGAGGACAGAGGCTCCGTGCAGCAGCACCTTGCAGGACCATCATGCTCCCACGCTCCATCTCCCCCTGCATCTCCCCCGGAACAGACTGCAGCAGGTAGGACTCACACGGGGAAAAYCAGCACGAGGACACCCACAGACCACCACTAAAGAGCTATTTTAAGTAAGAAAAGCTGTTCACGTTCACTCTTGAGCTGGAATCGTGGGGTGATGTCCTCCTCTCTCTCCACACGCTCTACTGTGGCTGGAAAACCAGCAGCCTGGAGGTATTTCAGAAATGCTTTACTTCCCTGGACATCCCAATACTCCAAAGCTCAAGAACAATTTATCTAAAACAGATCTAATTTATCTAAAATGCAAGATGCCATTTGGAGGGGAAGACAAAGAAGGAATCACAGAACCAAGACCTGAGCTGCCACAGACCAGGACCTGGAAGAAAAGGCCCTCCAAGTCACCAATAACTCATTTATTAACTTGACAGAAAATTGAAGAGCCTCAAATACAAACGGGCGCTTCCGGAAAAATTTCCACCGTAACAATTGTTTATTCAAGACCTTTGCAAACCTCATAAAAAATTAACTGGATGTGCGCGGGGGAAGCCCATGGTCATGGGTGAAGGCCCAGCAAGTGCAGGAGTCAAGACGCCTGCATGTCTGTACTATAATGTGCCTGTTTGGTGGTAGGTGCATGGAAGGAAGAAATTCTCCTCTTCAGTCTAGGGGCAGACTGAGAGCTGGAAATGAGAAATCTTGGCCACCGCTTGGCTCTGCCCTCAGCCTTGAGAGCAAGCTGTATCAGTCTCCCTTTTGTGATCTCGGTTTCTCCTGYAGTTGGGCTTTAGGCGACACCTTTCCAGTCCAAGGGTCTCTCTCCCCCGTCAGATTTCCCCTGGGTAGCTGGGTATGACATCCACGGAGCCTGCTTGTGGCCGTACCAATGTGATGGAGAAACCAAACGTTCTCTGAAGCACCTCCAAGGCTGCAAGGCCAGGGGCACCTACCAGAGCACGGAGGTGCAGGCTCCTCTCAGCACAGCCCCAAATCCCTGTTGGGGCAATCACGCACCTGGAAACCAGCCATGAAATCACTGCACTTCACTCATACTGCTGCACATTAAACCCTCGGGGCTCCCAGGAGGCCCAAGAGCCACCACGGGGAAGGTCAACATGGAAACCGCCGCGTCGGCACTGCTCACTTGGGGGATACTTGGTTGAAAACAGCAAATATGTTAACAATTAGGGCAAAGCTGAAAGGCTGCCTTGTTAATTAAGGAACTGGCTATCAAAGGACTCATTAAAAGCTACCGAAACTGAATGGTTGCTAAAATAAACACCCATTAATCTCAACGTGCCATCAGGAACACGTTCCTGCTACCTACCTCAATGCAGAGGGGAACCCTCTGTACCCACCTCGTGCTCTTAACTTGTGACCAAAGTGTCATCCCATGGGACACCAGCCACTGATGGGAGAGGCCAGGAGACCACGCTGGCCAGGAACCTACCTGGTGGTGCTTCTCCCAAAGCCATGGGCAACCTAGAAAATAACCCACACGTCAAGTCCTCGGGCAGCACCAAGGGCACCTACCTCCATGGGAAGGTAGCCCTTCCATGGGAATCAGAGCCCAGTAGGCTCCAGAGGTTCTCAGGTGGTGCTAGACCAAGAGGAATTATTTGGTAGTAAGAAAAAAAAACCCTAAGAAAGGACAGCAGAAGGATTAAATCCCTTTTCTCCTCGGTGAATGTCCCTCTTGGTCTTCTCATCCACTTTAGTGGTTGCTAAATGGTTCCTCATCATGGCAAATATACTGGGAGCAGAGGGCCAGAACCAGGTTGGGGTATTTTTTATTTTCTTTCCCTTTGTGCTTGATGAGCTTGGCAAACTTTTGGAATGTCTGAAAAGGTGGATTTTCCCTCACGGGAATTCCCAGCTCGTCCAGGATAAAGCCAAGGCAGGACAAAGCACCCAGACCCAGGGCCTCTCACCCAGCTGAGGACTAACGCAGTTAATCTTTGTGTAGGCCTGGAGTAAACAGCCAAAAAATGATATCCTAAAGATCTTTAAAAAAGAAAAAAGAACATTAACACAGAAAAATTAACACTTCGTGAACAGTCCAAGCAAAAGCACATTGATGACTTTCCAGTTTTTTAAACATTTACGTTAAAAAAAAAGTAAAGAAAGAAAAAAAAAGGGCAAGTCTGTTATTAATTGTCCAGAAATGATTTGCAGTTCTTATATTGACATTCAAATAATTAACTTGCACAATATTAAACGTGCCCAATGTCCCATGAGCTCCGGGCCRGGAGCATGTCACCGACACGGTGGCAATGGGGACAGTCCATGCATGCACGGCCATGGAGCACTGGCCCTCAAAGCCAGCTGTACCCTCATCTCCAAGTGTCTGGACAAAAGCACTTCTATTTTTAAGCACAAGCTGTGGATCTGGGGCCAATATCTTGCAAATTAATACCACCGTATCAGAGATGAACAGGGCCTGGAGCAACGACTGAAGGTCCTGAACAAAATGGAYAGTCAAGAGGAGGGATGGAGGCAGCTGAAGAGGAAAGGAATGGAGAAGGAAAAGGTTTCCCCAAACAGAAGCAAATATGAAGAACCACGGAGCGTGTCCGGATCCTTCTGGACAGCGTGATGAGAGGAAGCCAAAGGGCTTTCCAACCGGCATGACTTCCAATCATTGCCTCTCCATATTTTGGAGAAAAACAGCCATAAGGCTTATAAAACCACCCAACTATGGTCTCCAGGTCCCTCTGAGGAACATTTAAGGTTTTCTCCTTCCAAACATCATGCACACACACAGGAGGTGGGCACTGGATGCACCATGGAGGCATCAGTAGAGTTCATGCATCCAAACCTGCKCAGATAGCAAGAACTTATTTGTTTGCACACTTAACCGGTTCATATTCTTAACATATCTGTACACATAATTTTACGGTATTAACAAAATTCCACCCCTAGGACTATTAATGTCCCATGAGGTATCAGAAGAGAGCAAGAAAGAGCCAGAAAAGCCCAGCACTCATTGTGAAGAGCAGAGCTGTAGCCCACAAACATCCCAGATCCCACCGCACAAACCACACCAATCGCACCGCCCCGCTCCACAGCATACCTACAAACCCAGCTGCTTGCAGACGTATCTGTATTTTGCCCGTTTTGCAACACTAATTCCATCCACGTTGCTAAAGGTTTGCTTTGTGGTGCTCTTAATAGAGGAAATCATTCTTCTCCCCCCAAAACTGTTTGCATTATGGAAAGACAGCGAGAGCAGCATGGTTAGCCGCTTTCCAGCGGGGAACATGGGCTGAGACTTGTCTCCACACTAGACATGGCCTGCCTGGAACAGGACATGAAGAGGTGACTCATGTGCAACTTCAGCAGTCAGGAAGGTTTGATGGTCACCTATTGGTCTCCGGTGGTGTTAAGTATTTGATCTACAGCTCTCCAAAGTCAACCTTAACCACACAGGCTACTGCGTTGACTATGGRCATGGAAGCAGCCAGGTGACCGGCSCTAAGTTTCAAACTACACTGTTCAATTGTAGGTGACTTGGGTTCATCTCCTGCCAAGGAGACAGAAGAACCTTCTAACCTGCAAATGAGGTTASATGAGATGAATGAGCAGCATTTCCATTGCAGAGGCCCCAAGCACAGCCCAAGGCCTGTTGGGGAAACAGGCCCTCAACCTGGACCCTCTTCAGGTCCTTCACATTATTTGGCAATGGTAAGGATGGTAAAGATCTGTCTTTTTTGGAGCTCACACTTATGAAAGGAGAAGTAGTGGTGACAGACACTTTTATTTTTGATAAATGCACTTCAGAGAGCAAGCACAATTGGCAATGCCAACCAAGGGGCCATGACGTCACTCTCACATCAACASCCTCCGTGATGTGTCCCCAAACCCTCTCTGCCTCTCGTGATGCAGGACACAGGCAGCAGGGACCGGTTTACCAGGAATGAGACAGCGCCTTGTGCTCAAGAACATGCACGTTTGAGGAATGAGAGAGAAGCTGGGATCTGCCATGCCAAAAGCGGTTGGATGAATGATCATTTCTGGAGAAGCAGAGCTCCTTCTCCTCCGTCCTAGCATAAGGAATTACTTGGGCTGGGAGTAGAGCAGGTTTAGCCCCCAATGGAGGAAGCTACATTACCATGAGCAAATCACCATCTATGAAAGAGACCGTCACCATTCAGGTCCAATCATGCTCTTAAAATAAACGTTTAGGATTCTCATCCTCCCACAGCTTCATGCACATCATTAAAAGCTTATTACTCAGTTCAAGAACCACTTTCATCCCTGCAAACCTTCTGCTTCACCAGAGTAAGCCCACAATAGCAATACCCTAGCTGACCAGAACTACTGCAGGTGGAACGTGTGTTGAGAAGAGAACCAATGGAAGAACAAGGGCAAACGAAGACCAAAAGAGCAGTTCCTACCATCACCTAGGAGGACACCATGCTTGGACTGGACAAGAGCTTTCAAATTCATGAAGTTCATCAAAAGCCCATTTTTCTGTGGCTGACTTCCAGCAGTATTTAAAACCTGGTGGGGACTCATCTTCAGAAGCAAACGTTCATCACGTACGTTCTCTTTCAAGCACTGAGGGGAAAACGTGCTGCTGAAACGTCGGGCAAATCCGAGCTGCYGACAGAAGCTTAGTGGCAGGGAGACAAACAAAAAGACAAGACAAATACGCACGCAAAAAATAACCCYGCCTGACAACGCTGACCGCTGCCGTCCAACACAAGCCCTCACATTCCTCTCAAATGGGACGAACGTAGCAGTTTGGCTGTAGAAGATGCCCCAAGTCAGCAAGTGGAGGGTATTCTGGACCAAGCTGGTGGGAGATGCAAATCCAGAGCAGCWCAACAGCCCTTGGATCTGCAAGGGCTTGGCTTTTTTTCTTTATTTTTCCCCAAAATATCATTTAATTGTAGGGTCACTTGCTTTATGGCGAGGTCTTCCCACCAGGGGCACCCAGGGCTCTAGGCCAGCATGAGCGGCACGTCCCTGCTTGTAAGCAGCAGCAAAAGCCTCCCCAGCACAAGCACGGATCAAGGATTTTGCAAGCACGCCGGAGGATCCAGGATACGCCCAGGAACACAAGGTTTGTCCTCACTTCAACGGTGCTGCCAGAGCCCCCAGATGATCATCTAGTCTTCTTTGAACTAAGAAAATAAATAAATAAATAAATAGAAGGAAAGGCAGAACGGAGAGAAGTACTTTGCAACACTGCTAAGGCTGAACATGGGACAGCATCTTTGCAGACCTATGGAGTATCTTTGAAGACTTATATATAAATATAGACGTAGAAGACGTGTTTTTGTAGACAACCAGGTCAATGGTATGTAGCAAAGCTCAAGTTTGGAGGCTGCCAGGTAAATCCAAGGGAAAAAATCACACAGAAAGAGCGGATTTCAAGACTTGTGCCATCTTCCCTACGTGGGACACGGTCCCCCATGCAAATCCTCAGTGAGGTATTTTTAATTAACCGCTTGGCAAAGGCCAACAGCACCAAACAGTCATGCCCAGGGTGACACCGCTCTGATTTCCCATGGCCATCCTCATGCCACCGTAAGAGTTCCCGAAARGCCAGAGTCAAATTGGAGCCGCGAGTATCGGAGAACCGGGCTCCAAAGCTGGAGGAAACGAGAAAAATAAATAAATAATATAACAAAATAAATGACATATTTCATCCTCCTCTTTTGTGGCTTTTATTTTCTTTTGTCTTCGCTTTGGGAATAACATTCTTTCCATTGGGAAGAGTCTGATTTTCCATTAAATACAAAGCAGCTGCCATTTTGGAAATACAAAGTTGATTAAACACAGATTTTTTTTTTCCTTCCCCCTCCCTGATGGATAAGGGAGACCCATACGGATTTGTGTGGGATTGCCAGGGCCGCGTGGCAGCCAACTGTGGCAGCAGGAAGGCGTAAGGAAAGTGAGTGCACACCAGATCACATCRGCATGATGCGTCCCGAGCATCTACAAATCCAGGCTGGAGGATGCCCAGTTGTTGGACAGACCAGGAAAAAAAACAGGAGGAGCCTGCGATGTAGGAGTACTCTACCAGTGATCCTGAAACCATTGGTCTTAATGGGATTTTCCAAGCGGGARCCTCGGAGTTGACTACGGAGGAGCGGCAACTGCTGCCCGAGGCGCACGGGACTCCAGCTCCGTTCACATCATCCCAAGACCCAAGCACTGCATTAAGTTTCAGGTTTAAATACTTAGAAATGACACTTGAAAAACAGAGAAAGAGAAAAATGAAAGAAATGAGCATTACAGCCACCGTGGCTTTTGCTAATACACCAAACTCCTCTTATTTATGGCCAAGCAAGGAACCCAAGGAGGAAAGACCATGGCAATGTTGAGCAAYGAGTAAGGACCTGCTTTGCTTGCCCTCCTGCGCTGCTACCTCTAACCTAAGCTGCACCATCTAGGGAGAACATCTCTCTGTTTGATGACACAGACCCTTATGATGTGCAATTAACGTGGGTTAATTGCAGCTGTTTCTACCACACTGCTATYGGCTCCAAATAACCAACCCTAAATGCCTGATGACTCCCAGGGCAGCTGCAATTCAGCTCTGTTTGCTCCTCTGAGCTTCTGCTTGGGAACACTTGGGTGCAGGGGACTGGTTTCATTCCCTAGGCCAAGGATGGATTCCCGACTGCCAAATTCCCCAAAGAGCCCACGGACACGCAAAGGGAAGCCTCAAGGAGCTGAATAAATCCAAGCTGCTAYGGCTCCGCAAAGGGGAGGCATCGCACCCACCTGGGGTTAAAGGAGTCATTTCAGCTGCAGTTCATCTGCAAAGTGCTGCAAGCAGACAAGAAACCAGGTACCTGAGAGACACCTTGGCTTACCGGGTCCTAGCTGACCACGTTGAACCTCCTCCCAGTCTATGGAGTCAACACGACTGTTTCCAATGCTCTCCTCTTTCCTTAAGGCAGCCTCTTTCCTCAAGGCAGCCATCAGCTCTCATTTCCACCCTTACATATATACATATATATATTTTGGGGGGTTTTTTTGTCTTTATCTGAAGTGTTTTGGCTCTCAGGGCCGCGCGAGGAGAGCAGCGAGGAAATGCAGAGCCTCCAAGCCACGGCAGGCAGGCAGCACCGCACAGCCATGCAAGCGCCGCTCCGGAGCCCGGACGGATGYGGCAGCCCGTTTTTTGGGGAAGGGATCTACAACGCCCACATCTACAACACCAAGCGGGAGCTTCCAGGAAGAGCCACAAGCGAATCATCCAAGTCTTGCAAAAAGCCGGTCTTGGTGCAGACCCTCGGAGCCGCACCGGGAGCACAAGGCAATGCTCAGCGCCGCGCGGGCACGGCCGGGGCACACGGCGAGGACCACCAGGCAYGTCACAAGCACCAAGGGCTCCCGTGAGAGGCAGGCGTTGAACCAGAAGGTGGGTCCTGAGGGTCCCCTTGGCTCGGTGGGCCCCGCGCCGCTCGGTGACGGGCTCCTCGGCCAGCACAAGGGACCTTTTCTGGTTCAAGGCGGCCCCTCGGTGYGAGCAGGGCACGGCGAGGGCGCGCGGCCGGGTACTCACCGACATGGTCGAGTGGGCATCTGCGTCCCCCTGCGGAGGCCAACACAGCGAGGTGTGAGTCAAAGAGAGCAAAGCCACGGCGCTTTTACACCCTGCCTAGATACCAGATGTTCCCTGAGACTCTGGGCAAACCACCAGCCTCCGTGTCTCCACCTGTGGAACGGGTGCGAGGAGCTGCCAAACCTCCCCGTGAGGCAGCGGGATCGAGGGGCACCAACCTGCCGAGCTCCTTCCAGGGAAAGAGCTTTGGTCAAGTATGGACTGCACTTACTCAGACCTCAGCAGCACGATTTTGGGTGCTCCGACTGTTTAGGGGCTGGTTTTGTTCCATGGGGCTTAAACGAGTGAGCGACCCTTCCGATGCGGCCGAATCCGTGGTTTGCCCAAAGCTCGGACTTCCAGGGCGTCTCTGCTTCCAGGCAGAGTTTTCTTCATTTTAAAGCATTACGGAGGGATTTGGTGTTTGAAGAGAGAGCTCCCGCGGGGGACGCTGGCTGCAGGGGGAAGGCGGCCRCTTCCCGAGCCTCTCCAGCCGCGGGATTGCTGGATACGGAGCCCGCACGTGCCCCAGGCGAGACACCCGCTGCACCCACGCAGCTCGCGCTGAAACCGCTCCTGCCGCCTGGCAAAACGAGAACTAAACGGGGGAAAAAGGAAGCAAAAAAGGGAAAAACACCCCCTTTTTTGCCCGGGGTTTGCGCCGAAGCTGGGGCCGGGTCTGTGTGACGGCTGAAGGATTGCTCCCCGTCCCGGGTCCCATCACCCCCAGACCTCCCCTGACTCCCTTGCAAAGGAGGTTATCGGCATACAAGCCAAGCCGAGGATTAAAGGAAACTTCAAATAACAGCAGAGGCCACCCCTTGGTCCCCCCTGCCCAGGAAAACATCCTTGCTTTGTTAACCTGACAGCGCGCTCGAGGTGTTGACACAAGCCCGCGTCGCCGCAAAGCGTAATGTCAACAGAGCAGCCTGGCTGGAGCAGCCCTGTCACTGCCACTTACATTAACTTGTCTGACGAGAAATAAAAACAACAAGGGGCCGGCCCAGCCAGCGGGTCCCTTCCATAGTTTTTTGGGAGAGCGCTCGCGAAAGCGCAAGGCTGAAAATGCYGGGTTTTGGAGGCTGCATCCCTTTCTTTTTGCAGAAAAGCAGCAGACTACATTGTTATAAAATAGAACAAAATAGAACAAAATAGAACAAAATAGAACAAAATAAAATAAAATAAAATAAAATAAAAATAAAATAAAATAAAATAAAATAAAATAAAATAAAATAAAATAAAATAAAATAAAATAAAATAAAATAAAATAAAATAAAATAAAATAAAATAAAATRATTATTGCAATGAGTTTTTTAATTGCACGAATTCAGCAAACATGAAGGTCCCCAGGTACAGGTTCTGGAAGACGCTCTCCTCTCCTCTCTCAGGAAGGCCCCAGCACTTGCATATCCCTCTGCTACTTGTATTTCATTTGGGAGAGGGTCTCTGCCCCTTCCAGCCCCTCTCACTCTTCTCTTTTGCAAGGAAGTACATCCCATGTAGCTGGTGCTTTTCCAAAGAGCTCCCTTACTTCTCTGCATCTCTTTAGATGGCTGTGGGCTTTCGCAAGCCTCACCTCCCACAACTCCTTCAGAAAATTCATAAAAATTGGAATTTGTTTCTAATAACCCCCTGGAGAAAGAGCCTCAGAAGACCAAATCAGCAGAGCAACCAAGGGAGCTGGTGATGTTCCTGTAGGGTCTGGTAGTCCTGACTCATCTTCACGTCACGTTGCCTGCAGGGTGGGTAGGAACCCACAAGCAACGTGCAACGAAGGTGTCTCCATAACGTTCCTTTATAGAAAGTGGTTCTGAGATATTTATGTATCTCAAAAAAGAGAAAAGAAAAAGAGAACACCAAATCCCAGACCTACCTCCCCTATGAACAATGTAAGATAAATCTACAGCTTCACAGACATGGTGACCTGAGGAACCTTCCATGGTAGGACCTGAGGAACTTCTCTGCTGGAGGATCAGCCTCGCATGAGGTTTGGAGATGAGGTGCTCTGTGTGGGTGCAATTCAAGCAGCATTGGCAGGGTGCCCAGCACCCACACCGGGCAACTGTAAGGTGACCTTCTCAGCCACCGAGTCACTTCTAATCCCGTTTTGTCGGAGAAAGGAGGCCTCGATGATCCTTCTCTGTCTTTTTTCTTTTTTTTTTTTTGGACCTAGTCACTGCCTTCTCTATTTCCAAAACAATTTTCATTAATTCGGAAAGGAAGCATTAATATTTCAGGAAGATAAATCACGGCGAGGCCATCTCATAAATCACTGTGTGCCTCTCTGCCCTTCGCCGTCGCTCCACGCCAGCCACGCTTCGCGCTCCAGGGAGGAGACTCCCCATCAGCCCTGGGATCTGCAGGACTTTGCCGAAGCCCCGAATGGACAACGAGGGGTTTCTCTCCATGCAAGAGGAGAGGGATGGAGCAAGAGAGGGATGGAGCAAGAGAAGAGCAGCATCTGTGCACGTGTGTGGCGGGAGGCAATGCAGTCTGTGGTGCTTCTTGGGTCCTAGCTCCTAGATGTCCCAGGCTCCTAGGACAACTCAGAGCCTTCAAGTCACTTGGGCACTGTGTGATAACTAGTCATGACATAAGAGGTGGAAGACTTGGCCATGGCAACATATGCAGCCTGGGGGCTACAATATTCCCTTTGGTGGCTCTGACGAACACGGACACATTCCCTCCAACAGGTCAACCACAAAGAGGAAAGCCAGGAGGGGAAGTTCAGCAGATGGCCATTGAAGGAGTCTTCTCTTCAGAGCAAAGCTAGTGAACAACGCCCCAGTTGTGTGCTAGTACCCTACRATCCTGGGCATCCAGCAGCATCAAATAAGCAACAGTCCAGGGAAAAGGGAAGGCGCTAGAATTGCTTTTTTTAATAARCATTGAGTGGATTTAATTTTTGAAATACCTGCTGATTGAGGATACTCACATACCCAAAGAACCCTGAACAAATCACATATATACATATATATGTGTGTGTGTGTGTGTGCATGTGTGTATGCACACGTGTGTGTGTGTGTGTGTGTGTGTGTGTGTGTGTGTGTGTGTGTGTAAAAGAAAAAGAGCTGTTTGAGCGAAAGTGAAACTGCTTTTATCCTCTCAAGAGGACTCACTTCCACTAACTGCAAAGAACAACGTAAAGGCCATTTTGCCTTTGCAATAAACCCTTAAACCACAGGTGTGTTTTAAGCAGGGAAAAGAAACAAGCGCGAACAACTCAGAGCAACACTTCGACGTGAGGCTTCCAGCAACACTGCAAGCATTTGGAAAGGCATCTGCAGCTGGGATAATGAGAGGTAACCTACATCCCTATGCTGGTCAGTTTTGAATTACTTCTCGATCGGAGGAAGCTGCAAGTCAACATACTCAAAACGTAGGTGCTGAGTGAAGGATGACCCTGGAGATTTCAGTCTTTCACATCTATGGAGGCCTTAAAAATACCTGTGAAGACTCTTGCTAGGAAGACAGATCTGCTCTGTCCATGACATTTGATGGTCTAAGGTGCCATTTCCCGCCAGCCCATCGAGCCCACGAGGTGCCCAGCGAGGAGCACAAAGCCGGCCCAGGGCCGCTTACCGGGAGGTGGGTGAACACAGCAAAGGTGCTGCGCAGGAAGCCGATGAGATCCACCAGGTAGTCGCTGGCTTTGCTGCCCGGTTCCATGGCCATCCAGTCGTAATCTGCCAGCTGCACGAACTGGTCTATCTTCTGATTCAGGTTAGTATAAATCTCTTCCTCTGCGGCATGGCGAGCATCCTAGGAAAGAAGACAACATCATGTAGAGTTTCAGTAGTGCTGGATTGAATATACGCTGTGGAACTCACAGCCCACAGCACTGACTCAGTCCTTTCCATTAAGGTAGCCCAAGGTAAGACCCTGGAGATATTCCAGAGCCGCTGGGACTGAGCTGTGGGCAATGGACCCTAAGTCGCCCTACTTGAGCAACTGAGTTGGATGGTCTCAAGAGGTCCCTTCCAACCCCAACCATTCCAGGATTTGATGAAGATGCTCCCAGACAACTAGGGGCTTATCCCAGCCCTCCAGGTCCTGCCAGGTCAGAGATGGGCATGGTCAGCTTGACCGTGCAGGACCTGGAGAGCAGGAGCACAAATGTAGGGTGGAAAGGGAGAGACCAGGAGGGGAATTTCCCATATGGAGAATGGCTGAGAGCCACCAAAGAGAAGTGGAGACGGGGAACAGGCTCCAGGCTAAGGAGCTCTTTGTGAACAAGGCTATTCACAGCTCTCCCCAACACAGACACTGGGCTAAGCAGAGGGGCTCTGTCTTGCATCTGCTTTGCCCTTTATTTTCTACCCTTCTGGATGAAGAGGACACCAGAACTGAATTATTCCCAGAGCACTCCTCCRTCCATGGGACAAAGCCCACCTAACCAATTCCCTACCATCATCAGGCTTGGACACTTCTCTTGTCGTCTACCCTCTGGCTACAGGACACAATTGAGGCATTGCTGCCAACACTCTGCCAAGAGATCCTCTCCAACAGGGCATGTGCAGCAGCTCCCTGGGGGCCGCGTGTCCAAGAGCTCTCACCTTGAAGGTTGTGGTTCCATAGAGCTTCGTGGTGTGCACAGTTTCTGGAAGTACATTAGTGATATTGGTTATGAATTCCTCTAGGAACTTGCAGGATTTCTCCAAATGGGTTGTGTTAATAATGATCTGTACAAGCTGCAAAAAAAARAAAGAAAGAAAGAAAATAAATGTAGTCAAGCATTGTTTGTGCTCCTGAAGCCAGGGACATGTCAGATTAAGGCATGCCAATTCGTAAGAACTTTGTCATGAAAAGCTGACACTGTGCAAACACACTATGCTCCGCCACACTCTAAGAAAGGCTGTCCTCCTGTAACAGCATAAGAAACTTAAACGAAAGATAACATTTTGGAAGAGAAATAAATAAATAATAAAAAAAAGCATTTCCCATGACAGCCACTAATACCACAGAAGATTTTCTTTAGCTGAGTTCCCTATATTCAGCCGTCAATCAGGGCTCACATCAGCACAGGGGGCAATTACAGCGGGGTTTTACCTTCCTGAGGGTGCTGGGGGTGACCAGGAGGGCTCATGCCGGTATCTGCGAGGTTATCATAGCCCCATTAGCTGCCCYTTCCTGCCTGCTGTCTTCTCAGCTGCTTTCAACGTGGCATCATTAATTCCTTGCGCATTAATTGCTTTTATGCCCCGTGCAGGCTGCTGTGAATATTTCCGGGTGTAATATAAGCTATAACAAAACCACTCTAATTTCTAGCTCAGATATCATGCCGAAACTGCTCTCTCACGATCACAAAAGGTATTCATTTCAGTGCTCCAGAGTGACACAACTTAACTGCTGACCGAGGGGATGGTGGTCTGTAACACCTAAAGAAAGGACTTTGAAGCATTCAAAAATCATTTGCTTCCGAATTAGATGCAAACTGCCAATTTCCATGTAGCCAGGATGTCATTTCTTGGCTCTTTTTGCCCGTTCATCACTTCACAGTTTATCACTTCATGTAGCAGTCACCAATACTGCAGGAAAGCTACACGATTACGGAGCCCAGCTCTCGTCAGCACCAGACAACATGAGTAGCGGCAACGGCCACAGGTTGGGASGTTTGGCTTGGACTTCACAAACAAAAAAGACATTGGGAAGGCAGCGCAGCACTGCAAGAGCTTGCCCAGAGATGCTGAGGGATATTTATTTTAGAGAAACTAAAAGCCAGCTAGAGAAAGACATGGCTGGTCCAACCTAGAGTTAGCAAGAACCCTGCTGAGGACCTCCAGAGGTCCCTTCTCCTATTCCAGTCAGTCCTTTTTCTAAGGAGATAAATTATGGTTTGATCTCCGTTGGTTCTGTGCTTGGTCTCTGAATAGTATTGCACAGGTAACTAAGAGGGCTTCTCATTTTGATACTTGGATCACTTCTGTTCCTGATTCCTGCCTTCAGATCAGCGGTTATTTGTTTGCCCTCCTGATTTCGTGCACCACTTTGCTAGTCTAGCAAGCCAGCTTTATATAAACCAGTCTCTTAAATTGGGTAGGCAATTCCTCCCGGCAGTGGATCGTTTTGGAAGACCAAAATGTCAGMGGTCTGATTGCTTCCACCTTATACCATGATCTCTACTGAGCAAGAACTCCTCAACAAACACACCTTGACTGGCTTTTGTCTGGATCGGGCATCAACAGGTAGCAGCCTTCTGGTGTAGCTCATCAGGCAGGCCTGACATGGGGATTGTCCAGTTTCAACTTAATTAAATGTTAGATATTGCCAGCTGTGCGACGTTCCTCCTAAACCACTTTTCCAACCAGCACAACTTGCAGGTTGAGACCAGCTGCCAAACTTGAAGGCACCAATTGAAACCTAGAAAACTGCACCTGAATATAAGAAAACGTCTCTGTAACGACGGCTGAACAGGTTGTCCAGGGAGTTTGTGGAGTCTCCATCCTTGGGGACCTCCAAATCCCCATCGGGTACCYGGGCAGCCTGCTCCAGGTGACCCTGCTTGAAGGAGCAGACGATCTCCAGAGGTCTCTGCAGGTAGCTAGTGGCTCTGTGGGTGTTTTGGCTCTCTTCCACCACACGTTATGAGCTGTCCCTCCTCGGCTCCTTCATGTTCTGATCTTCTCTTGAATTCGGAGGGCGGGGAGGAAGAACCTTGTTGAGGTCTCCAAGTGAAACAAAATAGTAGCTTCCTTCCCCTCCCTTTTGTTGACAGAGGGTCATTGAAAACGCGGAGCGCGCAGTTCGCTGCGCTGGTGGAAGCTCTTTGCTTCCCTGAAATTTATTTCTTCCACAGCAAGAGTCCTGCTCTCTATAATGTTTTCAACCACTTGACAACAGTCCCTGATGGCTAATTCCAAGCCACCGGGTACAAATCTGGTGGTTTCAGCACAGATGCTGTATGAATTCACAGATCAGAGAGTGGTCTTGGTATCTCTACCAGCACATGTCCTTGCACCCTGCCCGATCTTCCTTCCTTCCCAGTTAAGCAAACAAGCCCTCGGGGTGAGATATCTCAATGTCTCTAGGTCAGAAACCCACTTTCCCTTTGTTTTACTTTCCCCTCTTTGGATGGGTCACTGCGGACAAGCAGGACAAACACTGGAATTATTTGGTGCGGAGCTGGTAGCAGCTTCCAACATCCACTGCTTTGAGACAGCCCAAAATGACAGCAGTGAAAAGTGGATTACCGAGGGTAACAGACTGGTAAGGTTGGTACCTTGTCCGTTGCTTGGAAGAAGATCCAGGAGCACCAAGAAGAGGTTAGGGCTGCTTTCTGCARTAAGTGGTGTATTACCCCGAGACATGCTATTTATGCAAGGCACTTAAATGCCTTTGGAAGCCCCTTTGCCAACAGGACTGCATTTGCATCTAGGACTCCTCAGTGTGTCCTCTAGTCCTTGGGCTCCGTGAAGCCACATCATTTTTCCAGTATTTTTCTTTAAGAGAGGGAAGGCTCAGGGGAAGGCTCCTCAGAGGAGGACTCACCGTGTGCTTTCCTTTAGATGCACAGCTCACTGGCTATGCAAGAAAGGAAAGAGGCAGGAGGGAACTAAGGCACAAATTTCCTTCGATCCAATTAGAAAAGAAACGATGATATTTCAGTATAAGAGCAGGAGGAGTCACCCACGCGTTAGCTGCATCGTGGTATGCGGAGGGGACGGGAGCTGGGGATAGGGCTGCATTCCTTCTCCYGGAAGAAGGCTCAGGAGGAGGAGGAGGAATTTGCCCCCAAGGAGAGAAGAGATGGCAGACAGCAGGATAAAGGTCTGGGGAAATGTCATGTGTCAGTATCTGCTGCCACAACCGCCCCGGACACTCCGAAACTCACCTGCACGGGGTATTTGCCCAGGTTTAGGCAATTACATGGTCACTACTGCAACTGCATTAATAAATRCTCGCTTAATAATAGCCCACAGAGGCCCCTGCAAGGCATCCAAAGAGGCTTGCGAGTCCCAAACATGCCCCAAGAGTCACGATTTACCTGCATTCGGTTTACCAGAAATGTGAGTTCGTGCACAGAAAAAATAACAATCTCAAAACCAAAAACTGACATTTGAGTTTTTGCCGAAACCGCTGTGAGCGTCATCTTTGGACAGGACCAACCCCCACGCCACCAACCCTCTTAAAACTCCCACTTTTCTCGTCTCCAGCACAAAACTGCCCTGGCGCTTCCTGGCATCCTCCTACCTGCCACTTCATTTCAGGGAAATAAGGCACAAAACACTCAAAACCAGGGGAAATCCTGACATGCGCAGCCCCAAAGCTTCCTCGTTGTCCACGCTCAAGGCGCTTCCTCGTGCAGGAAYGCCGTGCAATTCCCTTGCAGCTTTCAGACCAAGCAGTTTACAACCCAGCTCTGGCCTAACACCTTCAGGAGGTTTTGCAATGGGATCAGCGGGAGCAGGAGCCGCTCGGCACAGGGCCGGGCCTCACCTCGGTGAGCCCCACGTTCTTCCTCTTGATGACGTTCTGCAAAGAGTTGCTCAGCGTCCGCGTCAGCAGCAGGTTGGTCGACTTTCTGATCATGTCATCGACTTCCGTGGAGCTGCAAGGGCAGAATTGAAGAGGAGGTTGGTGAAGTTCATTAAGGCAAAGCGGAAAACACCAAGTGCCTGAAGTCCTCCCAGCCCGACCTGCTGTCCACGTGCCGATAGATGAGCTCTATTCCCACCTTTTTGTGCACACTCGATCATAAATGCCCGGTGCAAGGAGTCTGCCTTGAGAAAGAAAGAGAAAGAATCCCCTAAATTTCAAAAAACAACCCAGAACAACCCACTCCACACACTGCTTTACTAAACCAGACTTGCAGTTTGCAGTTATGTCTTTTCCCAGACAGTTGTGACTTTGGTATTTCTGCAAGCGGGAGTTTGGTTTTCTTTTTTTGGGTTTTTTAGAATGTTTTCATAGATAAAGGCTCTTCAAAGAGAGCTGCTCTGGTCACACACGTACGCACCCATAGGTGCCAGCTCTCCTCCTGGCAGAGGGCTTTGGAAGACAACCCCAGCGCAGGCTCCTTTGCTCCATGCTTGTGCTCTTTGCAAAGATGCTCATGCTCTTTGCATCTTTTTGGACGTTTTTCTGCAGTTGGGGCTCTTGGACAAGGTTTTTCCGACACCCCCACACACACATATACATGGAAAATCCTGGGAGTGGTAAAAAAGCAACGGCTTTGTTTCTTTTCTTCTTTGCAAGGAGATGTTTCAAGGCATGTGAAGGGCCCGACAACAGTCCCACGTGGCCACCGTAAGCCAGGGGCCAACAAGGGCGGCAAGGGAAGAAGGAAAAAAAAAGAAAAAAGGAAGGAAGAAAGAAGAATTGCATTTCTCCATGCACACTGTCCCCTGTGTGAACCGCACCAGGAAGCCAGGGAAGCCGGCACGCAGGAACCTGGGCGATCCGTCTCCGAGGGCTTGGGAAGGGCTGCGGTCCCCGGCTCGCCCGGCCACACAGCAAAGGTTGGGGAGCAAAGGCTGCACCTCAGCGCTCCGTGCACTAAAGCAAAACCTTTTTTCTATCTGACTTTGCAATAGTTTGCATGCGAGCTGCTCACCTTATATGACTTAAGTGAATTAATCGCCGCTATCGACACCGGGGTTTGATCTGCAGCCACAGACCACTCGTATGCCACAAATGCCACAAACATTCACTGCCCAAGAAACCTCATCCATCGGGATGTCTCTGCATGGCCAACCTGGGATTATTAGTATTAATTTGTTTTTTCACAAAGACTTTATGCACCCAAGTGATTCGCAGTTCGCTACGAATTGCACACCAAACGCTGTCGGGCTTGGTGCTTTGTTTGAAGAAGAAAAAATATATATATCAAAGTCCTCATAGATTAGAGCTGACATCTCATACTTCCACCAACTGTTTCCCCAAGATATCCCCTATCTTGAAAACGGGAAGTTCAACCGGAATGGGGGGAAGTTTTCCAGCCAATGGATGCTTTTCTAGACACCTCCTCGATGAGGCAGCATATAAGGGTTTTTTTCCCAGCGGAGAAATGCTTAAAATATAAAGGAGGTTTTCTTGCTTCTAATCAAGMTTATAAAACTGCAAAAAATCTGCCGCCCTGACGAATGCCCTGCAAGCCGTGACATTTCTTTAAACACTTAAAAAGCAAAGCACCTTGCCCAAGCATATCCTGAAGGAGAATACTTGTGGCGGCRAATTCAAGGAGCTGCTTTGGGGAAACTGTTTAAAAATAATGATCAAAAAAAGCCCTCTGTGTTTCGCGCTYTGGGCTGCGAGTGTTGAGGAGAGCTGCCCGCGCTGATGACAGCCGTGTGCCACATCCCACAGCGGCAGTGGTGACCTTGGGGCCTGCCCTGAGTGACAGGCTGACCCCGGGCTCCCCAGGGTGCCAGGTAACTGACAGGCCACCAGAGAAAGACAGGGAAGGGGAAGAAAAGTCGCTGCCGGCTTTGTAGCCGGAGCTCCCTAATAAAAACTAATTCAAACTGTCAGGGTGAAATGAAGAAAGCGTCAACGGGGGGTTTCAGAGAAATATTCCAAATGCTTGGCTGGCAAACCCAGCGGCTCAGCTCCCTGCCCCCGGCTGCCCCTCCAAAAGGGCTGGGAAATCCAATGTGAAAAGGAATTTTAATGGCTCATCCCAGGGGACCCCGGCGGAGGCACCCGAAGGGGCGCTCGGCTTCCATGTGAGACAAACCCAGTAATCCCCATGGATGTGAAAGAGCTCCGAGCTCGCCGAGGAACGCCAGCGGAGGAGCTGGGTGCGCCCAGCACCCGTGTGATCAGCATAGGGCCCTCTCGTTGTCCTTCGAAACCCAGGCACTTCGTGGTGACCCAAGAGCCTTGGGACCCACCAAAGGGAACAAGTTGCTGCCAGGRAACGGGTGAGATCCAACTCGGGGACGGATGGGGAGAAACGTCCTATGCTTCCCCACCAGTCAGCATGAGCACCGGGGCAAGACACAGCTTCAGGCCATGCATGAAGTTCCAAGGAAGGGGAAAGCCCTTGTAGAGCCCAAACGCTTCCAGCAGGGAGCTGCAAGTCCATACTCTCCAGCAGGGAGCTGCAAGTCCTTGGATGGGGTGAAGGACAGCCTGGTTCAGCACAAGTGACTCCAAGATGTCCTGGAAGAAACATCCCCCTGCTTTTTCCACAGACCAACCCTGCAATGAGATGTTCTTTGAAGACTTGACAAGCTCCCATCATTGCCAAAGGTGCCACCACTCCAAGGAGAACATTGCCTCCAGCCAGGAGAGGAGATATCCAAGCCACTCAACAGCACAGCAGCTTGAGGAAGGTCCCCTGCACTTGACTCATACCCAGACCTTTTGGCATAGGCGGAGTTAGAACCAGAGCTAGAGCCCCAAGCATAAACCCATACCTCAGGTGAAGGTCCTCGGAGAACTTGAGGCAAGCGTAGATGAACTCCTTGATCTGACTGTAAACTTTAGGCACAAACTCGGAGAAGGGGAACTTCTTTGGAAACGGCTGCTGCAAAACAGAGGAGAGAACCGGAGTCAGTGGAGCTGATGTGCAGGAGGGGACTGGCCTCCAGCCCCGAGTCACGRCCGTTTCCAGCCACATGTCCCAAGCGGTCAAATCAATCTGAGTATTAGCTAAGTCCAGCAATGAAACAACAAGCCAGCATTTATTGTGTATTATCTAAACATTTCAGCCAAGTGGAAGACCAGATAATCACTTACAAATGGCCCGTGGTGTGTAAGGGACTGGGGTTGGAAGGGAACTTGCAGCTAGAAAGGAGCAGGCAGAGGAAAGCTATTTCTCATCCCCGCTCCCTCATCCTTATTAAGGCAAGTAGAAAACAAACAAAATAAATCCTGCACTGGACAACTTCACTTTTATTTCCCACCGTGCCCAAGGTATTTTGCTCGGCCACATCCCACGGTTAACACCCAAGGTGGGCGTGAGGTTCCAACACCGAAAGCCAAGAGGAGACAGATGCTCCATCACTTGGCCCCAGGTCCAAGGAGCCCTAACACAGGCATAGCTTTAAGGAGAAGCACAAAACACTGGGAAACTGGACAGCCCAGTACAGTTTTGGGGAAGGATGTAGGCTTTTTTTTTTTAAGTCTTAACACTTAACTTGAACCAAAAAGTTCCCTCTCCTAATGAAGTTCACCAGGCTGGGAGCTCCCTGCCTGCCAGCTGCAGAGCGCAAGGCCAAGCTCGCTTTTAAGAGACATTGGCTAGGTCAAATCTGGCTACATGCTCAGGTTTTGCAAGAACACTTTTTTACAAAAGCCAAGATATACCATTTTACTGGACTTTTTTTTTTTTTTTTTTTTTTTTAATATGAGAGATTAGAATAAATCAAGGCCAAGCTCATTAAATGGACACTTTGAACTGAAATGAAAATCAATGAGGTCTCAATAAATACACTGTCCTCTGCTCCACCCGGAGAAACACAACACAGGGAGAGGGTATTTGTTCTTTTCCCTTCTCTTTTTGTAAAGACCCTCTGTATTTTTAAGGGCTCTCCATGGCAGCAGCGAGAGGCCTTTGGAGACGAGCTGCTCAGGTTGCCATCTTTCCACCTTACCTTTTCGAGCTCAGCATCCTGGAACGGGAACTGTCCAACTATTTTCTTATAAATCTCTTCATCTGTTACCGGGATGGGGCTGTAGTTATCCGAATCAAGTATATTTCTAAAAAAAAAAAAAAAAAAGAAAAAAGAGCCAGCTACAGCAACCCTTCTTGCATGTGAAAACCTCCTCATCAATACTGCTCTTCGTGTCCATCCTCCTACCAGCTGCTGGAGAGGGATTCATAGTGATCCAGCATGTAAAGGGCTTGGCATGCACTGATTTATGGCATGCACTGATTTACGGCATGCATGATCCTCACACGTGAATTTAAGTGGGATTTCCCAGGTCCAAGAAGAGCCCATGCAAAAGATCAACAGTGCCCAACATCCAACATGAGTTTGCCACTGTCTTAAAAGAGCACTGTCTATTTTAAAAGAGCAATTTTATTTACAGTCTAAATTTACTTTGTAAGGGAAGTCTCGTGAGAGCACTGGTTTGCCGGAAGGGTTTCATACCTGAAAACTCCTGACCATTTCTTCAGCAGGGTTTCACTGTACTGGTCTCGGATTTCCAACAGCATGTCAAAGAGCTGGTTCACTGGGAAGCCATATCCCTGTTGGTGGGAAAGAGAGTTTCTTAACTTGGATAAGGAAAGGTCACCAAGACCTTTGAATTAAATGTTATTTTCTGCATTAGAAAGGGAGGATGTGAGCAAACACAACCATGACTGCACGCTGCAGCTCACGGACACTGGCAGCGAGCGGCAGGAGGGCTCAGCAAGACTAAGAGCAGCTGCAACAGCCACRTACCTGGAGCGTGTCTGCAAAGAGGACAATGAGGTTCTTCAAGTCCAACACCAGGCCTGGGTCAGAGCAGTAGGACTGCAAAAAGAGGGGGAAATGTAAGCATCTCTGCACTTCAACGCAGTCACACATATCTTTGAACCACAACTAAGATTGCCCATCACTCTGGTCACGACCACGGCGCGAGCAGACAACCTTGACATGGTGAAATATGTAAAGTTTTGGGCAGACTCTTACCAAATATAGACTCCGGGATCGTAATCTGGAAAAGAAAATTGAGATTTAAAGCTCGTTGGAAACGCAAGGAGGAACGACTCCATTAATCAACGTGAATGACTGGAAGAGACACTTTTTCCATTTCCCTGTCCAAAAAAAGAAAGTCAGAAAGAAAGATAATGCCCTAAAGCTATCAGAAGTGATAAAAGATGTCCCAGCCCTCCAGGCAAGGAAGAAAACCCAGGCATGAGAGTGTGGCGGGGTGGAAAGAGGCAGGAGAGCCTCCCAAGGCAAGGGCAACCGCGGGACGGGCAGCACGGTTCCCTCCGAGGGGCTGAACGTGAGCGTGGCGGCCACAGCAACAGTGTTGAGAAATTGCGTAAAACGCCACGATTCCCAGGAAAAAAACAGTCTTCTCCTGGCARCCACTTCAGATACAAAGTTTGGCATCACTTAAAACAACTTGTCGAGGCAACGGAGTTGGTAAAACTGAAAAAAAAAATCAGTGTTTGTCCACATTTTACTCTCATGGCTTGCAGACCAGCGGAAAGCCTCCAACGGGAGATAAAGAGAAAAACACACCTAAGAACAGCTTTGGAGCAGAGCTGCGGAGCAGCGTCGCCAAGAGCCGTTAAACCGGGCTCGGGAGCGCGGAGATGGGACGCGCCAGGCGGGCGGGAGGAAGCGAAGCCTCYGCACCCAAGTTCCAGGGAGTTCCCAGGATCGCGCGTGGGAAAAGGGCTGGAAAACGTTAGTGCTAATGGGAATGGTAACGTAAGGGTTGTCAGCTTTTAGAGCACCCAAAATGGGAAAAGAGATGGGCTGGCTTTTGCACTGGCTTTTTTTTTTATTATTTTTATTTTTTTTTTGCAGAGAAATAACAAAGCAATAAGCTTTTTTTTTATTTTTTACAAACTTCATTATTCTTGAGTAAAGAAATCTATATGCTGTCAGTTTAAGCATATGCTTTTTGTAGGCTGACAGCATCCCATCGTTGCCATTAACTCTGGGATCCGAGTATCAAAAAGGCTCATGCTTCGGCGTGCCAAATTCRGGCTTTTTCCTCCCCAGTTTTCCAGGACAAACTGACTCCCTCTGCTGGTGCAAGCCCTAAGTGATCAACCAAACAACCGAAACCACCAAATCACTGGTTTATAAAGTCCAGTGCACCCCCACAAATGCAAGTTTSGTAAAAGGAAACACAGCACACTGAGAGGCAAGAAAGCTGGGGGTTCCTTCTGGAAAACTGCTGCCCTCTGATTTAAATCATTGGATTTAAAAAACTCATAGGCAAAGAGGCCAMGGAAGGAACCCTCCTGCAAAAAGCCTGTCAGAGCGGCCTCGAGCAACAGCTGAGCAGCGCGTGCCTTTCACTTACCGAGTGCGTTCTCAGCGCCGCGATCGTCTTGGATAAGGCCATCTCCCACAGCTCATCAATGTAGGCTCTGTTTACCAGGCCCTGGGTCGTATGCARGATGTGATCTTCGACTACAAAAAACCTGGTGGGGAGGAGAAACCAGCACGGCTGTCAAAGAGTTCTGCAGGTCACGGAGGCTCTGCAGAGGCTGCTAGCACTGCGTGCCATGGACAGGCAGGTCTTGCCCGTGCAGAAGCCTCCAGAGCAAGCTCAGCTTTGCAGGATTACCCGCTCTCAGTATAACCAAGGCTGAGCGTGTTTATTCACACTCATTTCTGCAGGACTTGGCATTAAGCGTCGCTGTWTTACACAAATGAGCTGCAAGACGGTTGTTCCTAGCAATGCAACTCTGTATATGCACAAAAGCAGAATTTTGCCTTTCTAAATCTCCCACTGCATTATTTAGAAGAAAAACTCCATTTAAATCCTATCCTGACTCTTTTCAAATCAGACTGCAGAACGAGGAGCTGGATACTGGCTTTAGATTTGCCCTCCATATAGCAGGAATATTGTCCAAGAGTGATATTACAGAATCCTAACCCAGGGTACTATTCACTGCATCATCAGGGCATGTAGATGCACATAGTCCATAAGGTTTATTTACCCTCCAATTTTTGGAAAAACACTTACAGGGTGCACAGGGTACACTAGTGATACAGCAAAGCTTTCTGGCACTACAAAATAAAATATATCTCCATTTGCAAGTGCTGAAGGAGTCCTGACTGAATCTGTCCTGCTTTGCCTCCTTTGAAGGACTATCCAAAAAAAAAAAWYMMCMWTTTTTYCYYYYYTTTTTTTCCTTTTTGGGCCAYTGAACAACYCCRGGCACACACATTTAGCAAGCACGTCTATAAAAAGGGCACCTACCCTACAATTTGATTGAAATACTTCCTGTAGCCGTCTAGCGTTTCGTGCTGCAACAAAGCAAGAGAGAGCGGAGCTTAAAACAAAGGCGGCCGCCGAAACTGGAACCAACCCCGAGCCCACCCAAGAGGCCCCAGGACACCGGCTGCTCCTCCTCGCCCCGATGGAGCCACGGGGCCATGGGGCCATCGTACCATGTTGGAGGGGGGCTGCAGGACCAGGCGAGCTTGTTTTCTCCGCTGCTTCCTGTAGTAGTTCTCAAAGGTCTCGCGGGCTCCCTGGAAAASAGAAGGAACTCGCTCAAGCCACCAGCCTTCGGGTTCAGCCGGTGCCCTTTCGCATGGAAAATGGCATGTTTAAGATGCCACGTGCCATCTCTTCCAGCACATCTGCGTCATGCTTGTCTATGGTTGGATTTGATGATGATGAAGGTCTTCTACAGCTGGACTTGATGATGATGAAGGTCTTTTCCAACTATAACAACTCTATGATTCTATGCTTTCCTATAAAACTTGGTCCTAATATCTGACAATCAGGAGTTTTAGTCTAGGCACCGACTCAAGCAACAAGTTATTGAGATACCCAAGGAGCTGGTGAGCTCCTCCATATTCATCTTCCAGCAYCCCTGGGCACATGTGGGCATGCAGCACTGAAGGACCAACTTCTTCACTGGACCATAATGTGAAAACCCACCTGATTTTGCTCAGTTTAATCTTGGGACAACGAACCCACTGATATTAGCAAAAAGAAGGTCCAACTGGTGCCAAAAGGCAGCAGAAATTCCTACACGGAGACGCAGGTGAGGCAGTGCCGTTATAGCCACAACAGTTGAAGGATTGAAGAAATAAAAGTGGTTGATAGTGTTATTTTGTAGGTGGCTTGTTTCCCCAAGCTGGTCTACATCTGAGCGTCCCCACCCAGGCAGCACAATAAAATTGCAAAGATCCTCAGATGCCATCAACCTGATGAGCCATCCCGACCTTCAGCTACCGCCCAGGTCCCCTAGGCTATGTAAAACCCGCCTGTTTCATCCTTGCCTATTCCTTCCTCCCCCACACCCCTATTGTTTTTATGTCTGAAATTGGATTAGAAACACTTCAGAGAAGGGACACCGGCTTGCTTTGAACTGGCGAGAGCCAAAAATCTCGTTTGGAATTCACAAAACAAACAAAAGGCAACAGCAAATATCACCTGCCTGAGAAAAGCACCAGACTTCAACCTTTTCTACTAAGGAAAGAAAGAAAAAGGCTAATTTAATGACCCTCCTACAACCATCACTTGAGTAGTCTGCCTTAAGAAGTCCCCTACTTAAAGGGTCTGGGGAAATTAATGTAATTACCCTTATGGAGCTTCAGCCCGACTCGCTCCCTTCCTTCTGCAACTAGGGCTCCAGGTGTAAGAAGATCCCCAATCTTCTACCCCCCTTCTCCAGGTGACTGTCCCTGCTCCCAAACTCACTCTTTATGCAGGACAAAGTCCCCATTCAATGCCCTCAGACAAAGGTACCGGGATGCTCCAGCTGGAGCACCTCTCTTGAAACACAAGTACCTTCCAGGAGCTTGCAGTGTTCCTCCAAAAGCCAACTCCGAGGCACTGGTCTTGTTTCCAGGTTCTGCAGCAAGCCTCTTTGATGAGCAAAGACCTCTTTTTTAGAACTAAATATGAGCCTTTTTCACAGGACCCGCAAGTGTAGCCCACCAAGCTCTGATCTCCCTTCATGGTCCTCTCACAGGCTTGGGAAACAGCTTTTCATGGGATCCTGGTGCTCCCCTTCCCCTTTGAGTCTTGACAACASAACTGGAGAACTGGGTTATCCCATTCCCAGTCACATCACTAAACCTTGCTCAAGAAATCCTCAAAAACCTTCCTGGGAAAAGCAATTCCTTGCTTGATTCCAGGGATGGAAGGCCTAAAGCGCACGGAGGTCAGCCCCAACCTCCATCCACACRCAATTTGGACCCTCAAGCCGGCCACCGCGATTAGCTGTACACAAAACTGCACCCAAGTCCCTAGGGAAATAAATCCCTTTTACTGAACAAGCTGTCGCCCCACCTAATAAAACACTGGGGATAAGCTGCCAGTCTGCACTCTCTTTGAAAATGTTTTTTATTGATGGTTTTGATGAAGATGAAGCATTTGGCTCCACTCTACAAAGCTGTCTGCGAAATGACCAAATTTGGGGCTCATTGTCTGATGAAAAATGTTTTCCACTGAAAGGAAACGTGATATAAACTCAGCTCAAGATATCCTGTTAGCAATTTACTATAAACCAGCTCTCCACTTAGGAGCAAAGCCTCTTCATTGCCATAGGATGATCCTGAGAAAACTCTGAACCTGGGACCTCCTTGCTTCAGTACGACAGGGAACTTTAAGCCCCTGAGGGGAGAAGAAGACCTAAGGGGAGAAGAAGATCCAAGAACTTAGAAAGCATTCCCCCAAAACACACCCTATCTTCACATTTTAATAGATTCCCTAACATCTAAGGCTGAGACCTGCTGATTTGATCAAAACCATTGCCCGCCCAATGCCACTGTTCTCTATTTTTACTTTCTTGAGCAGATCTTAAATGTCCCCAATACTGCAATGAACAAATATCCCTCAGCCCCCAAATTCTCTCCTGATGCTCCCCATATTTTTGTTATGCACAACCACATCATTTCCTCTTAAATCCATTCCCCATCATCCTTCTAGATGCTCAGGTATTATAGTCTCCTGGGAATGGGAAGGGTTTTTTCTCCTTTTAGCTAGACTACTCAGTTTCATGCATTCGATCTATTTAAGACCATTCAACTTATCAGGCTCTGAAAATACTCTCCTTCTTCTCTGTACTTGACTATTTTAATATCATTTTCCTCTGGGTTAAGGAACAAAGGAAAAAAAAAAAAAGAAACCACACCAAAATCTATCCAGAACGTGCAATTGCAAGACCCCATATTTTACAGATTGCTCATCTAGAAGCACCAAACAGGATTCCTGCTTGGATCCCGTTCTCCTCTCACACCTCACGCGCGGCGGTTATTCACGTTTAACCAGCACTGCCATTAGCTTTTTTCAGATCTGAACACGTACGTGCCCTGCTCGTGGTTGTTGTGTCCTCTCAGGGGGAGCCAAGCCAACCTTCTCCCTGTCCCTCTTGAAAGCAACTATCTGAAAAGATAAAGATGTGATGCACCTGCAAGATCTTCTTGTTGCCATTATTTTAAAGTAACTTCATGGTCCATGTGCAGATATTAAGAGGGTCATAGCAGCGCTGGCAGTACTGGCAACCTGGGAAATACACCTGGAGGGAGCAACACTCAGCTCTGGCCTTCCACTGCTGTCCCACCTCAGCATGGTCTAGAGCTGGTCCTTAGGCAGAAGCAGGACGCTGGTCACAAGCAGCCTTAGAAAGGCAGGATCCTTGTTCCTTCCGAGTTTCCTGTAGGATTTACCTGTAACTGGGGGAAGACAGGTAAGCTGGGGAAAGGAGAAGGAGGTTCCTCACTTATCCATCCATTGACTTTTAACAAGAACAGCTTTCACCCCGGTTCTCAACCCATCTACTTAAGCAAGAAGAAGGACTCCAAAGCTACAATTCCAAACTACACATTTATTCTAATCACTGGTCCAGGAAAAACCCTCCATAACACCTCATATTTTTAAAATTACCGGGCAGAATGCTCCTTCTCAAATTAGCTTCAGAGTTCACAGAGCTGGCAAAGAGAGGCAGATAATTAAGACAGCAGATGAGCACCGTGTAAGGGAAAACAGAATATAATCACAAGAATGCAAAGAAAACAACGGCTAAAAAAATCCAAAAAAGTTTCATAACTCAGGAGCGGCGGAGAGCTGAAAGTAAATCTAGCTGTGAGTTATAAGGGGAAAATGTGCTGTAAATTTCCTGCAATCTATTTGCCGCTGTCCTCAGCAAATAACTCAAGAACGGAGGGTGGTTCTGCAGCCAGGGCGCGCAGACGATGCCTCACGTCGATAAACTTCTGCTTCCTTTACTGACCTGGAAGCAGAAAGCACCCCGTGCGGCTGTATATAATAATAAAAATAATTCAGCAGCAGCGCAGATGACGGCAGGAAGCGCGGCTGCGATAACCCATGGCTCCAGGGCAGTCGTGACGGGCTGCAACATCTCACGGGCTTCACAGTCCTTGCAACGTCCCCCAGAAAGCAGGGGATCTCTAGGCTCTTACATTAAAACGTCTGTCCGGCATCCACCAAGCACGTCATTCTCAGCACTGCAGCCCTGCCTGAAGCAGAGAGGTCAAGAATGAACTTGGCTCTCTTCCTTGTAAGACAGACTCTTACACTCGTGGTCCGTCTGGATTTAGTAACGTACTCACATTTGCTACTGCATGACCTGGATTTTTCTTAAATTTATCTCTGGCTTTCACTGGCTCTTCGTCCTCCTTTGACTTTGGTCCATGGAAATTCTCAGTCAGGTTTCAGAAGCCTCCCACTCTTAAACGAGACTTGCACAGCAGCTGACAACAGCCCCGTGAACACTCCTACAAAGCCCATCTCAAGGACTTGTGTAACTCTTTGCCTTCAGATGGTTCCCAATTCACACAGAGAATGGAAAGAGGATCTCCCCAGATCTACAGTTTTGTTGTAGCTAAGTCAGGTCATCAGTCTGGATGAGTGATAGATGAGTAAATAACTCATCACATGGTCAGGTTCAGGGGGGCACGATTATTCACTTGGAAGCTACAGGCAGGACACTCCCGTGGAACATCTTCAGCAAGGATCTGCTCTCACCAGCTTTGCAGATGGCACCAAACTATGGGGCAAAGTCAATACACTTGAGGTCAGGGCTCTCATTCAAGAGGGCTCTTGAGAAGCCTGGAGAAATGGGCCAAGAGGGACCCAACAAAATCCAGCAAGGACAACAGCCAAGCCCCACAAGTGGGAAGGACCAGGCTGGGAAGTGTCTGCCTGGGGAGCAGCTCTGAGGACAGGGACCATAAGGTTTGACACACAGCAAGATGATCGTGGACCAGTATCATTCCTTGTGATGAAAGCTGCCAACAGTATCCTGGGATCCAACAGATGCCTTCTAGTTCCTACAAGGAGATCATCAAGAACACGGAGCTGGGCTCTTCATGGAGGTGCATGTTGGGAGAAGCTAAGACATCGAGTGTAAGGAAAATCAAACAGTTCTGATGGGAGGTAACAGAAAACTAATTTACAGAAGGAACTGTCAAGCAGAGCGGGTTGTCCGGTGAGGTTTTAYGGGCTGCACTGGAAGGTTGTCAAGACCAGACTTCATAAAGCCCTGAGCAACTTGGTCTGGTCTCACAGTGGACCTGTTTTGGGCAGRAGGTTGGACTAGAGGCCTCCTGAGGTCTTGTCCTGCCTCAATGGTCCCACGCTATGAAGACAGCCCCTGCCCACAGCCCGCACACAGGCTTTGAGGCCGCCCTGAAGTTTTTTTTAAGTTATTCAAGTATTGAACATTGAAGTATTTTGAAGTTATATCCATAGTTTGGCCAATTTCACTTCCATTTTCACAGGTAACAGCTTGTTCTTTTTTACTCACGTTGGTGAGCAAGGGCGTTGTGATTTGTCTCCCCTCACCCGAACGGTCCCCTATAGCCTCATTGCATTTTCATTTACGTGCGAGTGCCAAACAACACTTGGCATCACACCAATACCGAGGAGACACTCGGTCAAGCTGGGGTCTCACTTCTGCTCGCCTCTTGTGACCCCAGACTTTCACAGCTTCACCCAAAATCAGCCCCACGCTCCCAAGCGTGCCCCACTGCACCCCACACTGGCCCACAGCACAGTGTGGAGGCCACACACCTGGTCAAAACCAGCACACACGTCTTTCCAATGCTCCAAAACCCCACGTCTTACGCCCAAATTATCTACAAAGGGCAGTGTGTTTTCGGGAGACACAAGCACCTGGCACTTGAAGAAGCCAAGAGACGCGTGTATACTAGCTGGAAAGAGGCTGCAAAAAGACGAGCCTGGAAAGAAAAAACAGCTCAGCGTGTCCTGAAGATCTTTCAAGCCAAGGAACATCAGTAGCCACTAACAAAACACAAAGAAAAGTCCGACTATTAGGCAAATGCTCAACTCCACAAACATAAATATTCCCCACCGCTTCACGTGGGTACACGTGCAGGTGCTCCGCGGTGAGGACGGGTGATCCTGCTTTCCTGAAGCGGGATCAAAAAGGAGCCCTCTGCTCGCCCGCTGCAACCGCCTGTTTACTGTCAACACCGCCTCGATGCTGCCAAGGAGAAGATAAAGCTCCCCAGAAAATTGCGCGGGGGCGAGACGAGCGCTCGCCGCGCCAGGGCTGCTGCTCGGAGCCTCCCCGTTGGAGGCTGGCAGCTCCATGGGCTCCTGAACCTCATGYTCTGCCCGCATCTCCTCCACGTTTGGCCCCGAGATGCTGCTGGAAGGTGCCCTCCGTAAGGGAACAGGTTGCCCCGAGGCCGTGTGGAGTCTGCGTCCTTGGGCAGGTGCCCATGGTGCTGGGTGACATGTGCATGGGGACACTGCTTGAGCAAGGGGCTTGAGTAGGTTGGATCTTCTGGGGTCCCTTCTAACCTCAACTGTTCTGTGACTCTGTGGAAGTGGAGCATTTCTTGGTTTTCACTAGGTCCTTCCAAGTGAATTSTGACAGGTGAAGAGCACACAAATGCACTGGGCTTGAGAAGCTACAGCTCTGTGTGTCCATACCTGCMGAACGTCTTCCCATGACCTGCATCTGCTCCTAAAAGGGCCACCAACACACACCCAGGGAGCCTCTTCCTTCCCACCGCCGCGTCTGAACCAACCCTCACAGCAGGTACCTATCTGTTCTCACCTCCACCCAGCCAGGCTGCCCCAAACAGGCACCTTCGCAGAGAAGAGCAGCAAAACCCACCTCTCGCAGGGAGCAAACCCCACGTTTCCATGTGGCACCACATGAATTCGATGCTTTCACGCACTTTGGGGTTTGTTTTCCACAAAGCTGCSCTGGCAGGAACCTGTTGCCTTACTAGATTTTTGCTCAAGCACTTTAAAAGCGGAGGCCTTGCAGAGYGGAGGAAGGCCAAAGAGCATGACTGGAGCCCATGCCAAGGGAGGAGAGTGCTCCAGAGATTGCGTAGTGCCAGCACGGGGCCATGAGCTGTTAGAGTAAAAGAAACRAAGAGAGAACCAGGGAGAGAGATAACAGTAGAAGAGCGACCAAGAAAGCTCTTTAGAAGCCTCCTTAGAAGCTCTGGACTGTGTATTTAAGTTAATGGTGGCACAAGGGTCACCGCTTACCCTWGGGTAGATTCCTTGGGGTCCCTCAGTGACTCTGGACAGCTTTCCACTGCCTCTGGACACAGAATCCCAGGGTGGTTGAGGTTGGAAGGGACCTCTAGGGATCCCCCAGCSCAGCCCCTGCTCCAGCAGGGACACCCAGRGCACGGGGCACCCGGGCGCATCCAGGCGGGTTGGGAGATCTCCGGAGCAGGAGCCTCCCTGGGCAGCCTGGGCCAGGGCTCAGACACCCTCACAGTGCCCAAGTTCCTCCTCCCATGGAGATGGAGCTGCCTGGGGTTCAACTTGTCCCCACTGCCACAGAAGATCTTCCCTCCTTCTCTCCCTCTCCTAATTCTGCACTCCCGGCTGCCCTGGAGCTCCCTCCTAACCACGCAGAGCCACGGGAGCGGAGAYGGCTTCACAGGCTGGAGAAGGCGACAAGGCTACAGGTTTCCYGGAAAAGGGGAGAGTTTTTCATGCCGCCCAATAATCAGGGTCAGCGGGACATTATACCGAACTATTCAACTAATTTGCACAGGGGGTCTAATGCTCTATTGGCCTTTTTTTCAAAAAGGCTACAAAAATTACCAAAAAAATGGTGCTATAGATTAAGTCACGCTAAAGCAAAACAAAACAAAATAAAAAAGGAAAAAAAAAAAAAAAGAAAAAGCAAAGGAAATCAAGAAGGGTAGAGACACGCGAGGAGGAGATGCCCTCTAATGTCCAAGCCTGGGAGCAGCCGGGCAGCGGAGGGGACCCGTGCCCAGGGCGGGCAGCACGGACGGATCACAAGTCACCTCCCGGCCCTGTCCTTTGCATCATGACAATTATTTATTAAACACCTTAAAAAAAGGGTCTTTCTGAGCGGCATGGGCTTGGCCAGGTCCTTTGAGAGCAGGTGCGAGCTCCATCCAATAAAACCATGATCGACCCAAATTCCTAACTTCTAAMCCCGGCAGAAACGCCCTCCTTAAGAGCAGCATCCAGCATCCCGCTCCATGCGGAGCCGCTGCTGCTCCCACGGGCCCCTTTCCACCAGGGACACCGGCCTCCCCGTGCCCCAAATCCCGCGGGAGCGACCTCCCCGCCAGCTCTGCGCCGGGCATTGCAAGTGCAGCCCCGAACTTTCGGCCTCTGTCTTAGCAGGAGGAATCAAGCCCGTTACGCGGCTCCCCCGGCCTTCGGTGATGAGAAGGATCYGTGTTGCCTAATGCCGGCGGTGGAAAAGGAAAAAGAGGCACAAAAAATGAATTCAAAGGTGCAAATCTGCAACCCAGGAAAGACACGTTTCTTAAACGCCCTGAATTCTTTCGGCTCATTCATTTCTACCTACTGCTGCAAGCAGGGCAATGAAAATAATGGGCAATCTGCAGTTTTAAGAGAGTTGCCAGGTCTTTACTCAGACCTATAAAAGAGCTGTACCTATTTTCATCTCATTAAGGAAAAAAAAGGAAGGTCACAAAGCCTAATTTCTGTTAAGGTCCCGTTGCTGTGGGAGAGCCCCGGGCCTGGATGCATATTCCAGCTTTTTGCASTGTTATCAACCCTGCGCGCGGTGCCCTGCAAGGACGGTGCCCACGGGCGGGTCCAAGCTGCGCCGGGCCAAACGCCACCGTTTTCGGGGCCAAACGAGGCCTCCTGCAAGCAGCAGCAGCAAACCTTGCAAATAACCCAGGATGCAAGCACCGCTTCGGTCACATGYTTAATAAGTTTGAACAGCAACCAGGAATGTGTTTTCTTTTGTGTTTAGTAGCAGGAGAAAATAATAATAGTGTGTTTGCTACCGCTCAGGGTCGTTGATTTAGAGCTGCTGGGTTCCTTTAATGAGAGCTAGAGAAGAACAAGGCTTTTGGTTCCTGCAGTTCGAGTGCCGTTTGCTACGTTATTTTGCATAGGCACCATGGAGMAGCACGGTTTTTACTGAAACTAGACCAAACCCAACTGCCCCGGCCCACCACACTATTTAACATCACGCTATCCCAGCTAAAACGGGCTGCTGTGCATGTATAAACACGGAACATGCAGCCAAACCTTTAAAATCGTCTCTTTTGCATTTACAAAACCAATTCCCTATATTACATATAAAAAGTTCATCCCCCAAGAACAGAAAGACTCAAATACTTGAAAATATTTCCCTCATGGGCCTTTTTGGACCTCACAACTTTACTTTTTAATGGCTAGGAGGAGAAGGGCTCGCAGTTTGCAGCTACCGCGCCTGACAAATGAAGTGAAGGCCGGAGCTTGCTGAGCTGTGAAAGGCGAGCAGGACATTAAACTTCTCTGAGATGACAGCTCGAGCTTTCGCAGTTCCTAATACTGCTCAAAAAGGGGCAGAAAGTCACGTGCACAAACGACGATTTGCTGGGAAGCCTAATCTTCCCTGGTGATGAATGGCCCCAAGTTTATCTGCGAGGGGTAGCAAGGCAACAGAAGACCCAACACGTGGTCGTACCCGGGCGACACGGATAAGCAGTCAAACAAAACCCGCTTTGCCCGATCTTTAATAGCTCCGGTTGTGTTTTCAGATGACAAAACACATCGTGTAACGGGGGATGTTTCTAGAGGCCACGCAGGTGACCAGGACTGCACACAGGCATCGCCCTTCGCTCCTCCCTGCGCCCCATGTCTCACCCTGAAYTCTGCCTTTGGACCTTCCAGCCACGGGCAAAGCCTTCCCAGGCAGATCCACCTTTTCCAGCCACGTGCAGAGCCTTCCCAAGCAGATCCACAGGCCCAGGCACCGGCTTCCATAGACCAACCTTCTCCCAAGCTCCATACCAGCAGGTCCACTCGGTTGCAAACTGCTTCAAGGCAGGTGTAGGAGGTTTCATCTATTTTATCCATCTAAAAACTGCCATCTTGAGGCATAGATAAAGTTTGTCCTCCAAGTTAACCAAGTTCAAGCTACCCAGACTTTGTCTCTTAGTTTTCAGAAGCTGAAAAAGCTCCCAGCTGATGAGCTATTGATTGCAGAAGAAAGTTTCTAAAACGTCCTAGCAGCTCCCTTGCTGCTAGCCAGACTTAAGAGCGCCTGCAAGACCAAAAGCAATGCAGAAAACCTCTTCCCCACTGCTCTTCACCCTCAGAAACTCAAAAAGCTCCTCAAATGAAAGACAGTTTGGCCTTGCAGACTAAGCAGAGCCACCGTTTCAGGGCAAGTCAACCACAAAGGGCTCCCGCTCAGCTCCAGCGTGGAAGAGCCCAAGACCAAGGCAGCCTCAGAGCAACCGATTGAGCACCTGGTAGGTCGGACTTGCCCAGGACTACATCTAGTTGTCTCTGCTTCAACCAGCCCTACTTGTGACACGCGAGTAGTAGGTTCCCCATGACCCTACGAGCACAATGTGGAGGGAAATACCTTGTCAAAGCCACGTGGGGCAAAGATATCTACGCTAATCTTGAGGAGCCCTGCGGAAAGCGAGTTTTGGATAATAAATATTAGGGTCTGCCAAATAAATCCTGGTGCTGGAGCCTGGCAGACGAGCTGCATGCGGGAAACGTCCCCACCAGCCATCATCAGCCAAGGGCAGACGCCAGCCCGCGCTCCAGCAGCCGACGTGGGAGCGACACCCCGTCGCAGCGAGAAGCTTCTCGCACCCCCAGAAGCCGACACCCCCAGTGGGGAGCGAGGGGAGCAGGGCTGGGCGCCGGGGGCTCCCGCCGGGCCCGGCGCTGGGGGACGTCCTCGAGCCACGGCGGCCGGCTCCAACAATGGAATATTTGTCAAAGTACAGCGCGATCACCAGCAATCATCTGTTTTTCATAACTACGACTGACCTAAACTGAATTGACTGAACAAGTAGCCTGTGTTTTTCATTCTGGAAAATACGGCGTCCCAGTTCTTCCCCCTCCCCGCCTCGGGATTTCTTTCTTTTTTTTTTCCCCCCCTCTCTTTTTAAGTCATACTTCTCACAAGTTACAAAACGATGATGTAGACAGATATTTCCTCCTCAGCTAAGCGTTTTGGGGTTGCGCTTTCCTGGCAGCCTCGTCCCGTTCCAGGTGACCGCCGGGGTTAAGCGCGAGGCTACGTGTCTTCTCCCGACGCTCCTTTCCAAGCCGCCCGCTCGGCGGCCCGACGCCCGGAGCAGCGGCGGAGATAAGACCTAACGCACGCTCCGATTTCATAATATATTTAAAATGCATTAATACTTTATAATGCATGAGCTGCCAGGAAAAAAAAAAAGAAATAAATATATTCAGGGCAAGCCCAGGGAGGCTTTCCAAGCGAGGCCAGGGCAATCGAAGGCTCCGGGAGGCAGCTCCGAGCAAAGCAGAGCCCATAGGAGAAAAGAGCGCTCCGGTCTCGAGGAAGGAAGGGAGCGGTGGGAATCAGTCACCAGCTTTTACGAGGAAGGATGCATCCCACAACTAATCAGCCCTTGTCAGTACTCCCATTCAGTCGAGAAAATAAATACTACCCCAATGAAGGTCTGGACGGAGGCGAAGGAGTCAAGGGAAGAGGACGGCGGAAGGAGAGAGGGCAAAAATGTGTTTAGAAGAACAAAAAGGCTGCAAATACTCTTGGGTGTTTTTCTACTGCTTGCCATCTCGTCTTTTAAAATAAGTGAGAGTGCTAATAATCTCTGAGAGACAGGATTTTGCATTAATTGCAATGAGAATTCAGGGGGCAGGGGGAAAAAGTCACTGAAGGGGGATTGTTACTTTAGAGCGAAGCACTGTGCCACTACACGATTTGAAATCAAAGCTCCTGGTGCCCTGAGAAAACTCTGCACCKTCCCTGTCTCCAAATTCAAGCATGCTCAGAAACTAGGGGAAAAAAAAGAAAAATACAAAGTAAACAAAGGAACATTCCCCTCACCCTGCAGACCTGCATTCAGAGTGGAATGCTGCTCATCCCCAAGCCCATCGTGTCAAATGTTTGCRTTGGAAAAGCCTCCTAAATCTGCGTATTTGTTCCGATATTCCATGATGGCACTGGGGGAGAATGATCATGGAGGACAGAGAAATAAAACTAACAGAAAGCCTCCAAAGAGACCTCCYGTTTCAGGTTCCCCCGAGGAGAGCAGACTGAATACGCGATGGATCGTGCGTGGTGGGGAGGCCGCGCTGTCGCTAGAGCCGCTCTGGGCTGCCCAGGTCAATGACAACRAGCCCCGTGACCAGCTCTCAACCCTGCCCACCTAAAACACCTCGGTTGCAATAATTATGGGTTGGCAGGAGAAGATGAAGTCAAGAACCCCAAATGGCCAAGGGGTGAAAAAGTTGTTTCATAAACAGAAGCATCAGCACGTGGCTCCCGTGAACAGAAAGATGGTWCTCCTTCCTCTTGCCCTTTATCCAGCCACTCTGTTGGGTAAAACTTGCCTTTGGTTCCTCTGCTTCCTCAAAACACAAGACAAAACATGGAGCAGTGGCCAATACACCAGATGGTTGTGCTRCCCTTCAGGAACAGGTAAAGAGGAACCACAATGAAGCTTAACAAATGCTAAGTCCTACATCTGGGGAAGAACAATCTACCAGGACAGTTTGGGGATGACCAGCTCTGCAGAACAGAACTTGGTAGCCCTGGTGGACACCAAGACTCTGGTGAGGCCACATCTGAGGTGCTGGGCCCCGTTCTGGGCTCCCCAACACAAGAGAGAAACGAGCATACTGGGATGAGTGGAGCAAAGGGCCATGAGGATAAGATTAAGGGATTAAGAGCATCTCTGCTGCGAACAGAGATGGAGAGAGGTGGCACCGTTCAGCCTGGGGGAGAGGAGCTCAGGGGCAGCTGAGCAATGTGTAAATACCTGACAGGGGGGAAAGAAGACGGGGACAGACTCTTCTCGGTGGTGCTGAGTGACAAGGTGAGAAGCATCAGGCAAAAAAATGAAATACAGCAAGTTCTGTTTAAATGAGAGAAAAAAAGATACTTCTTTTACTGTAAAGGTGACAACCTAGGTTGCAGAGAGAGGTTGAGACTCCATCCCGGAGACATTCAAAGTCCAGCAGAGACGCTGAGGCTTTTCCTCCAGCAGCAGCTGCAGAGACGCAGTCTGTGGCAGACATAAGTTATTCCCTACAACCAGGAGTTCGGGATCTAGTTTTTTGCACCCTCCTTTGGTTAAGATTTGAAACAATTACTAAAAATAACAGGCACAACCTGCAGGCCGCCTTCTTCCAACCCGTTTGTCATCCTGAGGGGTTCCAAAGCGTGTCAACCTGCAGCTCCAGAGCAGATGGAGTTCAACAGGCGGTAGGTRGGAACCAAGATTTAAAGGCCAGGGACAAATCCCCAACCTCGGAATGACTCCTGCGGATCCCTTGGGGCCTTTGAGACTGGGCCTCACCAAGCCCAGGTTCTAGAAGGTCGTAAGTCACCAGAACCTCGGGCCCCAAGTGATAAAAGGGGTGAGACGCCTTTCTCCAAAGCAAAGCTCCTCATTCCAAGCGACCGCAGAGCCAAGTAAAACCACCCTGCAGGCCGCACTTGCCTCCTCACTCGCGGAGCCACCTCCACAGTCCCACCAGGCAGTTATCAAACCTCCCAGGCCTTAATTAATGGCCACTAAATTAATCGATTTAATTTAAACAGGGCCCTGCCTCGTTTCCACGCTTTCCTCAGGTGTTGAGTGGACGCATCATGCGCCTGTCCTCAATGCTGCCCGCCCTTTCCTGTGCGCCTGTTTGTGAACRGAGTGGGAATTATTAAAAAAAAACATTTAAAAAAGGGTTTTTTTTTTTTAACTGAGAAAGGATGGCCATCATCTCCCAGATACGCGGCATACATACAGGGCTTTAAGATGAGGAACAACGTACAGAGCAGGAAAACAGCGACCGCGCACCAAAGCCGTTCAAGGGGATTMATGAGACACGGGGACTTGTTTTACAGCTCACTTGCCCCATCAGCACACTTAAAAACAAAAATAAATGGGCAAAAAGTTTCTGGTGAGCACGTGATAATTCTCTAGGGGTTAATTTAGGTATAAAATATACAGTTTCAGTAGCACAAATAGCCCAACACTCCTTATGCAGAAGGACACTTCAAACATCTCTTTCTCCAGCAGCCTTAGAGGGTCCAACATCCCATCCACACTCAGCAGAACAGGGATCCTCTTGGAAGAACAGGGATCCTTTGGGAAGGCTGGAACCATCACCGCTGCTCAGTCCCACCACATAGGGAGTGAACAACATAGTTAATGTCCTCGTAATGTCACCATGGTCTGTGTAAAATGCCAATTATTCTTTTTGCCGTTGTAAAAGAGGGGCTGCAGAGCGAAATGAGGCCAGCAGTGGTCACCAAGATGGTTAAGAAGCTGCAGCCCATGACGTAGGGGGACAGTTGGGGCAAGCGGAGTTTGTTCAGTCTTAAAAAGCAAAGGCTGATGAGAAATACCTAGTGCAGGGTTAGGGAGCAGATGGAGCCTGGCTCCTCCTGCAACGGAGGAGGAACAGGCACAAGAGGCAAAGGGGAAAATCAAATTAAACACCTGGACCAAAAGAAAAAATGCAGCAAGGGTGGCCAAACACTGGAAAGGGGACAGTTGAAGAATTCCTGAGGCATTTYTGAGCTTCAACCCCAGGAAATAAAGCAGATTTTCAGCAACTGACTTCACATGCTTGCATGGCACAAATAGCAGTGCTGGTGTCGGTAAGGTTCCCTCAGCCTCTTTGGATCCTGCATCACTCAAGATGAACAGTCTCCCATAGCAAAAATGGTCCTCATCCTACAGCTTCTTAGAGCCCAGAACTGCCTGGTAATTAAAAGCACAGAAAAAGGAGGCTGTCCCAACGACTGGAAGATGCATGGACTAGATGTTGAATCCATCTTCTTAAAAAAAGCCAAAAAGACGCAATCAGTCTTACTGCAACCCCTAGGAAAATCATGAATTAACGTCCTTCRGAAACACACATCTAGGAATACAAAGAGGACTGGAAACAGCCAGCATGGATTTCATGAGAGAATGAGGTACCTGACCACTTGGACACCTTCTACAATAAGGTGCCTGGATTTAYGGATGAGGGCAGAGCAGCAGATGTCATTTCCTTTGAAACGGCTGTTAACATGATATTCCATGGTATTGTTCTATGCAAGTCAGGTCATCACAGTTTGGATTAGTGATCAGATAGACAGGTAAATAACACATCACATGGTTGGGTTCAGGGGGACACGATCAATCACTTGGATGTTACAGGCAGGACACTCCCGTGGAACATCTTCAGCAAGGATCTGCTCTCACCAGCTTTGCAGATGGCACCAAACTATGGGGCAAAGTCAATACACTCGAGGGCAGGGCTCTCATTCAAGAGGGCTCTCGTAAAGCCTGGAGGAACGGGCCAAGAGTGACCTGTTAAAATTCATCACGGACAACAGCCAAGTCCCACGGATGGGAAGGAAGACCCCCTGCAGGACCAGGCTGGGAAGCACCTGCCCAGGGAGCAGCTCTGAGGACAGGGACCACGAGGTTTGATGAAGCAGTCGTGTGTCCTGGCAGCAGAGAAGACCAACAGGTCGTGACCATATAAACAGCAGAACCAGGCAGCTGCCTTCAATACCTCCGAGGAGGTCATGCAGTGGAACGGGCAGCTCAGAGAGGTTTCCCACCCTCTATCCTCAGAGGTTTCCAAGATTAGACTAGACAAAACCCTGAGCAACCAGTTCTGTTCTCACATCCAACCTGCTTTGAGCGAGAGGTTGCTCTAGAGCCCTCCTGAGGTCCCATCCAGCCCAAACGAAACGCAGCATTTCCACAAATCCCTACAGGGACACAGCATCGCTCCTGTGTTCAGGGCTAACAGAGTCAGCCKCTTCTTTTGGCCACCAACACTAGAACATCACAACAAGGGGATCACAACAAGGTCACCAATAAGCGTAAAAGACGTTTGCCGTGAGCAGAGCCACAAGCAACGGGGCCGAGCTTTGTAAAGCCCTGGGAAAGCTCAGCTCGGCCCCGGGCCACTGGGGACAAGAAGTCTGCGCCCCGGCTCCTGCAGGAGTCAGCACGGGACTTTGTTTTTTTTTTTCCTTCCTAACACGTCTGTTTTCCAAACCGAGTATTTTAAGACCGACGACTGCCCGCGATCCTATCTAGGCAGCTTAGAATGAACACTGATTTTCTTGGCTGCTTCTTTGATCGAAGCCAAGTGGTTTTCTCATGGGTAACAAGGTCACGGGGTTAAAAGAGCAATATGACAATTACAAAAGTTAAATCTATTGCCACTCCAGACAGCCCCGCTACCCGGGGCCCATTAGCACGTAGTACAGAGCGGTTATCGCAGGTCACTGACACCGGTTCGCTCTAATGGCTTTTCCTGTGTCCTTATCAACCCCGCGCACAAAGTGGCTCACCCTCAGCCTTCCCCTATGATCTCAGGGCGGTGTTTATAGCTATCTAGCTGCAGCAGGCACCCGCGGGTCAGCCAAGTCAGCAGACAGTGAGATAGGCCAGGCTGGAGCGATGGGACAAGCTGCAAAGTGTCGGAGATGAACAAGGAGTTAGCGGAGCCTTCGAGAAGGAGAGTTTTCCACGCTGCCCCCGCCCCAAACAAAGTTCAAACCGTTTAAAGTTCCCAAGGACACAGAGCAAAGAAACTTTATGGCCCCGATCTTAAAAAAAAAAAAAAAAAAAAATACATATACAAAACAGGAGCTGGTCACAGGCTCTGCAGGGCACAGTTTATCCAAGGCAAAAAGACAACGCGTGTTGCACCAAGGGCAAAAGGGCAGCTCTTCATGGGAAAGGGACGGTATCGAGGGCTTCACCTTTGAATTTCGGCTCCTAGAAGGGACCTTCTTGCCCCTTGAAGGGAGAACTCCCCTCGTTTTCCTTGTTTTCTTGCCCCTTGAAGGGAGAACTCCCATCAACAGCGAGCAACCATTTTGGAGCATCCCAGAGCTTCACAGGTTGCATGGGGACCATCCATAGCCATGGCCGTGGCCTGTCCCAGCAAGCAGAGCTTCTCCACAGAGCCTGGAGAAGCAGGGATGGAAAGCCTGACCGCCCCATTTATCATAAAAACAAGCAGGTCTGAGTGCACTGGGAGAACAAGGCTAAACAAAACGCCTCATTTTTTCATGCAGGGGCTTCCAAAAGGCTCCGTGTGGACAGCTTTTAACGGAGAACATTTCTATTTATCGTGCATTTTCCTACCTTCCCTAACATATCAAAGCAGTTTCAGTGTTGGAGAAGCAACAGAGCAAGCAGGAACGGCAACGGCAAGAGAGAAGGAACGTACAGTAAATACGTGTCAACTACTGTTGCTCTCAATTACTCAGCCTTGCGATCTTTCAGAAATCCCTCATTAACGGAGCAGTGGCTGCCTTTTTAAAGCTTGTATTTACATCAGAGTTTTTTTCTGTTTTTTTGTTATTTATTTATTTACGGACACTCGTTTCTTCCCCTAAATCGACCCCCTTTGTAGCTCAAGATCAAAGGGCTGGGAGTGCCAGTCCCCGCGATTGCCCCAGCGCGCAAGGAAACCTCAAAGGAATCGGTAACCCAKTAGCATGAAGTTAAATAAAACCCCCTAACCGAGCACCAACAGGCAACGGCAGCGACTGAAACCTCCGGGATCGGCCTCCGAGCAGAAGCCACCACCTCTGGGGGCTTTTTGCTGCTGTCCCGCTCTTTGCTCGCTCGAGCTTTGGGGAGAAACGAAACAAAACCGSTGTTTTCGATTTTTGCTCTGTAAATCTCAGTGCTCCCAGGTCTTCGCCTCCCAAGACAAGGCTCCTGACAGCTGCTCGAGATGCTCCCACAGATAAACCCAGCTGGCCCAGACCTCACCTCGCCTAATTCCCTTTGGCCCCCAATCAAAGCACCGCGCGCGCTTTGGTTGACGGCAGCCTAGAAGATAAACACGGCCGTGGCGCAAACCACCGCACCGCAGGACTCCTGTGTTTATGCTTTAGATATTATCATCCCCAACCACCTTCTCTGCTACCTCAAGGAGAGGGCCAAGGTGATCCACTGGCACTGAATAGCGGCCTGGTGGAGCTTGAACCCTCCTGGCCACCAACTTGGGTCAACCAAGAAGCCGATGAGTGGCCAAGGTTTGGCACAAATCACTCCCTCCATCATCTGGTGGCTGTGGATTTTGCAAAACACCCCAAACTGCACCCTCAGCTCCTCGTTTTTCTTTATTTTCCCCAGAAAAGGGCATTGTACCTTTGCTAACACTGAGGGATTCACCCTTGCTTGAGAGCAACCCAGCAGCCGCCCGCATCACCGCAGGAGAAGGCAGCTCCTGGTGAACTGCAGGGCCACAGAGAGCACACAGAGGTGTGCTTTAGAGCTGCCAATATTCCTGTCACCCCATGTAGTCCTAAAGACACCATCAGCCAGCAATTTTTTGCAAAAAAACAGAATCGCAGAATCACAGAATGTTCAAGGTTGGAAGGGASCTCTAGAGATCATCTAGCCCAACCTTCCTGCCCCAGCAGGGACACCCAGAGCACGGGGCACCCRGGCGCATCCAGGCGGGTTGGGAGATCTCCAGAGCAGGAGCCTCCGCAGCTCCCTGGGCAGCCTGGGCCAGGGCTCTGCACCCTCACAGTGCAGAAGCTCCTCCTCACATGGAGATGGAGCTGCCTGGGGTTCAACTTGTCCCCACTGCCCCTTGTCCTGTCACTGGCCACCACTGTCCTGTCACTTGGCCCCTTCCTCGCTACATTCCCCCTTCATGAACTTATCCATGTTGATCAGATCCCCTCTCAGCCTTCTCTTCTCCAGGCTAAACAGCCCCAACTCAGGCTCTCCTCGCACGAGAGATGCTCCAGTCCCTCAATCACCTTTGTTGCCCTCAGCGGGACCCTCTCTAGAAGCTCCATGGGCAAAAAAAACCCATAAAAAAGGCACTGTGCACGAGCAGGCCCACGAAGGGGCCTCCACGGCGGCCCATTCCCCGCCGCAGCGGCGCGCTCCCCGCCGCCTGACCCGCCTTCACTTTCTCCCCCCTTCCTCCCGCTGCTCCGGCTCGCGGCGGCCGGGCTCTGCCCTTCCTGCCGGAGCCRGCGCTTCCCGGCAGCGCCTGCTCGCGCCTGCCCTTCGCCTTGGCTGCCGCCGGAAGGATTTACAGGTGCCCGGGCCCGGCCRCGAGGCCGTGACCGCCCGCCGACCCCCGCGCACAATGCCTGAACTCCTGCCCCCCGATAAGGCCGCCGATACGGCCTCCGTTTTGTTTTTATTATTATTATTTATTTTATTTTTTTCCTTTTCTGTCTCCTCCCACCTCTCCCCCCCCGCCCCGACTCTTGCCGTAATCCTCGGGGAATTTATAAGCGAGCGGCTGCCATAAAACCCGAGGTGACTGGGAGGTCGGGTTCACTAAAAATAATAAATATCCCCCTGTTTACTCAGCGCGGGCCTTTCGCCACGGCAGGGCCCGGCGTTTAGATAACGCTATTGTAAGTGACAAATATTAGGGTGTTTTTTCTTTTGTGTTTTTGTTCTTTTTTTCCCCTCTTTGGGGAACTATCGCGCTATGATCCTTCCGCCCGCCGCCGCTTCCCGCGGCGCTGGCGGCGGCGGCCAGCTCGGGACGCGGGTCAGAAAAAGGGCAATTTGGGCTTTTTGAGGAGCTGCTTCCCCTTCTGCTCCCCGCGGCCGTCCTGGCGACGCCACTTCTGCAGCGCCTGCCTTATACATTGCGTGCATAYGGGAAAGAAAACCCTTATCTCTACCACAGAAAACCTTCCCTCCTTCCCTAATACCCCCTTAGGCATCTAAACACCCGGGTATTTACCCTTTTGTTAACAAAATGTGCCTTCCTGGACCTGTTTGCAACCCATGTYGCTCACGGGCACCCAGCATCGCTTTTCAGTGGGATGTTCGGTTCCAGAGTCCCATATTGGGGGTAAAACTCGCTCCTTCATTCCAGTAAAACACTGGGGCTCCAGAGCCAAAATTAGAAAATTATTAACACATGAAGAGACAAAAAATTATTCTGCTTCTTTTTTGGCTTTCTTTACTGCAACCTTTCACCTTTCTGCAAACCCATCTGTACGTCCTGCATAGAAATTAAGAGCTGCAATGAAGGTTGAAGTGCCATCAACAAGGGTCACCTGCTTCTTTTGTACATAAATATGTAAAATTCAACGTTTTCCATCCTCGGGAAGAAACATGGTTCATCTAGCAGCCTGCATCACTAGTAATGAGACGCTTCCCGAAATGCTCTCAGGAATATCACGACACTCAGGGTCGTAATACCCAGCCTCATGTAACAGCAGGAGCAGTAAGTAAATGCCAGCAGAGAACACATTGAGTTTAGCCATATTTCTCAGTGCACTCAAAGAAAAAGCACTCAAAAAAAAAAATCTAATTACTGGAAATTGGAAACCGAGACAGCAAAACGGTGGATTTTGTTGGACAGTAGCAAATCTGATCCTGTCAAATAGCAGCCCGTCAAAGTGTGTTTGAAGACTGCAGCATTTCTCCTAGCTCCAACAAAACCTCTAATACTTCTCCTCGGTTCCCCAGTTCGCACTGAATACCAAAGCTTTTGTGGTTAAAGAAAGATTCTTTCAGGGAAACTATACAAGCAAGAAATATGTATCTGGCCTAGTACAAACCCAGAGTCTACAATGGTTGCAGAAAATGCCCTTTCCTGCTGCCGGGTGCCGTATTAAGGAGCCACAAGAGGTTTTTTACCCCAACCCGTCCAGCRCTGCAGGCACAGGCTGATTTTCCATTGCAGGTAACACACTTCGTARCGGGGCAAATACAAATATGATGTTTGCAACCACTTCCTCGTGGGAATGGGAGACACAGAACCCAACTGTGGTTTCAGAGCAGCTCGCGAGGCGCTCACACTTACCAGCACGGAGTATATGTGCAGGCATCGATACACGGGAGAGAAGTCCACCAAGTCCTGAGCGCCCGGCACCTAGAACACAGCAGGCAACGAGTGCTCAATGCCCCAAGCACACAGAGCTCAGGGTAAATTCAAGGCATGCAGGTCTGACAGAGCACGATATGAAGAATTTCAGGGGTGCAGAATTAAGGGTAATTATTGATCTCTATTTTATTTGCCCATATTTACATTTTTAAAGGCTCTCACAGCAGGGGTTAAAAAAAAAGTCATTTAATCATTTAATCTCTCTCATGCTCCACTTAGGTTCCCCGAGGAAACTCTCATGTATCCCTTGGCCCCAGGATAGCTGCCTCAGCAGAGACACAAGAAATTTCGTTTTGACCATAGGCTTAAAGCGCGAGTTCAAGCGTCCTGGCAGGGGCCATACTGGCTCTTATGCAACAGCAAAACCCCTTATTCTCTGGCTTTCTAGCTCCGTTTCTTCAAAAGCATTAACGCTGCCATTTGTTCTTCACAAACACCCCAGCCACACCAGACTCCCCCGTCTTTCAACAGCCTCGCGCATCTCGCGGAAGGGACGAGGACGAGCAGCCGGGCGGGCAGGAGGGAGGCAGATCAGAGGAGGAATTTGCATGCGAGAAGCCCGGCTCTTTGGAGACCTCGGAGGCACCGGGGCGTCGAGCTTGTTGGCCGCGGCATAAAGCGGCCGCGCGCCTCCTTCGGCCCGCGGGAGTGTTCTGTTGACACGCGGCGGGGAAGAAAGGGGAGCAAGATGAAAGGCGCCCACTGGACAGGCCTGGGAAACATGTTTATTTTAAACATTTCTAATTACGCTTAAGAGGCCTTTCGGCTCCAAAGGAGCTGGGATGGGAGCAGAAGTTTCTAGCTGGGGTTGGGTGGGCAAGTCCCAACCACCGCGGCCCGAGCGCCCGGGGCGCTGGTCCTCCTCGCCCCACGCAGAAGTTATGGCTTGCAAAGGGCAAGCAGGGGAGTCTGCTTCAAACCTCCTGCCCGGCGAGGAGCCAGAGCTGCTAGAGGACACCCACCAGTCTCCCTTGCTGCGCTCTCCTTTCCTCCCTTCCATAACGGAGGTCCTCACCCAAGGTTCAAGGTGGACCAACAGCCCCACTTGTCTCGTGCAGATTTACTGGTCTTGCTGACGAAGCTTTGAAAAGCAAAACTAAATCCAATGATGCAAACGCTCGGCAGCCACTTTGGCCTGTTGCTGTGGGACTTATTGTGTCTCCTTGTTGCTCCCTTTGCGCTTGCAGTCTCCCAGCTCTTCTATGGCTCCTCCATAGCTCCCAGGCCCAGTTCCATCCTTTTGCCTCACTCTGTCCCCATAGCATTAAAAGCAGGTGGGCTCCAGGTGCTAAAAACGGTCAAACAATTTGGCTCAGAAGTCATCGAATGCGACGGCTGATGCGGGTGGGGAAATCCCCACGCTCAACCAAGACATCCTCCAGCAAGCAGCATGGTTCGAAGGGACCTCTGGAGACCATCCAGTCCAACCCCCTGCTCAAGCAAGGGCACCCGGAGCACAGRGCACAGCATCCCAACCAGACAGGTTGTCTATTGTCTGATGTTCCTCTCAGCATGGGCAAACCCATCTTCTCCTCACAGTACCATCAAAGCAGACGATGTTTTCCACTGAACTGGAATTCACCATCAAACTCTTCTTTGCTTCTCCCAGGCAATGGACAGTAGCTGAACACAAAATAAGTTGATAAAGATTCGTGCAACTGAGCACTTGCCAGAAACAGACTTCACCAGCCCGGCAAAACCCTTTCAAAGGAGGTGGCAACATTTGCATGGGCTCTGATCTTCTGCGAGGCTTTGAAGTCCACACAGACACACCAAATATCCTGGTTTATTCTGCAAAACTAACCTCTAAGACATTCACAACTCTTCAACTGTTCATCCAGTCAAAGCACTATCAGACAGGACGGCACAAACCCGAGAGCACTGGTGTTAAGTGCACCGGAAATCAAAGAAAGGCCAAATTTGGGGAGGAAAAAAGGAAAGGAGCTCTTCCTAAATATCACCCCAGATTCAAGCACTGGGGATTTGTTGTTTTTTCTTTCCCAAATGGAAAACAGACAAAAATAAACGGATATTCCTCATCACTCAGACTTCAGGAGCTGCTCAATCTTCCTAGCAAAAGCTGTACTACCACTGCTCAAAAAACAATGAAAAAAGCAAAGAAAAGCTTTGATTTTTTTTTTTTTTTTGAAAGTTGGCAACAAAACTGGAGCTAGAGCCTCCTCAGGCGCCGAACAGCGGCTGCCCTGACAGCTGCGCTTCAGCCTCATCTTTTTGCTTTTAACTCCCAGAACAGAGACCGTGTTATTCCTCTCCTCCTTGTCCTCCCTGTTCGGCTAACACGGGCGTCCCGAGCCTCATCCCAACTGCACATCTGGCACGTACGGGGAGCCCAGGAAGAGCCGCTGGGGTCCCAGCCGCTGAACCCTCTCCCTTGGGAACGCCGCTTTCCAGTTGGGCTCCACACGGATTCTGGCAAACGTAACCCATGGAAGAGAGGTCTGCAGTGTAAGATCTGTTGTAGTCTCAGAGCTAAGGGATACGCTGACCTGGGTTGGGGTGGATTTGTGGTGCGGTGGCTTGAGCTTGATCCTTGTTGCTTCTTGATGTAAAGATGTGACACAGGCCAGATACTTGCCTTGTTTCTGCACGGAAGCAGGAGTGCAGCACTAGGGATTCATTTACGGATGAGCTCCTGGGTCCTTTGCTTTAAGGGCACAGATGCCCAGAGCAAGTGAACACACAACTGTGGGATCGGGGTGTCCAAAGGAGCAGGCTGGGCCTCCCCGCACGTTCCTGCGCTGCAGAACGAGCCCGTTGACCTCCATGGGTGAGAGGAGCCCTGCTCCCACGCAGCTCCAGCCATCCCATCACAGAGCTCTGCTCCTGGAGCGTTTTACCCCGCGTTGAACAGAGATGGGGACAAATCCTTGCCACCCCACTCCGTGAGGCCTCCGAGCGCTCCAGCAGCTAAACTTCGGGGGAAACAGCCCGGAATCAATTCAGGCGGTCAAGGGGATGCTCCGAGCAGCACGATGCTGAACCTGGCAAGAGCGGCCCGCAGACTATCTGATCTCATCCTGGCTGGCGTTAGAGACAACAGGAAAACAGCTCTGTCTGGAAAGAGAGAGGGCTCATTCCCAGCGGCCAACGTGCTTTTTGCATCATTACCAGCGGGAGCAAGGAAAGGTGAAGGCCGATGGCACCCACCAAAGCCCATTGATCCAGGAAGGTCCACGGGGCTCCCTGGGGTCCCCGCTCCAGCTGCCCCAAATCGAACGTTATTTTATCATGTAGGGAATGATTCCTCCAGCCAGGTCAACGGACAGGCTGCCAGAAGTTTGATGAGTTTCAGCCCCGACTCACACCTGCTGATATCCGCAGYGCCAGAGCTCCCTGCCAAATCCGAGGCTGGCTGCAAGTTCCTGCTCCGGTGACGGCAGAGCCGCCGCTGCTCCGAAACGTGCTGTTCTTCCTTAAAATTCCCCCTCTCCCACAGGGACGGACCCTCAGCGGGTCTTTGCTGGCTAACAACACAAAAACGGGGCTACCTGCAGGTGCAATTCATGCTTGGGGTAAAAGAACAAGCAAAGACCAAAACAGGGTCAAGGGAAAACCTCGAGATCTGGGGTCTCGTCGTGTCCCCTCCAGGCTGCTCTGCTGGGGAGCTTYGTGTTAGCGCAGGAGGTGGGAATGGCTGTGCTGAACCCCAACAGGGCACCTCAAGTTGTGGGGAATTGCCATTCTGGGATGGATATCCATCCGCCAGGATTAAAAACAAACAACAACAACAAAAAAGCAGCTAAATTAGGTGATAGCAGAACCAGGCTTGTGTTATTGATAGCTCTGCTTAAGGCAGGAGTTTGGACTAGAGACTTCGAGAGGTTCTTCCAAATCCTGTCACTCACTAGAACAGATGTTTTTCAGTTTCTATGAGGAAACCATGTAGTCTCCAGTCCACAGAGGGTACCTGCAAGTCCTCCCCTCCCGTTGAGATCCACTCTTTTTAACTTGAAGCAGCTACAACATCAGACAGCTCTCGGGCTTTCTACAAGAGACTCAGACCTTCATTAAGCTGCATCTCCTGCTCCCTTACTCCGGTTATTCGGGGACCTCCCACCTCATTGAGGAATCCATACAGGGATAACCCTGGACCACAGTATCTCCAAAATTCAACCAACGGTTGTTTAATCAGAGACCTGGGGTCACCGCTTGGCGCTTCTTGCTGAGCTGTGTGAACAGGAACAGCAATGACTGCTGTCCTTGAGCACTTTCAGGTCATTTTTTAACTTGTCTACTGACTTTCTTTTCCGAGGGCTGCCGTTTCCTTCCCAGGGTTGTTAGCAGCGTTCCCGGTTTCCCAGGGAAATATCAGCCTCAGCAATCTGGGCACGTCAGAGGGCTAAACACAGGAAACAACGTGTGCCACCTGCCACCGTGTTGTCCCTCTTGGGCCTCAGAGCTCCACAAGACGAAGGCTGGGTACAAWACACGATGCAATTTCCCTGCCCTCAGGATACTTAACTATTTGAGTGAACTATTTGAGTGAAAATTCCCTATTAGACGGATTCTAAGCCTGCCTTATTGTCCCCGCACAGACAAGGTCATCGGAAGGATGAGAAGTCATACTCCAAGAGGAAAAGCTTGGGATGACTCCGTCAACCACGAGAAAACAACTGTGCAGCTGGCTTGTCACTTCAGTGAACCCTTACGAGAAGTCCAGCACGAACGATTTGCACTTAATGCTCCTTCAACTTGCCGGCTGTTTCCAGGTCCTTCCGTTCCCGACGCGACTCCCAGCTGTGCTATCAGAGTCGTTCTCCAAGAGAAGATCGTCAGCGTCCGCTGCCCAGGGCCACCTTGCCACCGGTTTCATCACCAAGGACAGCAGCTCCTCCTGGATGCTCCTGCTCTTGGGCTTCCCAAGGGCATCGCTCCACTCAATCCGTGGCCTTCTCAGGCCAACCTGAAGAACCAACTTCTCCAACAACCTCCTCCTAACAACCTTTGTGCTCCCACCAGCGAAGGATTAATCCTTACTCTAAGCTTGCTGGCTTTCTACCAGGCTGGCCTTAAACATACCAAGACATGGGACTTCATCCACTTAGACACTAGGCAGCAGTTTGATAAACCGCATGAAGAGATTTCTCCCAACTTAAAAAACTTCTCCTCTTAACGTTTACATCATTCAGTTCTTCTCAGATTCCAACTCTACCTGCGCCGCAGTGAGCAGCTCTACAGCCTCCTAATTGAGGGATAATTCATTTCAAAGCAATAGGGAGACCTTGAGAGTGGGATGGAACAAGAGCTACTCAAAAAAGGATTTTTTCCCTTTCCAGAAAAGTGCTAAAGAGATATACTCCGATCAATAATTGTTTCTCCCTAAGGTGCTCCTCATTTTTCTTTCAACTTCTGCTCCATTTCCATTTTGATGTGGAAGCATCACATGCAGCTGGTGTTGGTGCAGCGCGAGGGGCTCTGTGCCTGCCTCCGCTTGGAGAAAGGGGTGATGGAGGATGAAGAGGAAAGAAGTCACATGCAGGGAAGGGACGAGTTTGCAGCTGAAGCAAACTCGGGATGAGATGTTCCACTAACGTCCTTTATTCCCTAGAAAGAGCAAGGACTAGCAGCAGAGGTTACGCTTGGCATTTATGCTTAGCATGGCATGCTGTAGGGGCTAGGAAATTCCAGCCAGGAAAACAGCCAGGGGAAGCAGCAGTGGAGAGATGGCAGCAGGGACAAGGGGTCAGACACGGGGGATGTTTCCCACGCAGCACCGCGCTCCTCCCTCCTATAGACTCTATACGGTGGGGCTGGAGGCTGAGCGCAGCGCAGGCTGAGCACATCAAGGGATTAAAAGCGCATCCCGGCACGGTGTCCGCCCGCAGCGCTGCTCGGCACAGAGCGTGTGCGTCTGTCACGAACACACCCGCTGCGCGGCGGAGGCCGAGCATCTCGCACACGATGTGGCCTTTTTTTTTCCCCCTTCCTTTGAATGGCTCGGGATGGATCCCAGACTGCGCGGGCCACCGGCGCGCGGCCCCGGAGCCGCCGGGCGGCCTGCGGGCCAGACCACAGGGGCTCCTCCGGCTCCAGGGAACGCTCTGTGAGGGCGCATGTCACAAGAACGTGGGCAAAGGGACAACGTGACCTAAATAGGAAAGCCACCCAGCATCTCCCCCGTCTTTTCCACATCTTTACAGTTAAGTTGCAKGAGGACATGCGCACAGAGACAGGTACAAACACCCTTCAAGACACTCAAGGCACCCCCCCCMGGCTATCTAGTCACCTCCGATTGATATTATACAGTTACCTCTTCATCCTCATCCTCATCTTCAACATCCAGGATACCCGAATCCTGCTCAGACATGGGGCTAGTGTTTTTTACCTCCAGCTCTGAGCTTGCGCAGGCTTCTTTCTTGGACTTCTTTCCGCCACTTATCCTGGGGTGCTGTGATACAATATTGTCCAGGTTTCTTTGCTGCTGTGCCTAGAAAAAAAAGCAGATTTCAGGTTTTATGATAGCATCCTCGAGCTTGCATTTTCTTTTTCTTTTCCTTTTCTTTTTTTTTTTTTTCCAGCCAAAAGATGCAATCGGACCTGAAATACAACAAATGAGGCAAAATAAAACACGCACTTAATGGAACTTAGAAATGTTATGTTTTCCCTAACCCAGATATTCCAGAGAAACAGAAGATTCATTTCAAAACCATCTCAGTGATTATGCAACAACACAAACAATCTTCTGACTCTTCACAAATCAAAATGCCAAACCCCTCACGCTGCCATATTGATCTATTTACAGCACAGATGCAGAAATATTAGCCCGTAGGCCATGTGGTGACTGTCACAGGCTAAATTAAAGGACCTACTTAACTGTTGGATTTGTTCCTCTCTTTTCAACCCGTGTCAGCACAAAACATTCCACATCTGGACCCCAGAGGTTCCTGAAAGCATTCTTGTGGTACCCCAGGAGATCTTAATTGCACGTTGCTCGTTTGCAGATGATCTGCGAGGGGTCCCCGACCCCGCGCTCCCCGGAGCCACCGGTGACCCGCACTCCTCGGCTCCGGCTTTGCTCATGGCTCATGGACACGGCTCATCCCGGCTTCCTCCCAGGGAAATCAGCCCCAGTTTGGCCCCCGTGGTCCAAGGAGGTTCAGCCTAGAGGTACCATCCCAACGCTGGGCACAAACTCATGTCTAACACGGTGGGGAAAAGGTTGGGCCATCAAATTAACTGCCCCTCTCCATTAAGCTCTGCTGAAGGAAGAAATTAAACCTTCTGCCAGCCTGGGATTTGTACGGACACACGCACACGGCTTTGCAGAATCTCTCCCACATTCACAGATAGAGCAAGAGAGGAAGATGTATGGAAGCCATCCAGACGCCTTGCTAAAAGGCAGTCGGTTTAGATGGTGCAGATATATCAAACACGCACATATACAAATGCATGTGTGTGTGTATATATATATACACACACATCTATCATTATATTTATAGACATTTTCTATACAATCAAAATCAAGCCCCTTTGAGGGCTTCATCGCTCCTGTGCAGCAGTTGCACACACAGCGCAACCCMCAGCAAGGTGCCCAGAAGAACCACCCAACCTCACACGGAAGAAGGAATCCTAGAGACCCTGTCGCAGGTGGCCAAAGAAGCCACCCCAGACCACACCTTGAGCTTTTAGATCCTGCACTGCTTCTGCTGCGACATCATGGAAGCAGAAAAGGGGTTGGAAAACCCARATTGAAAGGGTCAAGGGAAAACTGTCCTTGCAAACCACGCTGGGCTCTGCTCGGTCCGCGGCGCTGGGCACCGCGCGGGCAGCAGCACCGAGGTCCCGGCCACGGCGGCAGCACAATCTTGACCTCTAGCGGCTGCAAAGCAGCAGCATCGCTCGCCTTCAGCCCAGGAACGGCTGCAAGGTCGGCYGCGCAGGCTGCAGGAAGGATCTCGTAGGGGATGAGGCTCTACAGCAGGCATCTCCGCAAGAAAGCCGCGGGAAAGGTCTGCGCTCGCGCCGCTCGGGACGGCAGGACTGGAAGCTCTTAGGCAAAGGGGCTGGGTTCTGCATTAGGAATCTCTGACTTCAGGGGCCCAACGCTATAGAAAGGCATTGCAACATCGCCTGAAAGAGAATTAGGACTTCAAAAGCGGGGAATGAGCGCCGGGTCCGTCTGAAGGCCACACAGCAAAGAGATCCCAGGCTCGATGCGCCTCTCAGATACACCCAGCCATGACATAAGTTACCCAAATGAGGCGTAATGAAGTTGTAGCACTGAATCCCCTCTAAATGACACCAAAAGCAAGACTGGCACCCTCATTAAAATCTCTCAGATTCATATAATCTCTCTTTTTTTTTCCCCCTCTGGGAGAAGGGGAAATAAAAGAATTGGAAAAAAACTCAAAGTTCTGCATAAAGTACAGACCTTGAAGCGGGTCATTAACTGGGGCGTAGCAAGATCACAGAATTAAATAAAGTGGTCGTGGGAGAGGAGACACCCTGGGCAAGCAGCCCGGGACGCTGCCGTYAGCCGCAGCTCCAAGGCCGGCACATTCGGCCTCTTGGACCAAGCTGGGACTGGGCATCAACTGAGGTGTCAGTGTCACCTTGTAGATGTGGTCTCAAAAGCTTATGTTGCTCCCCCAACCCTTTTCATGGAATCATAGGATCCTTAAGGTTGGAAGGGACCTCCAGAGACCATCTGGTCCAGCCCCCTGCACACGCAGGGTCACCTACAGCATGTGGCACAGGGCTGCATCCAAGCAGGTTTGGGAGATCTCCAGAGAAGGAGACTCCACAACCTCTCTGGGCAGCCTCACTGATAAGAAATTTATCCCCAAGGTCCTGTGGAACTTTTGGTGCTTCAGTTTGTGGCCATTTCCTCTAGTTCTCTCAGTGGCCACCACTGAAAAGAGGCCACTCCATCCTCCTCATTCCCTCCCTTGAGGTATCTGTAGACACTGATCAGGTCCCCCCTCAGCCTTCTCTTCTCCAGGCTGAAGAGGTCCAGCTCTCCCAACCTTTTCAACCCAAGGCAATTGATACTGGCCTTCTGCTTTGGGCTGTGCCCACAAGAGCAGCACGTAGAGCTCATGGTATCTGGTGAGAGGCAGCCCAGGTCTGAACCGAAGCCCCTGGCCCGGGAAATGGGTCCTTMTGGAAGATGTTCTAGGTCAGAGAGTTCAAAAAGCAAACTGATATCTTGTGTTGTGCCTTTAATTTTGTTGCGTAGTTTTAAYTAAGTTCATGAGCTGAGGTTTATCAGCAGAAGAATTTTTGGACCTGAATTAAAATCCAGAGATCTATTGGGAAAAAAAACCCAAATAAGTAGGAGGARGAAACAGAAGAAATGTTCCACATCCCAGCAACCCACCGAGAGCAGCCAGAGAGATGCTCCCAATGACTTGCACTTCTCCATGCTGGCAGAGGCAGATTTTACCTTTACCAAGCAGGGGGAAAGCAAAATTTCAGAATACGAAGACACAATTTCAGAATAATAAGACACAACCCAGTGCTTCCTGCTCTAAAAGCCAGAGCTGCCTTCCAATAAAAGAGCCAGTCCTTCAAACTCCCACCCAACGGGAGGGCTCCAGCCGTGGGTGCTCCCTGGAAGCCCCGGGCCAAGCCAGCCCCGGGGCCTGGCTGGGCTGCAGCAACCCAGAGCTCCAAGCCGGGACGATCCGAGCGCGTCCCGTGTCGGGAGCGAGCGGAGGTGCCCACGGGAAAGCCAGGATTGCCTTTGGAGGCAATGCCACCAGCCTCTCTCCGGCAGGGAGCGAGATGGATTGAAGCGACCTAGAAGTGACAAACATCAAGTTTTCGTCAACTCCGGCAGGTTTGGGTGAAGTCACCGGCGTTTTGGTTTCACCGGGAGAGAAAGAGGGAGCTGGGGAGAGGCGCTGAGGAAGCCGCTAAGGAGGAACTTGGACCGAAGTCCCCATCTCACTCGTCCTCATGCCAAGGACGAGAAACGAGGCGAGGAGCCGGCGCCCCGGGGCTGCCGTGCTCCGTGTGGCACAAGGGCCCCCTGGGGGAGCCCTCGGAAGAGCCCCGTGCTGGAAAGGGCCTCAAAGCGCGGGCGAGAGCCCCGCGCGGCCTCCGCCACACGGGCCGAGCCCTGAGGAGGAGCTTCCTCCAGGGACAGGGGGAAAATACAGCGAGAGAGAAATCCCCTCACCTTTTGGGGTGGTTTACATGAAAGCGAGCGCGTTCGCCTACTACGCTGTCCAAGTGCCTCTGTTGCACAAGACTCCCGACCTCCTGGCTCTCTGCTCAACGTGACACTTGAAAAAAAGGGAAATTAGGCAACCCAGGGGCTGCTCGGAGCCAACGCTGCGTTTAGCAATAACACTCAAAGCGCTGCCTTCCCAGGGCTGGAACTGCCTCCCGCCAAGCAGTTATTCTCACTTGCCCGCGTGAGGAGCATCCGAGCTGGCCACTGATGAGACAGGACCCAAGGCCTCCAGAAATGACTGCATGGGCAGGCTGGACCATGGAGAGAGCAAACAAGGCTCYCCCCGGCCAACCTGCTGCTTTGGGTCTGGGCCAGGGACCTACTTTTGTGGTGGTAACGGCATCATGGGCTGGTCAAAGACACCGAGAGGCTTCTGTTCGTTTTATTAGTCAGTAACTTTTGTTGGTTGAAGGCAACTAGAAGGATCGATCTCTTGCTGCTGCTGCTTCAGAAAGGGAGGATCAAAATAACAAGGAAAAGAACATAGCTTCTACCTTCATTATGTGCTGTCCATCCCCAACCATCAGCTTCTGTTACGTGACTTCCATGCTGTTCTGCTAAGAGCTCAAACCTTGGGGCTTTTTGTCAAGGCCAAAACACAAGTCCCTATTTTCCAGCCCATCCCCACATTGCTGTTTCCATGCAAAGTTTCGGAGCCACAACCACATGTTCTCAAGCCAGCACTTGGCTGAGCCACAAGGGGCCAAGCAAGAGAACGTAAGGACACCAGCTCAACACACTGGTGAGAAGCAGAAGCTGAATTAACCAGAGCAACAGGACCACTTGCAACTGAGTGAGCAGAGTCCAAACTCTGCAAGCACGTCACAGTGTCCCAGGATGGTTGAGGTCGGAAGGGACCTCTAGGGATCACCCAGTGCAGCCCCTGCTCCAGCAGGGACACCCAGAGCACGGGGCACCCGGGYGCATCCAGGCGGGTTTGGGAGATCTSCAGAGCAGGAGCCTCCCTGGGCAGCCTGGGCCAGGGCTCTGCACCCTCACACCAAGGAAGTTCCTCCTCCCATGGAGCAGGAGCTGCCTGGGGTTCAACTTGTCCCCATTGCCTCTTGTCCTGTCACTGGCCACCACCGAGAAGAGCTTGGTCCCTTCCTCCCTACATTCCCGCTTCAGGTACTTGKACATATTGCTSAGATCCCCTCTCAACCTTCTCTTCTCAATGAAGAGCAGCCATGTCCTGGAGCAGCGATGCTGGCGAAGGGAGCTGACTCGTGGAGCGGGCAGGGAACCAGAGCTACAGAAACCAGGGAAAGGGGGCACACCCCTGCGCGGGCAGCCAACCACTTGAAAAACAAAAAAATCCAACGGGTTTTATAGGGGTTTTATGACTGTCTTACTCTCTGGCACCCGCTCGCCAATGTTGACAGGGCGCACGTCTTACCTCCAGTCACCTCCACCCACCAGCGAGCTGCCAATATTTGCTTTTCAGAAGGCTCTAATTAGCGCTTTCCTGATGAGACGGCCGATAAGGGCCGGCGAGGGCGGCTCCGCTCRGGGTCGGGCTTTGGTGGTTTTGATTAGCGGCGCGGCGCTCGCGGCCCCGCTTGTTTTATAGGCCCCTCTAATGGGCTGCGACGCACAACGTGGAAATATCGTTTCACCATATCCCCAGGAATGGGATACATATTCCTTAAGCGGCATTACAAAAAGCAGGCTGGCTGCAGGGGAGGAAAAAAGGAGAGTTAATAAAAAATGACAGTGGGGTTGGCTCGCGGCCAGAGATCCATTTGAAAGTTATAAAACCCCTCTCAGATCAGATAAAAGCGTCTATTATTATTGCAAGGTGCAAACTCAACACGCCGACACGGCTTCTGTTTTGAGTTTTAAGGAAAACCCGGGCGCTTGTCAGGATGATGAGCGGCTCTGCCCCTCGGCTCGCTCGGCGGCAGCGGCTGCTCGCACGACCCARCGTGCCCGAGGTCGCCGGCTGCAGAGCAAAGCCAAGAGCGGGGCCCAGGAGCAGCGTTTTGCCTGGATCTTGGCCTTGGAAAATGCAGCTGGGAGACGGGAACACCCAAAGCGTTGCTCGCTCCTGCACGAATGTTTCTCCAACCTACCGTTCCACATTCCCCGGACCAATCTTCTCCATCCTCGGAAGCTCAAACCCAGGCCGTGATGCTGCAGAGCATCCCAAATACCTCCTTTGCTGTAGAGGATCCCAAGTACCTCCTTTGCTGCAGAGCATCCCAAGTACCTCCTTTACTGCAGAGCATCCCAAGTACCTCCTTTGCTCAAACTTTCAACATTCCATACGGGATTGGGAACCAGGACTCTTCCCCCCTGCTTTTGCCGGTTTAGCCTCATCCCGTCATCGCCCCTCTCCTGCTCGCCTCCCTTAGCCACACGCCAAGCTCCATGTTATTTACATCCTCGGAGTTCACTGCAAAGAGCAACTTGGTTAATTCAGCATTTTCTGTTAAAGATAATAAAGCCAGAATGTTCTTTGGGACGCTCCTGCATTCCAGGAATCAAGAGAAAAGGATGGACTATTAAGGCTTCAGAAATGCCCTTTCCTAGAAGCCGTAAAAAGAAGTTTATTGTATCCGTGTTGATAAAAGGAGTCAGGCAGCCAAGCACTGCAGGTCAGCTGTGTAATAAAGGATAAGATACAATTGTTTTAAAGCAGGTCCTTGATGGACCCAAGTGATGTGCACTCGCGTGCGATCCGATCGAGCTATGGGCATGCCGGCATCTGAAGTAGCTCAGCTGCATGATTAAAAAGCTAATTAATCTTGTTTAAATGGAGCAGAGAAGCTGAAAATTAGACAGCCTGGCTCAAAGCAGGAGGCTCTAAGTACTAATCAGTCTTTTACTGCTGCCTTTGGGTCCAACATTGATGCAAAGAAGAGGTTTCTCTCTCCTTGATGAGACTCAACAATGACTCAAAGCAAAAGCAGGAGCTCCCAGGCTTCACTGAACCTTGCAGGCAGCAAGGGACCCCAACCCAACCTGCTCACATTTGAACAGGTCCAACCCTTGCCTRTCCTCCCCAGACAACCAACATGGATGCAACCAGGTAGGACCAAGCCTTGGCTTTATGAACGTCCTTGGCGTTGGGGACGAGCAATCATTGTCTAAGCAAGCTGCACTCTCTGACAAGGCAGAACCTTTTTCCACTGTTGAAAAGAAGACAGATGATGTCCCACTACTCGCTCTTGCTTGGGTGCCGTCCTGTGATGAAACAGCAGCACAACTGGGTTGTTGCAGCCAGGGCAACAACCCAGGCCATTTCTCCCTTCCCCAAAAGCACTGGCAATGCAGCACCCAAAGACGTCCCAAAACGATCCTATCTACGGCCACTTGCAGGGAAAAAACATCTCAATTCCATCTCTAACTGAAGGGGTGTGGGACTGCAAAGCTTTTTGGAACATGASCCATGGGTGTGTTGAGAAACCAAGGTCAGCTTGGTGAGGGCTGACGGTCCAAGCACTTCTGTGGTTTGGAGGTGCAACCACGGGCATTGACAGTGTACAGGGTCCCCCCGTGCATTCGTAATCCATCATAACACATGGAAAACATATTTGCAGATGCTGATTCCACTATTTCTGGGTGTTTTTCCTCTCACCTTTCCTCCCGCTGTCTAGCAGGTAAGAAACTATCAAAGCTACTGGCACATGAAGACACATCCTGCCCCAAATCTCCATTTTACACGTCAAGAAACGGAAGCGGAGGCAGAGCTGCTCACTCACCAGGCCACCAACAAGGATAACAAGTCACTGGGTCTTTGCTCTGCATTTATCTTGACCAAGCTGCCCCTCAAAAATTGTTTTAAATCACACAGCTAGAAGAGTGTTAACGCTCATACCCTGGCCTCAAATGAAGCTCACTTATTGCACTCCCCGTGGGAGCTCCCAAGCGGCTCTGCTTCTCACACCCTCTCTCCAGGCCTTGTCTGGCATTCTGGAGATAAGTTTCCTTTCAAGATTCTGCTTTTGTTTCCATTTCTCCATCTGGTCTGGGTTTTCTTCCTCCTCACTGAACCACGAATTCCGAGAAAYTGCAGTGTCCAAATCAAAGCACCTAACCTAAGACAGGACTGCCCTGGAAGGACAAAGTCCTGAGCAAGGAGGCCTGGACAAAACACTCCTTGGCCTGTCCACAAGCAGCTTGTAAGTCTCTTATGTCAAATCTGGGAAGACGTGGGGAGCAGATACCATAGGGTCTGACTCACGGTCCGGCTCTGCAGCTGAAAACGGCCGCATGGACAAAGATCTGAGATGATCAGCTGGCCTCCAACTGCACTGGGGTGGCCACCAGCCTTCCAGGAACTCAAGCAGAGCTGTGGATGTTCCCTCCCAATGTTGCCTAGAAGAGGAACCTCATTAGACGGCTCCCAGCAACGGCTCCAACAGTGAATGTCACCCAACAGGCCAGCAATGATGACTCGTCTGCTCTGAGATTCACCCGAGGACCCTCTCACAGACTCATAAAGGCACCGAGCTCTGTCTCGTGAAGGTGCAGCCGGTCATACCAGCAGGTCAAGTCACACTGAGGGGGACAAGGAGCAATAAGGGAGCAACATCCCGCAACAGATGGTCTACGGTGAGACTCCCAGTCTCTAGACACCTAACAAGGCGTTGGGTAAAAGCATGCTAGAGATGGGCTCTGAAGACTGACCACGTCTGGGCAGAACATCTTGGACTGAAGGACTTCTTGAGAGTCCTTGAGAGTTTCTTAAAGTTCTATTTTCTGCCATATAGAAATGCTTTTCCACCGGCGGGCTGAGGTTGCAGACAACTGCAATCTCAAAGCAGGTGGTGATACAAGGACAACCTCAGCTAGGTACCAATGTCCCCGAAATGGAAGCAGGAACACGGGGCGAGGATCACACAGCAGCTCGAGGCTGAAGCAGAACAAACCCAGAAACTGCCAGCATCTAGATCATGTCTCCTGGGGGACASAGGCACCAGGGTACCTCCACCTTCAGAGCATTCCAAAAAAGAGAACTCCTTCTTGGAACAAGGAACACTTCTTTCTGTTTAGGAATAACCCCTATGGTTTTTTTGATGAGAAACCCACAAAGAAGATGCCAAAAGGGCTGAGCCACAAAGACTAGCTTTTCTTGTTAAGTGCTAAATAGCTTTTTCAAGAATAACCATCTTCTCCACGATCCAAAAGCTTCAGGGTAACAGGAGAAGAAAGAGCAGCATTATTTTGTTATTGCTGTTTTTGATTAATCAGAGTTAAGCAGCCTCCGCTTCTCCAAGTATGTTGACTATAATCCATATGAAAATGTTCYCTGAAAAGCACTCTACAGAAGAGCTTAAACTTCCCTCAGGTTCCTTCGTTCTGCAGATTCCTATTCCACGCTGGAATATCTTGCTCATAGACAGTTTTTCTTCTTCTAAGCAGCTGCTCACCAAGGATGAGGCTGCTAAGCAGCAGGGTTGGGCGGTTTAGAGAAGAGATTATGGAAGAGAACAACCACATTGCACATTCATCACACTGTGACAGTATTACTTGGTACAAAACCCACTTTCTAGACTCGACGCATGATCTTTTAAGACATAAAAATGCATTTTTAGTCAACATATTATCTAAGTCTTTTCTGTCACAGTATGTTCCCAGAATTTTTCTGCCCACGTTGACAACTAATATTTTGCTTGTATGACAAATTTTAGCATTTATACTAGGAATAGATRTAGACATAAATTAAAGCTTGAAATGATCTCATCTTGTTTCTGTAAGCTGACAAAAAATATCACCTTTAAAGCACTAAAAGCCAATGGCAAATTAATTTTTGTTTTATTTTAAAGTCCATGTTCAAGGGCTCCCAATTTACATAACTCACAACCAGAAAAATTACAGAAGGTCCCAAGTCCTCTATTTACTGGACATCATCTGCCCTCTAAAGGCTCCTCGAGAAAGTGCATGGAGGGCTGCTCGAAGCCACCGCTTCTCTCCCTCACAGCCCTGGGTGCTTTTTGCAAGACAACAGGCTTTAAATGACGACCAGAAAGCGTCATATACCCTACGATTAATTTTTTTTAATTTTCTCCCTTGCCTGTCCCCCCAAACTTGCCCTGCTTTTCCATTATCAAACTGGATCCTGTCGTAACTTGGCCAAAGCTTAACAGAGGTCAACCTACATGGGAGAAATCCTGACTTCATTAAGCTCATTAAATTAAAACAAACCTCTGCCACTCACTTAATGGAGCCAGGCTCACACCCCTATAGACAGGCTTTTTATGTGCAGCAAGAGAGAACAATATCAAGCATAAATCAGCCATAACCAGACAGTGATCAGGACTGCATCTCTTTCACCACGATGCAGAAGTTYGCAAGTCTCCAGGCAGAGCAGCAGCAAAGACACTGCCAAATGAGCCCGTTTGCTAAGAATATATATATGCAAGACTCCCTGCAACATTGACATGGTCCCTTCCAACCTCGAATATTCTGTGATTCTGTGACATTGCACACACAAGCCTTTGCCCTCAGTAACATCAGCATTTGCAGCTCAAGCAGGGACTTGGTCGCAGCTGGAAGACAGGGGAGCACCAGAGGTGGCCCTCGATGGCTTATTCCCCAGGGAGAGGTCCACAGCCCTTGCTGTCCCCAAAGGCAGGAGCTCTTCCAAGCCCACGGCTCTCAGCAATGCCTTACAGGACGCATCGTTTTGGGGTTATTACTCCAGAACGTGATTTTCTCCRTCAAACCCTGCTAACCTTGGCAGCCCCACTACAAACAAGGGCGCTAACGATCAACACCACCGCTCATCAGACCTTAACGTGCATCTTCTGCTCGTATCATGCCTCACTCTGTAAATTCTGCCTGGGAATTTGGAAGTCATGCTGGTGCATAAAACACTCGGCACGAGCTCCACGCATGCCTCGCACAATGGTGTTTTCCTAGCGCACGCTGTGACTTTACACTGCAATTCCTCATCCCAGCACAACACAAAGCAAAAGAGAGAGGCCTAAAGTCATCCCCTGGATGCTGAGACAGGCATTTATCACCTCAAACCCCCTTTGGACCTGGACATCTCCAACCTGTGCATCTACCCCCCGTCTGAAATGCCTCCGTGGGGATCCACCCGGGAGCAGGGGCATTAAGAGCCACAAGGGACATCAGTGGCGTTCACTGGCATTAAGGACTCGCCAAACACACTGCTTTCATTAGGGTATCTTAATAACGATTAAAACAACCCATTATTGTGGACTGAACGTACCTGCCAAGGCAGCTTTGATGGATTGCACGGGCCCATCTTGCCTGCAGACCCAGTTCGGGGAGCGGATTTTCTGTTGAATTTCAGGGGAACTCGTTGAAGTCATCACAGGGGGTTATAAATGAGCGGTCTGCTTTGGTGACAAACTTCCTTCAGAGCCACATGTGGCAGCCCWGAGAGGAGCCCAACCTGAAGGCATGCTTCAAAGCCTCGGCCCGCTCCTCCTCTCAAATATACTGGTACAAATGTTCAAGAAGAACGCAAACCGCCCAGTTTCCAGGGCGTCACTTCTTACCCTCATGAAGCTCTTTACGACGGCCTGGATTTAAAGAATGGGATTTCAAACGGGCTGACCGTGGCCACCCTTCCAACAGCATGGAAGCAACAGCAAAAAAAATGACAGAGCACAAAAAGGAGAGCGGGAGCGAGGCCCACATGCAAATTGTCCAGGGGAGGAAAGCACCATCTCGGCACAAAGCAGCCCTAATCCCCCATCCCACGCGCTGCCATGAGGCTCCTCCACTCTTCAAGCCCTCTTTGAACTGTGATCCCCATCACAGTAACCTAATTATTTAATTACACTTGCCTAACAACCTGTTTTCAGGAGTTTGCTACAGGCACTGTCATTAATAACCTGGCGTTTGGAGGGAGGTTTCGTCTCAAGTAACCCAAGGTTCTTCCCCAGAAGATCACTCCGTCACTGTGTTACAGATAGAGCAAAAAAAAATCCATTCTCAGCATAAGGAAATGCCAAAAAAAACCATTGTTTGGGCCCAAATTGCTGTGCTTAACTTCTCAGGATGGAAATGCGGAAGAGTTTCTCCAGGACATTGGAATTAGCTGTGACGGGAGCAAGGGAGACGTGTCAGCCCCAGCTCACACCCCATCCAGGTAACGAATCCTTCCCACATCACAAGGCAGCGCTGGCTCCATTTAAATTTGCAGGCTTCAAAATTGCAATTCCTTTTTTTTTTAAGACCAAAATAAACAGCAGTTTTCACAAGAAAAAAAAAATAGGGCAATTAAAAGTTAGCGTTCTTCCAATTTCTCGTTAGTAAAAGTTTTACAACCCTCCAACATGTGGCACTTGGGCATAACACCCGGCAGAAGGTAAAATGCCCTTGTCTACCTTTCATAAATACAGCAGCATTTCAGTGCTGGCAAAGATAGCCTGGTTCCTATTACCAGCTTTTTTCCATTTTAAATTTACTAGTTAATTTTATGGAAACAAATAAAGGGACCTGCGTATTATAAATCTATTAAGGATAAAAAACATACCTCTGAAAAGAACCACAAGAAAAATCTCGCACCTTCTCTCCACCCCTTTCCAATTTTAATTTATATACTATTAAAAATAATAATATTAAAGAAAAAACAGTGCCTGTGCACTGAGCTGGGAGGTCTCCCTGCGTCCCCTCCGCTAGCTCCCTTGCAGCCGTGGGCACATCTGTGGCACAGTTGTTCATGGCCAGACAACTATAATTGACCTATCACTTTTGCAGGAAATTCCACCTGCTATTGATAAATAGAAGAAAAAAAATCAAAAATTTAAGTGTTCTAACATCTAGGCTCCCATTTGAGGCTGAAAAACTGAATTCAATGTGGTCTCGCCGGCGCTGCCTCCACCTGCAGTTAATGGACCTGCACCTGCTTTTCACAAGGTGTGAACCTGACCCCCCAAAGTGCACAAGCTGCTTGATGGAACCGGCTCAACCCGAGTCAACCGCAGCAAGAGGTGTCCATGCGGGAAGAGCGACGGAGGTGGAGAACGAAGGATAACTTGGCACCACCACAAGCACCTCATCCTAAGGGAGAGGAGAGCTCTTGGGTCTCAACGCAAGCACCCAT
>NW_020455843.1:3188555-3198109 GCF_003342845.1 Nothoprocta perdicaria | reverse complement strand
AGAAGACAAGGAGATACGCAGAAGCTGCTGGGTTGGCCTGTCAGGAGCTGCTGCAGAATGATGGAGAAGTTGTTGGAGCAAATGTGTCACCAAGCAAGACAGGTATCCCAGCCCTCCCAGGCTGGCTTCGCCTCCCTCCGGGAAGCCTGCAGCTCCTGGAAATCATGCCTCTTCCCACGCGGAATCTGGTGTGCACATGGGGCTGAGCAACTCGAGGACACGGAAGCAGGCGGAACGACGGGGCCATCAGCGCGTGCATGGGAACATCCTCAGCTCACAGCAGTCACCGATCCCAACGCTGCGGCATGAATCAAATGAAAAATAYGCCCTGCTGACACACATTTCTCTTGCAAAACGTCTCCTGGGCCACGAACTTTCAGGATGGCTAACTGCTGCCATCATTTCTAAGCCTACAGCTAATTTCCAGCTCGTCAGCTTTGCAAGTTTTACGTATCCAACAYTTGTGCTCATCTTCTGAGCCCACTGGCAAGCACCTGAAGCTGCTCTACCCAACACTTAGCCCCTGGACCTTGTTACAMACACAAGGATCACATCTAAAGGAACCTCTTTCCTGCTAATATGGACTCACCATTAAGGTTCTTAGAAAAAGAAGGGAGAAAATGCAGTGGGGAACAACAACTTCATGGACCATCGCTGCATCTAGCAGACAGTGTCGGACTAGCTGGCAAGACCAAACCCTTCTGGGTCGCTAGAACCTCATCAATTGAAATCACTATTAATATTCTGCACGAAGTTAGTGGGATGAGACTTAGYGAGAAAATTTCATGTGCACCACCTACAACTGTTGTATAACACCATAAAATAAAGCTAGAAATCAAAACCTCCTTTTCGGTTAATTCYAGCACAGTGAATGGTATGGAAAGACATCAGCTGAGCAGATTCAACAACAAAAAAACCCACATTTTCCTGCTCATTGCTCCCAGCAGGCGCCATTTGAATGCTGCAAGAAGTGAGCAGCTCAGTGACACCCCGGGAAGACCCTCAGCTGGAGCCGAGAACTGTTTTCTGATGGTTCTGATGGTTACCAAGCAAAAGAAGAAAAGAGACCGTGTTAGACCCGTCCCAAAAAAGGCTCCTGCAAATAATCAGAAAGTCTTCAAGAAGCTGGAATCTCCTCGTCCTCCATATAAATTCCAAATTGCCTTTTTTTCTCATTCCAAATAGGGTGGAAAGAGAGCTCCTCCCATCTCCCAAGCTGCTGAGTGACTTAATATTGTCGTTCTTCAAATTCTTTGGAGATACTTCAATAGCAAACATGAAATAGAATTGCATTCTAAAGCCCTGCAGGTCATTTGAGAGTCGGATCGATGGTTGCTCAACACTCTGTGGAGCCTGCAGCTTTGAAGATAACGGGGATGCGGGTGCTTCAAAGGTACCTTACAAACCTTGGCACTTTGTGGACCTCACGCTAGGCAGCTCCGACCTGCCTCCTCCCTCCACGTTCGTGTGACTTTGTGAGCTACAAAACCAGGTCCTTGCACTCACGGAGGAACACAAGTGATCTGAAGAGCCTGCAGGTGAAGCCTGGCCGTCCACGCGCGATGCGGCGCTGCCAGCCCCAGGCTCCTGAACTACCACAGCTCCATTCCCAGCTCCCAGAGCCCGCTTGCAAGCCTGGTGCCAATGAGGAAACGGGCATCTGAGCGCAGCTGCCGTGCAAGGCACTGGAAAGCACCAAAATGTGCTCCTGGTTTTTTGCCTGGTGCTTTTTGCAYGCTCCGAAGATTTGCACTGGCTTTGCAGAACCTCTGCAATTAGTTAAAAATGATTAAGTGAAAGGCTGAGGTTGTGTCCAAGTCAGAGGGGATACAGGCACCGACTTTAGTCACCRCTTTGCTAAGTGAAGTACTGCTTAACCCAGAGTTAACCCTGCACCCAGCTAGCAACATGTCTGATTATTTTTCCCCACTTCTGTTTCAAGAGCACATTATAAAAATTAGCATCRTGCTTCAGAAATACGCCCTGAAACACTGGCTTCATTCCTTGGATGATTTTGCCTTAAGCTGAAACATATACCCGGGTAGCCTTTCACATACCCTGCTTAGGAAGCACATTGCACGCGAAATATAAGTATTCCCCCTTGGAAACCAGCCTGGGGGTCTCACTTTGCTTCCAGAAAGGAGCTGCTTCATTTGCTCTTCAGGAGAGGGGAGAAAGAAGAAGGAAGCAGAACCTTGTGCAGTTCTGCAAAAGGTTTCAATCACCTCCAGACGTTTCAGGCCTGAACATCCCAAAAAACCAAAGCACCCAGTTGCAGGAGGCGAGCAGGATCGGGCTGGGAATGAGCAGGTCACAGTTACTAAAATCCACATTCAGACTATTTCTTTTTGGGAGTGCTGTCAACACACACAAAGCAATCGCTGGCTGAGCTAACGAGGGAACCGGAGAAGATGCAAACCTGTAATTTTACACCATTTTAGATCTGCTGCAGAGGCAAATGTGGGAATCTCTGGCTGGTCTCTTTGCATGCAGCCAGCTGGTGTGCCAGCTAAACACCTCGAATGAGGAGGAGGACAATCCGAGTGCACCCTTCTGCATCTTCTCCCGAGGTCACCCAAAGCTACAGAACTTCTGGATGACTTCTTCAACCTTGGACGTGGTAAYAATAAAGAGAGATTTCATAAGCAGTTCCTAAACCAGCTGCATTTCATGTACACGTAACAACGCTGGCCAACCCCCTGCCCCATCCTCAGCACTACAAGACATCTTTCGAACTGTGAGGAGCTTCAAGAAGTCACCGACAGGTCTCTGGACCTTCCTTTCTCCTCTTCTGAGTCATCAGAAAATCACAGGGTGGTTGAGGTTGGAAGAGACCTTTAGGGATCATCCAGTCCAACCCCTGCTCCAGCAGGGACACCCAGAGCACRGGGCACCTGGTCACATCCAGGCAGGTTGGGAGATCTGCAGAGCAGGAGATCTCCCAGGCAAGAGCTGCCTAGGGTTCAACTTACACCCATTGCCCCTTGTCCTGTCACTGGCCACCACATAGCAGAGCTCAGCCCCTTCCTCCCTAYRTTCCCCCTTCASGTACTTCGACATATTGATCAGATCCCCTCTCAGCCTTCTCTTCTGCAGGCTAAACAGGCCCAGCTCACTCAGTCTCTCYTCATACAAGAGATGTTCCAGGCCCTTCATCATCTTTGTCGCTCTCCACTGGACCCTCTCTAGRAGCTCCACGTCCCTCTTGTCCTGGGGAACCCAGAAGTGCCCCCAATGCTCCAGATGAGTGCCCTGGGCTCTGGGGTCTTCATGTGGGCTGGGGTACTGTAACCGCCCGTGCAGCTTCCAGTTCCTGAATGGAGAAGTCACCAGCCYACGGCAGGCCACCAAAACCGCTGCCTCATGATGGACACAGCACSTACCTGCACTCCGCGATGCCACCACTGCAACGGAAAGTCACCCGAATCAATGACCTGGGTGACCGCTCCTGAGCGCCCTGAACTGCTTTCAGACATTTGGCTTGGCATCAGCTTGATGATTTATTGGACCTTGTGGTTGTCCTACTAAAATAAAAACAGACTACGGTGTTACATTAAAGAAAAAGTCATCGTGGAGTCTGCAGGCCCCTGGGCAGCTAGGAATGTGTTCTAGTTGGCATTCACTTCTGCAAAGAAAGGGAAGTAGGAATTCCCATTCCCACCAGGGCAAAGGACTAAGGCGGAGCAATAAATCCTTAAATCCAAAGAAACATGGACTTGTCTTCTCAGGAGCTGAGGGACAGACAGCTCAATGCTCTGCGACTGCAAGTAAAACAAGCTTCTGAGCCCCAAGATGAGGAACACAAGACAGATGAGGAACACAAAGCCTTTCATAATCCAAAGATAAACATTTTATAGTGAAATAAGGAAAAGAAAATCCAACATCAGTGTGGACTTCCAAGCAGTCAGGACTTTTCCAGACATTTACCTAAATATAGAAGAACGCAAAATGTGAAGACTTCTTCACCTGGTGGGGAAGAGTGGAGGAAGAAAAGAAACAAACCTGCTTATTCCTCTGCACAATAAATTTCTTTTATGGCTAAGAAAGTGCTAGGTGATATTCAATAGCACGGAATTTCCCTTCTCTCACAGGTATTATCTTCAGACAGGAGATAATAAAAGCTTCTAGCCATAACATTTAGTGGTTTTACCTTTCCTCTGAGAACACTTTGCTTCATTTGGGGAATTTGTTCACTACTTAGATCACTAGGGAGATAAATACCAATAAAAAAAAAAAMAGAAAATTTTCTTAAACAATAACAAAAGCCTACTTATCTAAAACATCTCAAAGAAAACGCTTCTCCCCAAAGGTTATTTTTACTGTTTAAAGGCAGGTGCCAAAATTTCTTCAGGAAAGGAGCTGATAGATGAGATTTCATTTTCAAGTAGCAGAGAGTTCCAGTTTGTAAGCACTTTCTAGCTCACTCCAGCTCCAGAAGAACAGGAAACCCAACAGGTAGGTCACGCTCTGCAGCGCTGAGCCAGCGCAGACACCAAGAAAGCGTTCACATAACTAGTTAACTTGAGAATGAACCAATTCACTTGCAGCAGCAGATGCCAAGTAATTTTAAGAGGCTGATAAAGTTCTGTCTGCACCATGTGAAGCCTTAAAAACTTTTTAGAAAGGCTTTCAAGTCTGGCACACAGTAGTCTAAGTAGTGACGGCCAGAAGCATCAGGAGCTGGAGGAGGAGAACCCAGCACACACAGGACCAGCTGGCCCAGCTCGTACTCTCCAGTGCACGTTGTAGATGATGGAAAACACGACTGGTGCCAAGGGCTAAATGATTAATCCGTGTGTGCCAACACATTCAAACCTTCTGCCATTTTATGGTCGCCTCCAGATGGTTGGTTGGGTGAAAATGCAATACCTGGTCTTCCAGGAAGGGAAAAACAGCACCAAATACAAAGGGAATTAAAATTCCATTTCTCTGTCCATTCTGGTGTAGAGCTGCAGGAAGACTTTGCTCCCCACGTGTCCTTAGCAGTCCCAAGGGGCCCCAAGGCTGTGCACCCCAAAAAAGCAGAGCGAGCTGCTGTCTGCTGAGGCGAGCAGGCCCGCAGGAAAAGGCTGGAATGCTCCAGGATGCTGGAAGCTGGTCCCAAAAATCCCGTTCTGGCCAAGCCCCGAGCTGCCAGACGGGATTACTGCTCCCGTGCCACCCCACCTAGAGTCAGCAACCACCTCCCGCCAGGCAAAAGCCTGTGTGAAGAAGGAAATAAAAAAGGTTTTAAAAATAACACTGAGAGATGCGGCAGCGATACGTGCAGGAAGGAAGTTGGCTGCTGTCCTAATTGGGGGATGAAATTTCCATTGCAGCGAGCTGAACTTGAAGCCGAGCCGGCTCTGCCTATGAGGTGCTCCTGGAGGTCATCAAGAAACCCTCCTCAAGGGTAACAGCAGCAACCCAACTGGAAGCTCATTCCTTTAACCCCAGGACTTAGCACATCCCAACACAAAGATCTTCAAGATCAACTTCATGTTGGAGCAGATACTGGAATGTCATCTTCTGGAGAAGGTGGCTTTGGGAGTATTTGAGTTACTGCTGAATTCTGCAGATACAGCAGCCTACATGGCCCGTTCCCCTTGATGAGGAAATTTCAATACTGGTATTTTGAAGCCTAAATAAGGGAAAAGTGGGATATGAATYAGATGGGATTTTCAGATTCTACAGGGCAACAAAGGGAAAACAAATTCTGAGTATCTGGATTAAGAACAAAAACACACTTGAAGCAGGACAAGGAATATAGGGGACCCCTTATACCTGCACCACAAGAAAAATTGTTCCCATGCCCCAATCCCCTTTCATGGGATGACTCAATGAAACTGCTCATCCTACAGTTTGCCTGTTTTTTCCAAGTCCAGAAGCCACCATATCTGGAATTCTGCTTCCTTAAAAGTATCATAYAGCCTTTTCCTCCCTCACTGCAGAGAAAGCAACAACCATCATTCAAAGAGATCACTTCTATCAACGGGAGAAGCCCGGTACCAGCATCTTCTGAGACCAACTACCCAGCTCCACCACAAAGTCACACAAAATACCAAGCAATTATAGCCACCAACATCAGATATACACAAGCTATGGCTCACGTTAGCTCTGCATTAAGGTCTTCTGGAAAAAGTTACCAAAGATAAAACAATCTTCCCAGCTTCTCAGTTAAAAAGGGACTACTGGGCTATGTCTGCGTCTTAAAAGCCAGAGCAAATTTGCATTTATCCCTGGAGGCTCTTAATACCAAAGGGTTCCCATTGGCCTTTAACAATGTTAATGCCCTTTCTTCATGAAACAATGACAATTTCTAGCCCTCTTGATGGATGCTGATGCTCTACAGAAGTCAAGAGCAGAAATGGGAAATGGATGTAGGACATCATGACCGTCTGAGAGAATTGTTTACTCTCCTCAGCACAACACGATTAAGAACTCAGCAAAAGCAAGGGAGATGTGATTCAACAGATTCCAATCTCAGCATAAAAGCCCTCTTTTCAGGTTCCTCCCAAGCCCTTGGAGCAAAATGGATCTCTAGCCTTCTGAGAGGCTTTTAAGGGAGATTTCGTTCTTAATTTCTGCCAGAACTTTCCAGAGTAAAGACTTTAGAGGAAAGAGGAAAAAAAAAAGAAAGAAAAGAAAAAAAGAAGAAAAAAAAAAAAGAGGAATATAGGTCTGGGAAGAGAAAGAAGCTGAGGCGGTTCAGGCTGTTCACCCTGTAAGAAGTAGCCAAGCTGTGGCTCACACTAACTTCAGAAAGTCATTCATCTTCTAAATGGAGCCACCAAGAAAGACGTTTGAGTGATTCTGACACAAGAGTCATCCTCGTGGGAGGTCTAGTGCAAGCGCTCGGTGCCTGTGACTTGCAAAGCCAGGAGGAAGATAATGCTGCTCAGCGGGACTGCCAAAGAAAACTAATCCTCTATTTAAACAGAGATGACAAGGGAAAAATTATTTCCCAACTTTTACAGCTGGAGGCAGCTTAGTGCGGCAAAGGCCATGGCTACAGGTGGGACAGCCTCCAACTAAGGTAGGAGGTGGAAGCGGTCATTTCTACAGCTCTCCTGGCCATCARCAAGACAGGGGGCACCAAAATATATGGGAAGACATGGACAGGGTGTTTGAACTCACGCTAAAACCTCCCATCACGAAGAGTATTTGGTCCCTGGCTGAAATCCCGAAYCGCCTTCACACCCGCCCAGGGTTATAAAGATCAACTAGTGACTACAGGCACTAAGTAGGCTAAAGCCTTCACTGTTTACGCAGAGACACCCGAATTCAAGTTGAAATGCATTATATGTATTATATACATATAATGTATTATATGTAGTTGGAGATTTGGGTCAAGGATCCCACTTCGCTATGGATGTTGCTCCACAAGCCTAAGACCTAAGTGATAAAAAGATTGAATAATCAAGTGACATCAAGTAAAGATTTCACAGCCCCACCTGTCTGCATCGTATCTGCTGAGCCCTACGGTCCAATTCCCAAGAGTCCTCTGAAGAATACTAGAAGAGCAAGAGACCAGGAGATGAAACGATGTGGAGAACAGCAGGAACCAAGAGCTTCTGCCAGTGCCTCCCACTGACTCACACCCTCCTGAGCTGATGACTAGGCCATAAATACAACCCGGGCAATTCAGCAGAACCTGCTCCCTTGCAGTAAGAAAAGGGGCTATCTGCCAAAGAGTTAAGCAGAACAAATCTTCATTGCAGCAGTGCTGCAGGTGAGAAAGTCATCACACAAAAAAAMCCCTTTCCTAATTCAAACCAAAGGGAACTTCAGGCCAAGTCACAGTCTTAGTTTTGCAATAAATAAATAAATGTTTTTAATTTTTTTTTTTAAATTCAAAAAAGAAGACGCTCTTTCTTTTCCTTTCCTCCCGGCAAGAGCTTTACGTCACTACAGACAAACCCAGTTCAACTGAATACAGCCTCTACCTGCAAAGGGAGAGGCCAACTCGATACCCCAAAACCCAACACGAAGCTTCTGGAGGAACTCAGCAAACCCTACTAATCAGAGCAGCACAAATATGTACTTTATTCTGCAGGAAACACGCTGCCAACCAGCAGCTCTGGTCCACAGCGCTGACCCCGCGATGGAAGAGCCTCAGATGCTCACAATTCAGAACCGAACCTGTGGTCCACGTGCAGCAACGAATGGGGCCCTCCATACTGCTCCGAGGTGACCCTCGTCACACACCACAGGACAGCTGTCACGTTACCATATCCCAGCTCTTTAAAGTGAAAATCACATATCCCACATCAAGCTAATTGTACAAGAAAGCCAAGGCTTTAAAGCCCTTGCAAATAAGACTTGTAAGAGGAACAGATTCAGAAGAGATGAAAAGCCAAACGACTTTGCAGACTCACCCTACCACCACATGAGGTCTTAGGTTGCTCATTAGAAGCTCAACAGACTTAAGCTAACACTAAAATTACTTCTGCAAATTCACTTTCTCCTTCTTCCTTGCCCTGGGAAGTGAAGAGCACAACAGCAACTTGCTATGGTGGGAACGGTCAATGAGAAAAGCACATGGACGCACGGACACTACTAGCTAGGAGCTTTGAGAAGAGCTTTGATAATCACAGATAGAAAAAAGAAAGCACAGATCTCACAGAATCCCAGGATGGCTGAGGCTGGAAGGGACCTCTAGGGATCATCCAGCCCCTGCCCYAGCAGGGACACCCAGAGCATGTGGCACAGGGTGGCATCCAGGCGGGTTGGCAGATCTGCAGAGCAGGAGCCTCCGCAGCCTCCCTGTGCAGCCTGGGCCAGGGCTCTGCACCCTCACACCAAGGAAGTTCCTCCTCACATGGAGATGGAGCTGCCTGGGGTTCAACTTGTCCCCATTGCCCCTTGTCCTGTCACTGGCCACCACCAAGAAGAGCTTGGCCCCTTCCTCCCTACATTCCCCCTTCAGGTACTTGGACATGTTGATCAGATCCCCTCTCAGCCTTCTCAGATGTGTGAGCCAAGCTCCTGTCTGAACAGACTCCCAGCCAGGCCACCTATTTAACCTCCCGCATGTCCTGCCCTCGGCGGCCCCCAGCYCTCTCAACAACCCCAGAGTTCATCTTGGGAGCAGAAAAGCAGCGTTTCTGCCGGCCGAGCTGCTGGCCGCGCCAAGGTCCATGGCTTGGACATCCAGCCAAACCCACGCAGGAGGCTGCCTTGGAAGCTGAAGGCCTGGGAACAATGGGCAACATCTGTAAGAGCCTCTCAGCCGTTCCCTCCTCCCACCCCATTCTTTTCATAGAATCACAGAAACGTTATGGTTGCAAGAGGCCTTCAAGAGCGTCGAGTCCAACCRCAAGCCCTTCAACGCCCCCCTGCTAACCCGTGTCCCTCAGTGTCTCATCTACACGTTTCCTCAACGCTGCCAGGGACGGTGACTCCTCCACGTCCCCGCAGCCTGTTCCAACGCTTGTCTACTCTTTCCACACCAAWTTTTTTCCTAATATCTATACTGAAGCTCCCCTTTCGCAGTGGGGAGAGGTTGTTCACACATGGTGTGCCCATCCCTGCGGCTCTTACCCCGTCCTGCTCTTTCTACAATAAAATGTTGA
>NW_020455843.1:3153084-3187568 GCF_003342845.1 Nothoprocta perdicaria | reverse complement strand
CTCTCTCTCTCTCTCCCCCTCTCTCTCTCCCTCTCTTTTAAATGGCTTTGTGATAAAAGCTGCAAGCAAAAAGCAAACAAGGCAATACCCAGGCCCAGCTGGGAGGCTGGCAGGGGTGCCCGCGTGCCTACGAGCCCGTTCCCCCCAAAGCTCCCGTCCGCTCCCCGCACACGGCCGCGGCGCCCGCCCCTGATACGAAACAAATGGCAGGACGCGCCGCAGCGCTCCCCGGGGCGGCGACAACGCGACGTTCCCACGATAAGGCGAACAGAAGTCATCCTCCTCTCACATACACACTAGGTTTTAATTATTTTGCAATAAAGACCTATACGCATAGGCATTTTTTTTGATTTACTAGATCATTTCTTAAATTATAAGCCAAGCTGTGTTTTTTTTCTTTCTTTCTTTTTTCTTTTTTTTTTTTTTAAAGAAAAATACTTTTAAAAAATTAATTAAAAATAGAAACAGCACTGCAGCAAACATTTGGAAATTTTTCGGAGCTGATTGTTTATTGGGACTCCAACTGATTTTAATGAAAAATATGGTTATAATTTTAAAAAACAGTACTTTTATGTTTTGCATAAGGAAAGTCCCTACAATGCAACCTTCAGGGCACTTTATTTTTTTATTTTATTTTTTATTTTTTTTAGGAAAAAAACCAAGACTCTCAAATGGTCACAGGGTTCTCTGGCCAAAAGCCCTCCTTGAAAACCCAAAGATGTGGGTTGCAAAGTATTCCAAGTATCCACAACAAGTGAAACTGGATGTAGAGAAGTATGTTCTCAACATTTACTTCTGTTTATGGTGAAACTGGAAACAGATGACCCCTAACAACATATTGTGTGAACTGGTAATTAACCATCTGCAGATGGAGCCCAACTGCTCATCGTTTGCCTTCCCCACTCTGATCATTCCCATTCGGAGAGAGCGGAGGTCAGCRAGCGGGTAACCAGGGCCAGGTCCTCCCATCGTGGCCTCCTGACACGTCCCCATGCTCCAGTCATAGAATCATTATGGTTGGAAAAGACCTTCAAGATCATTAACTCCAATGGTCAACCCATCAGTCAATGTGCCTGACCTGACACTGATAACAGCACCTGTGAAATGTGCCGGTTCCTGGAGCAGGATGTCCCCAAGAACGGAGATTTCTCCCTTCTCTTTTTGTCCCAAGAAGAGGAGATGCAGGAGGTGATACCTGGTCCTGCTTGGAAGTGTCACTCTGGACTTGGGTTTGCCCATGTTAGTTAGGCCATGCWGACCTCTCTCAGAGCAGCTGGTGCTTTTGCCCATTTCTATGATTTGTTCTTTAGAAATTTTGGTGTCCCCCACTACATGTCACCTTGGGGTTCTTCTGGTTTTCCCCTCCACCTGCTTCTGCCACCGGTTCCGCAGAGGACAAATCCACACCCACGGTCCTCAATTCCCATCCCAGCTAGACATCCAAGCTCCTACCTCTGACATGGGTAGAAGCTCTTCCAAAGCCAACGCCAAGACAACATCTACTCTTAAGGCCCTCCAAGACAACGAGCGCTACCTTGGACACAGCCCACTGTACCGACAAGGTCATCAAGACACCCAAGGATGAGGAGATGGACACCTCGTCATTCCACTAACGTGGCACCTTCTGCTAGATGCTGGCACATCCTTACAGCAGGATCCCCTGCTCTGCTTCCAGGTCTGGAAACGGAGCCCATGCGGGAGCTTTAAGCAGGCAGCCACATTTCAGCCCCACTTTGAGAGCTGACAAACAAGTTGCCATGACTTGATTGTGCATTTACAGGCAATGAAAAAGCATCTAAAATAGGAATAAACTATATTACCACTAGCAATACTAAACACACACACACACACACACATACTTGTAAGGGGGGCCGCTTCCACCAAGCTGAAAACAATTACAAGCCAAATCAGTTGGGAAAAGGAATGTAATCAGAAAAATATGATGACTAATTGAAAATTGTTTAAGAACATTTTAACTAGATGCTCAAAAAGCCACAATCCCACAACTGAAAGCAAAGGCCACACTAGTTAAAAAGCAACCTGGCTCAGAGGGAAGTTAAGGAAGCTATAAAAAAAAAACCAACAACATGACAAACGGAATAAAGAGGAAAGTTGAAGTGAACAAAAATCTGCCGTTAGGAACCGGGGATAACTGATAAGGAAACAGGAAGAAATYAAGAGTTGGTTGAGCTGGCAGTAAAGGGGTTTCTTCTTTGAAGCACACAAAAGGGTAAAACATTTAACAGATCGCTCCTCTACTAAAAGGAAGTGGGTTTTTTTTTTCTCATAGAAATGCAGAATTGGAGGGAAAAATCTAGATTCCGCACTTGGGCAAAAAGGTAAGAGAGGTCGTCGTGTCRTAGAGGGATGTGAAACACCTGGAATGCCAGGAGGGCATTCAGAGCACAGCAGAGCATGACTGGACTCGGTCTGGGTATCCAAATTTAGGAAGGTTGGTGGAAAAGCGATCTGGGTTCACACCCCAACAGGAGAACAGATTGGCAAATGTGGAGTTTTCCCTCTTAGGAGGCTGATTTCTTCCCCCAGGAGGAAGGTTAGCAATCTGTAAGTACCCGGTGAGTTTGCAAAGGAAGCCAAGGGCAGGCCAGAAATTAGGTAGGTGTTATTCTCAACAGGCGCGATTAAGAGCACAGATATATCAAGTGCAAAGTACCTTATCATTTGGAGATAGCAGGAGACTGAAGACTATCTTGGCAATTATTTTCCATTGAGTGTATCTGCAATCCTTAGAAAATGAAGGGAACAAACATTAAAAAAGAGGAAACAACAGGTAAACACAGAAGATGAAGAGAGCAGACAGGCAACAGAAAGTTGTGAGAAGCATGGAAACCCACCAGCRACACCAAATTATGGCATTTGCAGAACTGAAGACTACAAAACTCCTAAGAAACATTAAATCTTGAGCAATGAGGAAAAATAAAATAAAAAAAGTAGGATCTGATCTGGGCTGCCCAGCTCTGCAAGGAAGCAGCACGTCCAAGAACACCTACCTACAAAGTAGGACACACATGGGCSACAGGGGATGCACACACCACCTTCCTTTACCACGAAAAACAGCATTTTTAAACAATACATAAGTGCAAAAAGGGGTTAAACCCTCTGAAATAGCAAATGGACATCAAAGGTTAAACTTGCATTTGAAATTGCCCGGATTTTTTGCTGCATTTCTTTGCAAATGGGAAAAGAAATAGGAATGTTGCTCCATGAAACATCTCTGCAGAAATAATAAGCTGCAGGCTGCGCACACACTAATGAAGATGCTAACGAAGGTGTTCAAATACCATGGGTTGGACGCAGCACATGGGCCCAAATGGAGAAGATGCAACAAGGGGCTTCATCCAAGAGCTGCCTTGGGTCACGTCTAGGAACATTCAACCTGCCCTGCAGAAATGCCTGATTTTCAAAGCCTACGTCATGAGAAAATTAAGAGCACCGAGTTATTTCTCTACCTTTAATCAATGTATTCAGGGAGAGCTAACACCTCCAGTGCACTGCCTGGGTTGGGTTTGTTGAGATTTTATATAAAAATTAYATTGGAATCTGTAGGAAAACCAGGAAGCTGCCCAAACCACCCACTTTGCGCTGAGAAATGGGGACAACCTTCTGGGGGCACAGTAGCAAGATGAAATTGTGGGCAGGGGCACAGAGACCACGTCTCATCCTTAGGAGGACCACTCAATACCAGCCACTGGTGTCAGAACTCAACAAGAACGTATCCCAGCGCCAACCAAAGAAATACTCTCCTTGCAATCCACACTGGGGTATGTGCAACATTCCCTCCTCGCCCCAGGTCACTCATCCTCAGCTGAGTCAGAACCTTATTCATCTTCCCGTAATTCAGCAAGTTTGGCAATCCAAGCGTTTTCGAGTCCATAAACACATTTTATTCTCTCCAGAAGAACGCTGAACTTGGCGGCGTGAAGCACCACAATGGTGGCCCCAAGTCAAGAAAAATYCTCTTTTGATGAGTCAAAACATCGCCCAGGAGTTCAGTGAAGTAGGTCTGGAAAACGGGCATTTACTCGGAATACAAATCCTYTCATTTGTGATAAACAAATGGCTGTAAAAAACTTGTAATTATTACGCAYTGCCATTAACAGCATGCTAGGAACACGTCATCCCATGAGGTGCTCCCCCAAATTGGCAAGACCAGCAAACTGGGGCAAACGTGGAGCAGCAACTTGCCCGTGGCCACCAGAAGCAGTATCAGACGCAAAACCAGCRCTCCGGCTCCAATTCTTTTGGTCTTTAAGCCCTTCTTTTATACTTTGGTCCCTGTCACAAGAAAAGAAATGCAAAGTACCAACCTATTTTTATTGGAGGCATAAAGTGTTAAAAGAGCATCGTACACCAGTGGTCTTGACCTCTGGAATGATGGAGCTGTCCACTAATAAATACCTACATCAGGGCCAGTGACTGGGGTTGAACTGAAGGCAAAACTTTCGCAGAAAATGAGTTTTTTMTGATTTCTGAAGTCTCCGGGGATGCAATGTTCATCACAACTCCTGGCACGTTGTTTCAGCCTCCAAAGGCCTCCAAAGCTGCGACGTCCAGCCTGCGTTCACCCAAGTGCAACCTTCACCACGACCCTTATTACGCCTTTGGCTTCTCCTCTTGTGCCCATAGCTATAAATCAAATTCTTCCAACAGGTACCAGGAGAAACCACAATTCTCCCCTTCGATCCAATGAAGTTATTAGGTTCCTTGAGCCTCTTGCTGTGAATTGTCTCCTAACCCCAATCTGGATGCCTTGGGTTTCAAATTACCCTGTGGGAGAAGAGCAACAAGCCCTGGACAAGGGACAAGGTCAAGCGCCACTTTGCAGGCAAGATAAAATTCACACTRGAAAAAGATAAAATTCTCTGCTGGAAACGGACAATCCTCTGGTTCTCTCATTACAATTAAACAAACGGGTGATCAGCCATCCCAACACACCACTTTGGGAGAGGAGAGCAGACTGAAGGAGAACTGAGCCACCCCAGACTGTTATGGAGAAGACCCAGCAGCAATGGGCAGTGCTAAGCCAAAATCCAAGAGGAGGAAACACAAGCACAGATTTTTATGTTATTTGGTCACTCGAGATGTCAAAAGCTTCCACACCAACCTGACTGCAAATCGGGACAAGTCTGCATCCACAACTAAGGGAAGAAACAACTGTCAAAAATGTCACCACCTCTGCAGTCAAGGAGCTTTAGGAAAAGCTCCCAGCTCGGAGGTAGCTGAAGATCTGAGGAAAGGTGACAAGAACATACACTAAGAAATCAATTTGTCTTCTCCCCACCCACTTTCCTTCCTTCCACATCGCCAACGCATGAGTCATTCCCAAAGCGCATCCCTCTGCTTCCCATTAAGTTGGGAAGACTCTTCCCAGGCTCCACGGCACACGTTGCCACCACATCCTGCAAACCCCAGGATCCTGCACACATTCCCGTGCGTGTGCACGATAGCAGCAAAGCCACCGGCAAAGCCGGGCTCACGCCGGCCTCCAAGCTCAGCCCGCTCTCCTGCTAATCCCATGGCAGGATATCCGGAGAGCTCCAGCCCCGCATCCAGCAGCTCGGCCCGGGGTCCACATTTGGTCAGCATTTCTGACCAAATAATGCTCTGATAAGCAGCACTTTCCAAMTGGCTTTCCTGAGGTTTCCAACTGAAATGCAATTTTCCATGTCCTCAAAGAAACGTAATTCTTCTGTCTCCTGGACAGCCTTCAAAGAGCTACCGAATTTTATGTCTACGTTTTCCCACGTAGACCTAGGGAAATCCCACGTAGGGATTAGGTTTTCTACCACCGTTCTTAATAATAAGTGGAAGTCAGCTTAAAAGTTACCATCAAAAGTTAAWAATACAGAGACAGGAAAGGCGAAAACCTCTTGGACAAAAGCAAGAATTCTGAAATCTGCCGTGTCGCATTGGTTGTGAAACTCGGAGATGTCTAGGAATAAATCTGCTTGTGCTTCCCGCTCCCGGCATTTCCATTGCAGCGAAGGAATGCGTTTCAGTTGGGTGTTTTATCTTCTCCAAGGATGCCTGAGGACAAAACAGAGGCACCGGGTGCTGCTCTTGGAGCAGCCCCGCTCGGGTGGTGTCTCAGGGGATGGTGGCAACAAGGAAACCTCTGCAGCAACAGAAAATATCCCCCCAAATCAGGGGAAAAGCAAAGGGAGAGGAAAGCAAGAGCGCAGTAACAGCAGCCTCTGAAAGCCTCCAAAACACCAGCTACATATTACAAGGGACACCCAAGAGATGACTTCTGGTTTGGAGATGTACAGACTAAGGAACTGTAGTTAATAACTCAAGTTGTTTCCCTCTCTTAAAAGAGCTCAGATGCCAATTCTGGAGTAGGATCCTGGAGTAGGATTGGGGGGTTTTAATTCTTTGTGCTCCGTGAGCTTGGAGGCACCAGAAATCTACCACTTGCATTAGTTCCTYGTCAGAGTTTAATAGAAAAAAATAACAGAATAGAGGTCCAAGTCATGTCCAGACAATCTACTATACACTAGGCCCTTTGATGCATACTAGTACTTAGTCCTTCATGGCAGAAAACATGCTGAAATTCCAGTCTTTCCAACATCCTGAGCAAGGATTTTCTCCAGAGAGAAGCAACCAAGAAGGGATGGATGAACAGTAGCCATTCAGCCCAACTCAGATCATTCAGTCCAACTTAGACAACACATAATAGTTCATGATTTATAATAATTCATGACAGTTTGGGTTTGTTTTTTACCARCTTCCTCAAGCTTTACAACTGTGATCGCTAGGAGCTCTGATTTAAAGCACCAATTAAGAGAAGAAAAGCGAAAAAAAGACAAAAAGTTAACCACAAAATATACCACAAAACACAAAGTCAAATACCTGACCTGGGGCTGATGGACTCCTCCTTTCACAAGCTAAAAACACTGCCCTGCCAGATAAAATTCATGTGCCCTGGACCAGAAAATGGTTGGTGAACACTTTAATTTGATTAACTATCATCCAGTGTCCTGAATTTCACAAGACTTCCACAAAGACTGCAGTCTTCACCTATATGTACAGCCCTCACAGGCCTCACTAGTCATCCAATTGTCCTAGACTACATGCAAGAAGTAGATAGGAGGAAGACACTGGAGAAGAACCAAGAAAGGCTCTAACGTTGTGATGAACGTGCTTAAAGTCATAAGAAACTTTCTAAGTGATTGCCCAATTTCGATCCTAAACTCACYTGGGAGGATACCAGCTTATACCTTAAGAGCTTAAAAAATGTCCTTAGAGATGGCTTCCCTTAAGCTGACCTACCTCAAAGCTGTAGACCAAAGACTTAATTAATCTAAAACCCAGCTAGGAAACCAAACCTCTCCATCTGCACCATTTTATCACTGGGAAAAAGGAAAACGCAGCAGACGCAGACAATCCACTGTGAAGGTTTGCTGGTAAAGGCAATTTCGAGGGGCATCATTGAATAAATATCTCCACACCATCGATGTGCAGAAAGGGACCTCCCTAGCAAGGTTGTCGCACGTCAGCACATGCTTGGGGTGCTCAAATTCAGGYTTTCATGGACTATAAAGCTCTCCAAAGGCCCGTCCGAGTCCTCCCGCTGCCGCCTTTCCAAAACTCCTGGGTTATCCTAATGAATGGAAAAATATTTCAGAATATTAAAGGCCATCTCCTTAATACCTCAAGCTCTGCCTCTTGTTAAAGTCCCACATTAAAATCTGACTTCAGGGAATGGGGAAAAGGAGGAGGAGGAGGGAAGGAGCAAGGCGAGGGGGGAACAAAAAGCGCACTTTGCTCTCGTTTCGCAAGCTAAACAGAACATTGGGTATTTTCCACTGCTTTTATTTAAACCAGATCTGCTGCCCGGGATGGACACACTCCCTCATGAGGAGCCCTTCCCTCGGGATGGTGCTGGCGCAGCTTCCAGGTGGGGCCAGGCAGAGGATGTCCCCTCCACAGGGACCTCTYGCCGCGTGGCGTCCTTGATGGATGGAGATGTGATAGATGCACAGGTCCCATTTCCTGGTGGTTTCACATCATAAAAACAGGTAGAGCAGGAAACAGCGAGGCCGGAGGCTGCTGCAAGGGCCCCAACAGGTGACCCTGTTCCCTCGCCACCCGAGCGTGTGACAGCTCCTCCATGTCCCTCCAGACTGTGAATTCTTGGGAGAAGGGACCAGACCTTGCTACAAGGACCCACCGCGCAGTAGGGACCCAGGGAGCATTTGCTGTTTGGAAAAGAGCTGCAAATTTGGGATCTTTCTCTATGCACAGCAGCAGGGTTTTCGAGCAACAACAGTTAYGGAGGAGCATCAATAAAAAGATAGGAATAAAACAATAGAAATTAAAAACAATAGAAATTAAACCGTTAGCAACGCCAGTGTGATGAATCCTACRGGGCTGCTCACCAACCTACACAAATAGCCAAAACACTGGTCTGCTTCTGCTCAGATCAAGCTGTAAGCAAAGATCCAACACGAGCAGCAGCACAGACATCTCCAGCAGCCTCTCATCCCTCTCCCACAAGGAGGTCCTAAATCCCAGATCGCCAGGCCTGGTCCCAGCTGACCTGCACTCCCAACAGGCTCTGCAGAGCCAAACATCTGCCGGCCAAACCAAGGCCGTCCCTGGCTCACGAGGAGATTCCAGCTCCCCGGCGTGCCCAAGACAGGCGTCTCRCGCTGCTTTCACTCATCAGCTTCTCGTCCAGATCTTGCTGATAGCCACAGACCACTAATCCTAACTCTACTTCCACTGCCGTCCTCTCCACAATCCCTGAAGTGGTTCCGTCTGCTGCCGGATTCGCTTCCTTCAACGGCCACGTGGGGTTGCTCCAACAGCAGCCTCGGCCTCCACGGGCTCCACGCCGGGACCCACACAGCAACTTTGCCCTGGGTGCGCAGGAGGACCCTGCACCAAGGCCCGAGATGATCGGGATGGCGGGGATGTGCTCAACAAGRCTCCACCACCACGTCCATCTCAGGACTCCTGGTTTCAGACAGCACAAGGATGCAGAGCACCAGGCCAACCCACGGGACCCACTGCAGGTCACCACRACCAGGGACCATCAATTGCCACGGGGAACATGGCGTGAAAAGAGTCTACTGGAAGATGGTTCCCAACCCACCATGTTTTACCAGGCCATGAGAGTCCGCGTTAAGGTCTGGAAAACTTCTTGCCTGCTTTCGCTTCGGATCTGTGGCCAAAGAAACCCAAAAGCACATATATTTTTATTTGCATCCTGGTATTTGGCAACAGCAAGAAATAGTTCCTAGCAAGAAAAACAACAAAAAAAAATTCTTCCATTCAAACTGAAACATCAACTGGACATCCCTGTGGGCCTAATTCCCTGAACGCTGAAACCCAAACCTCCAAATGGGAAAAATACACTGATTACCTGCCAGGAACCTCAAGAGTGGCAAGCCAAGCCCTTAATAATAGCCTGCAATACCATCTGGCTACCACACAGTAACTGGGAAAATGTTATTGTTCTGAGTTTGATTTACTTGTCAAGATAATTGCTTCAGTATTAATTAAATGTTCTTCTCTGCAGCTGCATAGAAAGCTCACGTGGAGAGTTTACTGATTGCTCAGTGTATGTCCCTCTTGAGTCAACAGGCACAGCATGAGCACCAGACCCAAGCTGTTCTGTTAAATGCTAACATTTTGCCCTCTAAAAATGTGAATATCGGGTTCACARCTTGGAAGGTCAATTATATGCACAACTTCTTATGCCCTCAGAGCAGCTCCAACACTGGGGGTGGAGGAGAAGACCACGACATTCCCTGCTGAAACAAACATTTGGTGCTGGAGCCTCCACCACAAACCCTCTTCTTCTCCATTGAAGTCAGCAGAGTTAGCTGGCACTCAAAGGATTTTTCAGCTGCAGATACTAAGCCATTTCRTTGTCACGCAGACTCAACGAGCCATGAGGAGGAAACCCACCCAAAGCTCTGCTCAAAGCAGCTCGGTAGGCCTGGCTCTTTGCAGCAAGCTACAGCAGCCATGTTCCCTCTTTGCAGAGGACAAACTCAGCAGATGTTTTTCCTGYTCCTCCTCCTACCTCTGAGTTCCCCAAGCTTCCTCAAGCTTGAGAGTCTTTCCTCAAGGCAGYCCCAAACCCAAGGTTCAGTACAAGAGTCTTCTCTCGAGGTAGCCCCAAACCCAACTGCTGGCCCAACTCCACATGCACAGGCCCTGCCTCATGATCCAAGAGACATCTCTTCATGCTCATGCTTCCAATGATCAACCAAGTAAGACCACCAGCTGATCTTACTTTACAGTTACAGAAAAGACACCTTTATAAAAACAAATTCATTATTTATACCAGTGCGAGCACAAGAGCAATTAAGTATTCAAAGGAACAGGTAATGGTGTCGGGGGTCTGACAGTTCAGAAATCTTGCTCTAGATCACTTGACAAGGAGCTTCTGCTCCTCAAAAACCCATGCGACTTTAAAGAGCTTAACAAACCATAACCCAAACTGTATCATCCCTTTACCTAGGAGTCCTATCAATTAGCTAAATCCATCACTGGTGGAGATAAGAAAGCACCGTATTTCTGGCTTTTTCAGTTCTCGCCCCACTATAACAAATTTTGACCAGTGTTCCTGCTGCCTGAAAAAGGCACATAAATGTCAATTATTTCTTCTTTAAGCCCTGCAGCTGTATTTCCACAACCTTCTTGGACTTCGACACACCATCCTTCAGAGCAGAAAAGAGAGGTATAGTTCTGGATCTTCCACAGGGACAGCTTGGTCCCAAATCCTTTCCATATTCCATTGGCTGCACCTCATTTCCTTCCCTTCTGAGTTCAATTTATGACCCAGTTTGTTCACTGAACGACAGAGAGGCTCCGGAGGTTCTCAGAAAAAGAGGGAAGGGATTGTCCTTACAGGGTTTACATTTCTATGATGTTAATTACATTAAGGCAGTTTTCTGTTCAGATTATAGGCTTGACACGGCCCTGGCAGCCTCTGAAGTCTCTCCAAAGGCCTCCTCCGCTGCCGTTAGCGCAGCTCTCTTGGTAGAGCCCAAAGCTGTGGAAATTTGGGCTGTGTCTCCATCAAAGCTCTCCTCGTGTTCCGTGCACATTTCAACACTTGCGGAGTTGGCCGCCCTCCCGCAGCTCAAGCCGTTGCCTTTCAACGCCCGCTGCTCCCTGCCTCTTCTAAGGGACGATTAGGCACAGCTCCCCAGCAAAGCCGGGCTTTAAAAAGTCGTTTGAAGGCCCGGGATAGGGTTTTACATAATCGTTGCGAGTTTGCTTAATGAAGCTCCGCAAAGCRTTTCAATGTGAGATCAAAACTATCCAACAGCTCGCTGCTCTGCTCGGAGATGTGGTCCATCGTGAAGGAGCCGCAAAAACTGAGGCACGACAGGAGCAACCGAGCTCATGGTCAACCCCGTCACCAGGACAGGTTTCCCGTCGGGCTATGGCAGCGTGCAGAGGCTCCTCAGCAACCCACCAAAGCTCCATCACCTCAGTCTGAAGACCAAGCCCAACCCCTACATCGCCAAGAGTAAAGAGCACATAGAGTTTCTTCTGAATAAGCAAACTCTGCAATTTTAATAAATCTACTCTTCCAAGCACAGCATTCCTATCAGACATATGCARAAGAAAAGTCGGAACAATCCATCCTGCCCCAGAACGAGGGAATTCGCTTAAAACAGCCCAAATCTGCAAAGGCCATTTCTGATCTATGCAGGAACAGCTTCTCCATCGTGTCCTCTGGAAGATGGCAATACAAATTGCCACCAGAAGTCTCTGTCTTATTTAAAAATATATAAGAGAAAAGCTCTGGAAAAGCTTCTAATCATAAGCCCACCTCTGATTAGAGGCAGCAATCATCAGGAAAACTCCTCTAAGCCGAGAAGTAAACCAGTTCCTCCTGAAAAGGTTCAATCCGGGTCAAACTGAGAAGCCCAAGGCAGTTCTGATGTCTGAGAGGTGGCAACGGCAGCGGTTGGGTAGGGAAGCATTTCACAAACCTTCTCCAACAGGCTCGGAGATGACACGCTTGAGCCTCTGGCTGGAATGGAGCTGCACTAATGTCCTCCAGGAAGGAATCCAAGCTGTCCTACTTCAGGCTGTCAGCTAAAAGATCAAACAGGCAACGACACTCACTCCATGCCCATCTCAACAAAGAGGTTGCTCTTTCTGCAAAGTCAGTTTTGACCTGACCTACTCCCAAATCTCCTGCAAAGCTTATTGCAGAAATACCTGGGTTTACTCTAGGCAGAAGTACCAAAAGGGCAGAGATGAGATAAATTAGCTTTGGAGTTTCCCAGCCCTGAACGGCTGGACTTGATGATCTTGAAGGTCTTTCCAACCATAATGACCCTACAATTCTATGAATTAGGAGGAGGTAACAAGTTATTTGACTCCTAATCTCATCTTCCTCTCTTACACTGTCCTCAAATTCCTGGGAATTTGTGGTCAACAGCCCCTTTCACACCCTCCTGCCAAGTCAGTGCTAGCACAGGGAAGCCACAAGGCTTCTGACATCTCCAAAAGCACTGGCCAAACTACCAGACCGAAAATCTGAGAGCAACTGAGCTTCACTCACTGCAGGAGATGAGTCTCTGRACAGTCCGACTCCATCCTCTGCACAACTAAACTGCATTCATGACATGCCATTCCGTTAGACACAAGTGGCACCATGGTTACCCAACACTGTGTTTGCTCCCTCTGGCATCTTCTCCTGCACTAAGCCAAGCTCTGAATGAATCTGCTGCAACCCTGAGCTGGTGCTTGGCCAAGAAGTCACTTAGCTGAGGTCACTCCAGCTGTGAAAATGCAAACCCTTTCCCTTTAGCTCAGTGGGCTGCAAGMAACTAGGCCTGATAACACTGCAAGAGGCACCAGCAGGTACGAGAAGCTGAAACCCACAGAGGAGAACAGGAATTGATAAGCTGCTCTCCGATTGTACTATGGAGAAACATGCCTTCGGATGCAAAGTCACCATTCCCAGCTGGATGGGATTCCTCTCCCCCTTCATGATCCACTCTCTGCTTTTTAACATCCTTCAAAGATAGAGCCAGGTAGCCCCAGGTAGCCTTAATCTTCCCTGCAGATCTACAGCCAAAATTCTCAAGTCTCTTACATCTACGTGTCAAAGGAACTCCAGAAATCACCTTACATTTTCCGTGCAGGGTCTTGAAGAGATAAATTCTCAGTCGTGTTCCTGGGGGAGGCCCRGGGAGCACCCACAAGATCAAACAGAAGCTACTGAAGATGAGAAAATAAAGCTGCTCTCCATATGCACGAAGAAAGAGCCCTCTATAAATAGCCAAGTAGGAAGTCAAGCCTTCTTTAGGAACATATTTATATGGAGTTTGTTTGTTCCCAGCTTCAGAAGTGAGAAAAGGGAGGAGGAATGAAGATTTATTGCAACACGATGCAGATACGGCCGGCAGCTTTCCCACCGCCGCGTTCCCATGGGCAGCCTCACGTGAGAACGAGCTCCAGCTCCAGGCCCACGCTGCCGACCCGCAACGTGCCGACTTCCCAGTATCCGGGAACGAACACGCAGGGCTCGGTGCCTTCGTTTGGCCCAAGACTGTTGGCCTAACTCCAATCATTGCTTAAAAGCTGCTGTGGCTCTGAGTGCAACCACAACCGAGCACGTTGCACCCTCCTGGCATCCTGGGGACAACTGGGTGCCCAACATCACCTCAGGGGACCACCAGCTTGCCAGGGAGCTTCAGTCTTTGCTAGGGGCCCTGCCAAGACTCTACCTGGAGGTTTGCAGATAACTCGAGGCTTTGCACAGTTTTCCGAACATCTACAGGAGGGAAACTCATCTGCCCAAGCTTGGGGCTTCCCAAGAGATGAATCTCATCCAAGGCACTGCCTGGGGTCAGAGCGAGTAAATGGGTCTATGAGCTCCAGGAACGAAGGTCCTGAGTGAAGGGGACCACAGCAACGCCTGCCACCGTCAGCAACGTCAAGTTGACTCTGGACAGTGGACTACCAACTAAAACAACAATATAAAATTATAAATAAATAAAAAACATATCTTTTGATTAAAAAAGGGCAGTCAAGCAGCTGAGAAAGAAGCAGTTGTCCCAAACCTGCTAACCTCCTTGCTGCTCTTCCACATCAAGCCACACTCCACGGGGAGAAACAAGGAGCAGCTCTGATTCTGTGCCAGTTCCTCCCCGAAAGATCTTCCTCCACCCTCGCAGCACAGAAGCAGAGATGGGTTAAAAATATCAAGTGGTTGGTGACCTCTGTGAGGGGAAAAAGGGCTCCAGCAACTCTTAATGACCTCGTCTATTCAATTAAAAAAAAAGCGGGGARAAAAATTAGGGAAACTTTCCCGCTTTCCCCCTGGGCAAGAAGAGCAGAGCAAGAGCTGCATTCCCTGCAACGCTCCCAGTGCCACCAAGCCCTGCCGCCCCCCCAGACTAAGCAAACAAGAGCGGGGACTAAATCAAATAGAAGAAAGCCCTTTCCATTTTCCTTTCTTCATTTCAAATAATTATTTAAAGCTGCCACAGACCTTGTTTTTAAAATCACACTGTGTGCACTCTATATATTACACGCAGACTGACACGAAGAATTACAAAAAAAATCCCACTGTTTCAGTGTTCGTCCCGCTATTTTTCGTAATTTGGCTGTTCTGGATTTTCTCATGGCTGTAGACAATGCAATAAACGTCCTCTATAAAACAATATTCTTCCATATTTTAAGAACGCAGTGGAAACATTTCTGCTGTTCCTTACTGTTTTCTAAAACAAAATTTAAATCTCATGCCAAATTTAAGCTGTTTTCCAGCAAGCCCCAGTAACTCGGGATGCTGGAGCTCCGAATCAGCACCACACTTAGGAGTAAACTCAGCTTTAAGCACGTGCTTAATTTCCCCTAAAGGTGACTTGAGCATGCTGAAGCACTTTCCTAAATAGGCATGGTTTGCTGTATCAGGGCATTAAAAAGAATATAAAGTTTTGAAATACAAGTTTAATAGTGACTTATGGTTTCTCTTCTAACTGAAAACGAAAAATTAATATGGATGCAATAGTATTTTTCTTGGTAACTGACATGTTTTTCCAATCCTCCGCATGTTATTGCGCTCCATTTTATATAGAAGCATTATTTGTTCAGCTGAACTATTTCCAGTTTATCCTGCATGATTCAGACATCCATTTGATTTTTGGACAGGGGCGACTCCTTTTCAGAAATCAGGGGGGATTTATGTTTGGAGCACCAGCTATTTATGCTGTAAAAGTCAATTCTTTAAAGGTTGCATTRACACAAGATTAAAAGTTTGGGGATTTTTGTTGCTTCTCTTCTTAAATCAGAGCTCTGCAAGTCCTGCAAGCCAGTGGTGTCGCTTCCAGAGCTGCAGCTCCCAGGTTTAATCCCTGGTGCACTGGTTTATTATTAGCTCCCCGCTGGCTCCCTGCACCTACCCTGCCTTGGAGCTGCGAYTGCTGCTCACTGCAAGAAAATATTGGAAATTTTAGCCTTTTTATAAAAGCCCCTCGACAACGATGAAATAGGAACTTCAATCCAGGGTCAGYTCTTGCCTTCAGGTTTGCAAGACCAGAAATAATTAGTTTCAGTGGGAGAGCGAGCGTGGATTTGGCGGCAGCGCCGGAAAAGCGAGCGCTGCGGATGCAAGTCTCCGGGCCCGCCGTAGCCGGCCCAGGGAAAGGGCTCCGAGGAGTTTTCTTCTTACCATGACATCTCAAAAATGCTCCGAGTTAAGAGAGACCCTTAGTGCAATTCTATAAGATCAGTAATTGCCAAACTTATCCCTGCTTGCAGTTCTCGGTGGCCCAAGTGCACGGGGCTGTAGCCCACGTCTGTTCTCAGCTCCAGCGTTGTCCTGCTGGAACAGGACACGATCGTGGGTCTCCATTTGGCCCAATCCTCGTGTCTTCCAAACCGCAGGAACAACACAGGTACGTGCAGAGCGCTGAAATCTGTGAATGAGAAACTCTCCAAAAACTGCAGAATTCTTCCTCTCGGAGGCTCCGTCCCAGCACAGTCGGTGAGGAACGTTGTCCTCCTCGTTGCCCTTCCACCTCACACCAGCTTGGACACTTCTTGCCAATCCAGCTAACGTCCTTCCACCAAACACGTGCTCAGCTCGCATCTCCCCACCATGTCCACACAGCAGAGCCRAGGACAGAGATGCTCTCCGGCCCCAAGTCATTTTTTCATCCAAGTTCACTGTGTTTTACCCACCATGGTGCACAGGAAGGAGGACGGTGCCACCTCTTTCCAGCACCAATGCTCAGAGCAACCCTGCRGCCCAACATGGTTGTGGTTTCCCACCCGCTGCTTCCATCCTTTCCCTCTGCTCCTTTTGCATCAAGCGGGAAGCAGCAGCCAACACGCAGGGCGCTATCGAGCGGAGAGCAATGGCCACAGCTTCCATGGAGAAGTGGCCTGATAGCAAAGATGTTCAACGTGGGGACACGGGAGGACATGGAAAGCAAAGGAGAGCACTCTCAGAGGGCTCAGGAATGCTAGATTGTGGCATTTCCATGTGGAAAGCAAAGGAGGTTGTGGAGTCTCCTTCTCTGGAGGTCTCCCAAATCCACACGGATGTGACTGGGTTCCCCGTGCTCTGAGTGTCCTCCTGCTGGAGCAGGGAGGTTGGACTAGATGATCCCTAGAGGTCCTTTCGAACCTCAACCATCCCGGGACTCTGTGTAATCACACTCARAGGGCTCAGGAATGCCACATCATGGGCTTCCCACATGGAAAGCAAAGGAAATCACACTCAAAGGGCTCGGGAATGCCAGATCGTGGCCTTCCCACGTGCCAATGACTTTCCACCTCCAGCTCGCCGCACCACGAAGCAACCACCAGGACAAACCATAGTCTATGGGCAGACAGCACCTTGTCCTTGTCCTGCCCCAGCGGGAGCAGACGTGTCCGCCTGTCCTGAGGTTCATTTGCTCGTTTTGCTCGTTTGGGATTAGCGAGGAGGCCGGCAGGAGCCCAAAGGGAAACGTCAGCACGCACGTCTGCCCCGCAGGGCGAGGGGGCTCACAGGACTTCTRGCCTGACGTGTGTCTGCTTTTACACTGTTGGTTTTGGCTCTTCAGAGGAAGGAAATTAAACGAACGGCTTCTCTTTTTCCAGCCTTGGGGATTACCAAGGCGGACAGACGCTGAGCATCAAGGAGGGCGCGAGGGCCTTTTCTCCAACAAAATCTTTTGGATTTTGTTAAATCCMAAAGTGCCTCCAACACGAAGCCCTGCGGCTGCCCTCACCCACACCCGAATGCCACAGACACCCTTGGAAACACTGCAGCACCCTGGATATGCCCCGTTAGGAACCCAGGCACGGCGGGACGCTCCTTGTGCAGCRTCAGAGGCTTCACCCCTGCAAAGTGGGCTTCAAGGCGCCACCATCATCCTCGGCTGCTCGAGCGGCTCCGTTCTCGGTCCTGTCCAAWTTTAAGGAGTTTCTGCATCACCCAGCCCACGAGCAGCCCTGGAGAGGGGCCAGGCCTCTGCAAACAGGCTCCAAGGCTGCAGTCTGGTAGGACATGGAAGCAGAGGAGGCAGGAAAGTGCGTTCCCAATCCTCATATTGGGATGCATCCCATTGGGAGCGCGCAGGAAGCCTCGCGCCACCCGCCTGCAGCGGCGGCCGCTCCCGCAGCAAATCCCGCCGCCTCCTGCTCCCTTCCGACTTCATTATAACCTCATTAGGAGGCCGCGGAGCCGAGGTGGTGGCCGGAGGCCGYGGGAGGCATTTCCAAACACTCCCGGCGCAATGACGGAAGCGGCGCGAGGGGAGACGGCTCAAACGGGCGGGAGGGAAAGCGCTGCCCCGGGCAGGAGGCCGGGGCTGCCCGGGAAGCAGCAGGGAGCCGCACGGGCGGCAGCGAAGGAGCCTTCCAGGAACGCATGTTCCAAGATAAACAAAGGGARAGCAGGGACGTGTTTTTGTTTTATAACGCAGCCACCTTTGCTGGTAGCCAGGAGAGAGGCAGGCGGGGGGCTTGGCACGGGCTTCCCAAAACAGAGGCCACCTTCCTGCTCCCGGCTTTCGCTCGGCTCCGGTGGGAGCTCTTCCCTTCCTCTCCTTTCCATGAGTTTTCCTTGATCTCTCCCTCGCCGCGTTTCCCGGCTGCCATCTCTCCTGGCTTCTCCTTGGCAGGTCCTGCTGGGGAAACACAACCCCGGCAGAGCGAGCGAGCGATCCCGCCTATGGATACGAGCCGTTACGCAACCGAAACCTGGGAATAGGTCGGTGCTCTCGGTATGAGCCGCTGCACYGGGGCTGCTCCTGTAATTTATGATTTTTATAGCCATCAAAATAGGAAAAACATTTACAGTTCTGCAATAAGGGTGGTTATTAGAAGCAAGGCAGACGTGAGCGGCCGGGCTGTACCCAGGGCTCCGGCTGCTCCTCCTCGCTCCCCGACACATCCCGACCTCCCAAACCTCCACGAGGCTCCCAGGAGAGGGGCTGCCCCTGCCCTTGGCATCCTGACACCCGGGCACCATCTAACCCCCTTCCAAAGGCTTCCTCGTGGGCACCCATGGCTGCTGTATCCACACAGCCCGCAGCAGCCTGCGTTGACCAAAGGGTCAGGATCATTCCCCTTGGGAAGGGATCCACGACCAGGGCCTCTCAGCTCCCTTCGCTCATCACCTGAGCAAACGCACCGCAAAAAACAGTACTCTCATTTCCCAAATATCAGGGAAGCTGCTCACAATAATCCCAATCAAGCATTAACAATAAAAAATAGCAAAAACAAGCAATAAAGCAGTGATGTGACTTGACCGAAAGGCAAAAAGTTCCTCCCAGGAGGACCAAAACAAACACAGAGCAAGCAGAAACCGCATCAGGCACCGAGGGGAACGGCGAGGATTGCTGCCGAGCCCTTGGGACCGTGTCCTAGCCTGGGGGGGGGCACCACGAGCCCCCACAACATCACATATAGGAAGATTCGGGATGATGGAGGCCTCTGAAAGCCCCACCTCAGTGCAGGACGGGCGCACGCGCTCACACCACGACAGGAAAAATTCCCACTCCCAAGGCACAAGAACAGTGCTCCACTAACCTGGAAGGCTTCAGCTTCCGCCCAGGTGGAGGAGCTTTTCCAAGAARGCAAGAGGTGACACGCTGCTCTTCCCTCCATCAAACACAGCGGAGCCTAAAAGGCTTTCAGGAAAGCTGGGAGCCGGGAACGCCACGGATGGACCTCCAGAGCCATCGGGGTTTCTGTGATGCCCTCCCTTGGTGCTACCCGAAGCTGTGCAAACAAACAAGCTCCTTGGGTCACATCTCACATCTTGGGTCACATCTTGGGTCACCTGGGGCATTGGGGGTAGTTCTGGGCTCCCCAGTATAAGAGAGATGTGGAGCTTCCAGAGAGGGTCCAGGGGAGAGCAATARAGATGATGAAGGGACTGGAGCATCTGCCATACAAGGAAAGWCTAAGCGAGCTGGGGCTGTTTAGCCTGCAGAAGAGAAGGCTGAGAGGGGATGTGGCCAAGTACCTGAAGCGGGAATGTAGCGAGGAAGGGGCCAAGCTCTTCTCGGTGGTGGCCAGTGACAGGACAAGGGGCAATGGGGACAAGTTGAACCCCAGGCAGCTCCATCTCCATGTGAGGAGGAACTTCCTTGGTGTGAGGGTGCAGAGCCCTGGCCCAGGCTGCCCAGGGAGCTGTGGAGGCTCCTGCTCTGCAGATCTCCCAAACCCCTGGATGTGCCCAGGTGCCCCATGCTCTGGGTGTCCCTGTGGAGCAGGGGCTGCGCTGGATGATCCCTAGAGGTCCCTTCCATCTCAGGATTCTGGGACTGTGTGATCCCGAAAGCAGCAAACAAATAAGTGGCCCCCACTGTGTGGCACAACCCACAGGGAGGTCGTGGCACTGCGGCTGGCACCTCGCAATAACCAGGGTGCTCCGGCGACAGGAGCCACCCGCTTTGGGGCTAAAGTCACAATATTTGGGAGCAGCTTTGGGCCAGGCACTGTCGACTGCTGAGATGTACCAGAGACCTGAGAACTACACAAGTTTTCATTAAAAATGAGGCACAAAATCTTTACAAACTCACTAGAAAAATCTCTATAAATCAAGTCGGGCTTCTCCAAAGCCACCCGTGAAGATGKGCGCAGGTTTCGTGCAGGGGTGGGTGCTAGGGGCACCCAAGGGTGCAGCAGACACCGCAGCACCTGCAAATACCCGCAAGGACCCCGAGGACAGAGAAAGCAGCACCCACGGGCACCTCCCTGTGCTCCTGCTCCAGCCCCGAGCACGCTGCATCCCGCATCCCTCATCCCGCTCGTTTCCCAAGCGGGCTGCATCCCGGCATCCTGCTCGCTTCCCAGCGCTTTCCCCGTGGGAAAGGCAGCGGGGGGACGGGGCTGGCGAGCGCAGCTCCGCCGGGTCCCCCGCGAGGTTCTTTATCTTGTTACTCTAATGCAAACAGACTTCTGTGATTTCTTTCGCATCCAGAATTTCACCATCGCAGCGACCGCAATCCTGGCAGGCTCTCCCGCGCCTGGAAAGGGAACAAACTTCCAAATCATTTATAAATAACCATTTCAAGCACATAGCTTTTCTGCTTTCATCCCACCAAAGGCAGAAATTGTGCTCGGGACCGCAAGCTGTCAGCTTCCCAGCAAACCCCCCAATCCCACTTAACTCGCCATTGTAAACAGTGTAGTATTGCGCTACCACATCAATAAATAAAATTCCTGAAGGAATTACTCTTGTGTTTGATTCACATTTGTTCCGCATATGCCGCGGAGCCCAAGGTATTGGGAGCGCTGGGCTCGGAGGGGCCTCGGATGAGGCGTTTCTGATGGTGCCTGGATCCCTGGGACACGAGGCCTCATCCTGGTCTGGACTTCAGGATGGACAAGTATGCGGCTGGAAGCCACCTCTGCAGTGAGGAGCRGGAGGCGGAGGCCGCCGCCGCAGTATCAGGGTGCTCCTTGGGTGGTCGTGGATGCAGCCCTTGATGCTCCTCTCCATCCTGGTCTCTGCTCCAGCAGCGGATCCTCATGGATAKCCAGGGGTGAAGCCTGCTCGAGCTGCTGCCTCCCAAGGGATGCCCTTCAAAAGTCCCGGAAAGAAGGTGCTTCCTGAGGGCTTTGCAGCCGTTGCTGCCTAGCTCCTTATGGAGATGCCCAAGTGGAGAGCAGAGCATCTCCAGCAGCTCCTAAGGACTCCAAGACATGGCCAAATTAAAGGGTTAAGAAAAAAAACATGCGGAAAGATGAACTTTGATGAGCTCGGCAAATGCTTAGCAAGCAAAACCCTCCCAAAGCAGCTTTGCACCAAGGAGACCTTCTCTGCAGGCACCTGCGGGTGGTTTCTTCTTCTGGACCTTCTCTGGAGGTCTCCAAAACCCACCTGGATGCCACCCTGTGCCACATGCTCTGGATGTCCCTGCTGCAGCAGGAAGGTTGGACTAGATGATCTCTAGAGGTCCCTTCCAACCTTAAACATTCTGTGTGATTCTGTGTTTCTCAGGCACTTCCCGGCAATGAAGGTGCTCCCAGAGCCCTAACGCTTCCCAAATCCCACAGGACGGATGTCCCCAGCAGAGCAGCATTCCCATAGAGCCCGCAGCAGGAGCGGGGACGGGAATGAGCCTTTCCCTGGCCACGGTGGCCATCCCAAGCCCCAGCACGTTCCTCGTGCCGGCTTTGGGAACGGGGGGGTTATTCAGCCACCCACACGCAGGCAAAATTAACTAGTCATGGAAATTCAAGCTAATAAATGCYATCATTTTGCCTTTAACTTGGCTTTTCTCTTTTAATCCCTAAGTGAGTGTTTCTAATTTATGGAGAGAAAGAAGAAAAAAAAAAAAAAGAAAAAGAAAAAACAACTTTCATCAGCCCATTGGATCAAGACTCCCCAAATACACGAGATCAGCACCAAGCCCATTCCCCGTCCCTGGCTTCTCTCCTGGGCCAGATTCACCCTGTCACCATGGGCAGCTGCCGCTCACCCCCTGGTGGCCCCACTTTCAGCCCTATAAAGGACCCTTGGGACYCAGCTGGTGAGAAGCCTTTAGTCCTGGATGCCTCCTCAAATGGTCCATAAGGGATTGATGGCTCCAGTTTGAGGGCTCCCTGAGCCCGACTTAGATAATCTTTACAGCTCGTGGGACCCGCTCAAGTGTTTTCCAACTGCTCAAGCTTCAGATCCAGCTCTGGGACTAGCGATATGGGAGCAAAAGCACCGAGTTCCTGCAGAGAGCCAAATCCCCCCAAGGGGAATCCAGGTGGGCTATTTTCTAGTAGGCATGAATTTTGCAAAAGGAAACCTTGTTGGTTTAGTAGSATGGAGGAAAACCCTGAGTTTCTGGTCCCAAAGCATCAAGGGTAGAAGTGAAGGAAGCCGGTGGGCAGCGCTGGCCAGGGCTGCACCCACGAAGGGCTTCCTCCTTCCAAAGGGTTTTTGCTTCGGATTCAGCCTCTTGGGAAGTTAACTCCGAAATTCCTCGGCTCTCCCCTGCCCGTTCCCCCACCTCTCTGAGTGTCAGAACCCTCGACTGTCAAATTTCCACAAAATTATCCCAAAACCTCAACCTTCCCTTTGTTATTTATGTCCAGCTCCTCCCTCCAAGCTGCTCTTTTCACATTTCATCCAAGCCAACCTCAGTCCCAACATCCCCCCACGCATTGCCTTTCCCCAGCTTTTCCTTTTGTTACACCATAAAGGGGCCACCAGCTAAAAATAAAATCTTTTTTTCCTTTTTTCTTCCTTTTAATGGATGGGAAATTCCCCTAAAACCTGGAAAAGTTTCAGCGTTTAGACTCAAGCCTAAAAATGGTAGTAAAGTTGAATACTTCACACTCGGGTTATGTCAGTTTTCAGTGGCAACACATGTATTTCATCCACGGTATCTGTACCATGCAAAGAAATAACCATGGAGGGGAAAAGAAATCYTGAATATCTGCATGAATATTTAGAGTAACTGTTATGTAACAACTGTATTAGAGAAATTTTCATCMGCAGTTAATGCTATTTCATATACAAATTTTATAGAGACACAAAATTTTAATTTACAAACCGTCCTCCTGATTTTGGAGCTAGAAGGCGATGGAAAATGCTCCAGCTCCTCATCTGCCTGTCAGAACTCAGCCCCGTCTGGATTCTGGAGACCAACTTTGCATCCACACCAGTGTGTCCTGGTGCCCAGGAACATCTGGAGAGAAGCCTGTGCCCACCAGGTCCAGAGAAACCAAAGAAACCCGGAATGGCCTGTGGGGGTCAAGTCAACACCGTGCTGGAAAATGTTCTATTTATCACTTGTCCCTTCTCTTCCTCATTTCCCATTGTATGCAGAGCCATTAGATCAAGTGGGAATCAGGATGTTAAATGTCAGGGAGAAAAACCAAATGCAGATGGATCCTGGGGCTGCTCTGGTGCAAGGAGCTACTTCACTTTGCCCCAAATGGGGCTGCTAAAACACCTGCAACTCAGCRGCCACCGACCAAGCTTGGCCAGACACAAAACCCACCTCGTTGCCAAGTGAAGTCACTCCAAAGGGAGCTGCACAGATGCATGGAAGCGAGGCTGGATTCACTTTGTCACCACCAGGACAGCCTGCAAGTGCCACGTTACACGAGCGGAGCAGAAGGAACCATGAGGAACAGGGAAGGAAGCAGTCGGGATTAGCTGCTCCTCGCTTGCTTCCTGACACAAGGGCATGATCAAAGCCCAAATATTCCACAGAATTAGTAAAAACATAAAAACATCAGAGCGAGAGGATCCTGCCCAGCCCCTTGGGTATGTGCAGCATCAGCGTCTGCTTCCATGGAGAGCATCAACAGCTCCCTCAAGGCACAGCCCCATGGAGCTGCTTCTCCTACAGGGCATATGGTGACAGTTGTTATAGAAGACAGACACAGAACAACTGATGAGCCCCACGGTATCCCCATCTGGAGGCAGGATGGGGATGGATGACAACCCACCTTCCTCTACCACCACGCGCTTGGAAATCAATGGAAGGGGCCAGGAGCATCTACTCGTCCCACATGCTCTGGCAACAAGGACGACTTGCAGGGACCCAGGARCGAGGAGATGGAGACGCCCCACAGCACAGTGCAAACCTGGGGACGGATGATCCGTCACCTCCATCGCAGCCCRTGTTTCCTACTTGCCCATGGGGACRGCAGACCACAGCGGAGCAGCGAGGCCCTGCACGGGCTCGGAGGCCTTCAGAAGATGCGCTGCAACCAGGACAYGATCCTAAGGCTTTGGAAAGAGCTGGGCTCCTCGGGACGTGCCCAGGCTGCAAAACTCGCTCCTTCTCACCCCTTATTCGCCCCAAAACCTCCCGTCCCCCTGCAGCTACCAGGGCTGCAGCTTCCGACAGCGTCCAACTTGCCGGGACTCGGGCTCTCCCTAGGAGCAGCAAACAGCGTCTTCCAGCGCCGCRGCGCTTCGCATCCAAGGCCGCGAGATTCCTGAAATATGGAATACATTAAAGTATTCGCTTTCACTCAAAAAGAACCAACGCAGACCTATAAACAACGCCTCTGAGGCATCTCGGCAGCTTAATCTACCCAGGGCGCCTTTTTTTTTATTTTTTTTATTTTTTTTTAAGTCAATCAGAAGTCAACGGGTCCAGGAAGCAGTAAATGACAAGAATTTGGCCTAAGAGAGAGAAAAACAAAATAAATACATGAAAAGGCAGCAGCAAAGCAGGCGGCCGGCGGCCCGCGCGGGGCTGGTGCCTCAGCTGCACGCAAGCTGTCCCCCCGCGCGCTCCTGACATCTCATTCCAGTGGCACCACGCAGACCGCCAAGCAAGGGGGTCTGTCAACATTTCTATCAGCAACAACCCTTCACGGGGGTTTATAAGGCCGAAAAGCTAATTTTCTCCAGCCCGAAGGATGCTAAGTACATAAGGTCTCTGTCTAGGAGGAAATTATTATATTTAAAAACACATCCCAGGAACAGAGGATTTGCTAACGGTGCTGGAAGGGCCAAGAGTGCAACACCAGAACCTGCAGCTCTGGAGCACTGTCCACATACAGGAACCAACCTGGGGAGTCACAGTGTGGGCAGGAAAATCCAGCCAGGAGCCATGGTGCTCTTCAAGGAGAGACAAGCTACCTCAGCCTMCTTTGCAACAGCAAGGAAGATGAAGACAGGCTCTTCATGGGCATCATTGACACCAGGTGTTCCAACAAGGTGAACAAAACGTTCTGGCAACAAAAAGCAGGCAAAGGGTGGAGTGGGGTTGCCCAGAAAGCTCTCTGTCCTTGGAAGATGTCAAGCTCAGATGGGACAAAGCTTTGAGTAACTTCTTCTGACCTTTCCACTCCCCTGCGTTGAGCAGGAATCGTAGAATCATTATGGTTGGAAAAGACCTTCAAGATCATCCAGTCCAACCATAGGTTGGACTAGAGACCTCCTGAAGTCCCCTCCACCCTGCGCTCTCCGAGGACCATCTGAGTTGAAGATTCATTGCAAGGAAGGGGACCCCAGCACCTCAGAGGGGTTAAGGTTGCTGCAACCCTTGGGATTCGTATGCAGTTCTCTGGATGCTCACATGGAGAACGGGTTCCTGTCCCCTCGGTGCCCGCAGTGGCTCCAAGATGTGGCTCACACCACGTCTTCCTGGCGCATGCAGCGTGCCCCCGTGCAAGCACACCCAGCATTAGAGCCGCAGTAGCGGCGAACAGCAGCTCCCAAAGCCGCAGCTGCAACAACAGCGCCACGCTCTACAGACACCCCAAGAACATCTGATACAGTAAATTTTAAAAAGCCAGTTTTACAGGCCCAGCATCCCCGCTTAAAAATAAAGCGCGCGCAGGTGGCTAATAAAACTGGACTTTACCAGCCACACTTGCAAAAGAAATTTATAAGAGTTAGCAAAGCTCGTAGCCTTTTAATTGCATGTCACATATTGGGCTCCCAAGAACTACGGCAGATTTCTTGTAGCCTGGGCCAAGTGCTTCTAGATGTTACAGGTCTGGCATGGGTGAAASCCTGTCAGATGCGAAGGGGTTAATGCAGCCTGCAAGACCAGAGACTTACTAGCGTCAAGGCAATGCCACCAACTCTGAAATAAAACAGAAAACATTTTGGCCAGCTTTGTTGCAAATAAAGGCTTATTAAAAACATTTGCGTTTGCTGCTAACAGAGAYGGCACAAGACATTTAAGAAACATTTGAACTTGTAAATACATAAAATTAATATACAACAAACTTCTTTGATCCAGAGGATATGAATTCCCTTTCCCTACAAATCTGTTCATTAATATTTCAATGATCCACTTATGTCATTGCACTTGCCAGGATTTTATAAGGAAAATGCTTCAAGTACCAGAAGGCATCTCTGGCTTTTCCCCTGTCAAAAGACCGTGGAACATTCACGGACAAGGCTGGTGGGGAACAGCAGCAACGTGAACCTCCACATGCAGCCCCAGCCACTAAGGTGGCCAAAGACTGATGGAATGTCACTTAATTTCAGCTCAATTTCCCAGAAAACAGTATTTTGGAGAGTAAAGCACAAAATGCAATGGTTACATAGTTCATCTCACCTGGAAAGTCACAGAGMGAGGAAGCAGCACAAGGGTGAAGAGCAGAAGTCAACACAAGGGGCAAGAGCGCAACCCGTTCTCATGACCAGTCCCTGATCTACAGGGCGATCTTTGGTGACTTCTGCAAACCTGAACACACTGACCAGCACCCCAAGGACCACCTCAAACTTTCCCACATCATCACCTTCACCTTTTTTGCACCCAGGAGAAGCAGGTCCTGGCCCTCTCCCATCACGGACACAGCAGAATAAAGTCTAAACTAGAATAATGGAGATTATTTCACAGCACCCTCTTCCAGGCCACCACCCTCCATCAAAACCAAGTTCTCACGAGTGGAGAACACAAAATGGCAATCAATATTTTAAATGTTAATGAAGACAGGCCTATGAAAATATATTAGTAGCCACAAACTGAGGAAAAGCTGCCCAAGGAAGAGGCCATCACTTGAGAATCAGGATCCACGTGGGGTGACAGAGCCCTGGAAGAGGCTGCCCAGGGAGGTTGTGGAGTCTCCTTCTCTGGAGGCCTTCCAAACCCGCCTGGATGCCACCCTGTGCCACATGCTCTAGGTGTGCCTGCTTGAGCGGGAAGGTTGGACTAGATGATCTCTAGAGGTCCCTTCCAAYCTTGAATATTCTGTGATTCTCAACGTTAGCTGCAGAAGTTTGTGCTGTGCAAAGCAGACTGGCTACTTAGGGCTCCAGGAGCTCTGGACGGGACTTAGAGAGCAATACTGCAACCCCATGCAAAGCCAGGTACAGCACCCGTGCGCTATTTAACCCGACCTTGCCTGAATCAGCTTAAACTCAACACGAGAAGCAAGTCACACCAGACGGAAGGCTGATGAGCAACGTGTCCTTGCTGAGGAGAAGCAGCCCAACCAGCAAAGACGCTGGCAGCAGGCAGAGAAGCGAAAAACAATAGTAAAAACCTAAGCAGAATTACACTAGAAAGCACAAAAAAATGGCTAGGAAAGGCCAGCAGTCCCCGTTAGGCACCAAACACCCRCCACGATCGCTCTAACTGGGAAGAGCTTTTATAATTGCATGGAAATCCCGGAGCCAAACGGGAGCAGCACCGGGAAGCTCAGTAGAGCTGTCCCCAGTGAGGGAAGCCCCAGGAGCAGAGGATGCTCCAAGGGGGAAAGCCCTTTTCCTTGGTTATATTTAATGGGCAAGCAAGGAAGGATCTGGCACGGGACATGTACAGGAATGAGCGTGCGAGGGGAAAAAGGCAGCTAGAAAGCGAGGTGGCCACAGCCTGAACGCACCAGCAGTGGGAACTCACTTGGACTCTCCCAYTGGGAATGTTTTTAGCAGGAGTGTCTCCCTACACTTCTCCATGCTCGGCAGCAGGTTCTGCTCCGATACCTGGGTGTATTTTCCTGGCATCTCCCTGGTTTAATCGTGCATCTGCTCACACGTGCAGCACGAGGGAGGCTAAGCACCTTCCGGCACGCAGCATTTCATGGGGTTTCCTCTTCCAACGGGGCACTTTCCCAGTGCCTGCTTTTCCCTTGCTTCCCTCCAATGGCTACCTATGGCCTTCCTGAAATTTGCCTAGGACACAGAGAGTCCTTTAACTCACCAGCCTCTGAGCTGCCCACTTGCAGTTCATAGAGAGCAACAGAAAAACACCCAGCCAGGCCACTGGACTCATTGCAAAAAGGCACCAGCCTCCTACTCAGCCTTCCCTATCTGTTTCCCAAGTGTCTTTTTGATAATGACCAAGTTTTACAACACGATGAGAMAGATGCCAAGGGCTACCCACACTATGCTGTCTGCACAGAGAAGGGGACACAGATAACAGCAGGAATGGGATCACAACAACAGCCAATTTTTTCCAATTCTGCAACTAAGACACCGAGCAGCCCTGCTCCAAGTGAATACCTTGCATCTCGTAGCCATCATCTCGAAAAATAAAACAGAAATTCACCTTTGGTGCTTCTCCAAAGAAGCTTCTGGAGGATGAGCCTCATGAAGAGGCTATGTTTCATCTACATGTATATACGTATATACTGATGTCAGGGCACCTACTAAAGCACCTGAGCACTGGAGCTTGGCAGGCAGAGGGCAGCGGGGCAGACCCGGAGCTCTCTCCATCCGCATTCGCATCTGATCCGACGCCGAATTCCCCTTCCCATCAGCGGGCCGGGAGCTACCTCCTGCCTCCGTTTATCCTCTCGCTTTTTCACATCTGCTCGGTGGAAACAGAGTTGAAGGACATAACAGGAGCGGGGGGAAAAAGGAGGGGGGGGGGGGAAAAAGGATTATTATTTCCATTATTTCCATATGGGTTTGAAAAGGTGACGGCTTTCAGTGCAAATACCACACGAGCAAGGGCTCGCCCGGGCCCTGYGAGCGCTCGGCCGCTCTTCCTCCCCACGTCTCCTTGTGGTTCCCTGTTCTGCAGGGAGACTCTTTCACCACAGCATTTTCCATCTGGAAACAAGCCCCCGGATACCTGGGAGGAACCTGGCATTATCCTCCGGGAAAAGCTGTCAGCAGCAGCAAGAAGCTTCCCGAAGGCAAACCCGGAGCAGGCACCTGCCATATCGAATCCTCAGGTTATGGATTTGCCTCAAAAACACAGACAATATATTCTTTTTYTTCACTTAAACATTCAAAATGATTATACAAACTCTAAAATATATATCTCTKGCCTTTATCAGAGCCTCCTTAGATAACCTTAACCTGTCAGCAGAATTTCGTATGCATATATATTAAAAAAAAAATAGAAAAGAAAGGAATGGGAGCTAGGAGGGGTCTGGGGCTGCCGGAGGATGGGGGTCTGGGATTTGGGCACGACTTGGACGGCGGTGTCAGGCCGAGGGCAGCCAAGGAGCCGGGCAGCTCCCCAGCCCTGCCGCCAACCACGGCGGAACCCTCCTCTGCCACCGCCTTTCCCATGGGATCCCATCCTTTCCCCACCACGTACGGCCCCGTCATGTCCCGCGAGCTGAAAGCAAATAGGCCTAGGCCCCAAAGAGGGTTTAACAGGGCCCAAAGAGGGTTTAACTGGGCTCTTCTCCCAGCTGCAGCGAAGCAACCATCAGGAGCAACTGCTAAAGGCCCCGTAAAACAAGGAGACGGTCGTGGCTCCGCTTGGCACCGCTCCCTCGTGTCCCATGGTGGAAGATACAGGATTTATCCCAAGGAACATCCCTGGGTTTCAGGGCTCTAACCGGCCACACAAAAAGCAGGCCCGGCCTCTGGTTGCCCTGTAGTTAAACTCTGGGTTTTACGACGCAGCCRGGTGGGCAGAAGGGCTGGATACGCTGCCGGGGAAAGCGCAGTCCCCGCGGCCGTTACTCATAGCCACGCTGAAATAAATAAATGAAATAAAAAGGCCCATGATTTRGCAGTTTCATTTCTGAGGTCATAAAAAGAATTCTGAGGAATACCCACTTATTAATAAAGCTCCTATACGGTATAAATTTTTAACACGGACTTAACGGCACACAATTCGCCTTGAATAAACAGAGGGACTTTCCACAAAAAGCCAGGAAACGTTTGAATAATAATAATAAAAAAAAGTTCTTTTGCGATAATAAGCACATTTGTGCTGCAATTAGGTGATGTGGGAAAGGAGGAGGGTCGAAGCGTGAGGAAGCAGAGACCTCAGGCAATGTGTGCAGGGAAGGATGCGCTTAGGTCTGCAAATTCCCAAACGCCTCCTTCCTCCGGCACGCGGCATCCCGGGTCCCGCTCCCAAACTCCAGCAAACGGGGGGAATTCTGAGAGATTTTTCTGTAATATTCAACGCGAAATAGCATCGTTGGGGCCAGTCTGCACAGCAGGCGAGGCTTGAAGGCTGCTCCAACGCTCACTCGTCTCTCCCGGGCTATAACGCCCAGCAGAGGCAGCAATGCTTTTAAATCAAAGCAATGTTTTTAAATCAATTCACTTAAATTACCGCAGGTTTAACAGGAAAATTATCAGTGCAGCTCGGCTGCCTGCATGACACCAAGCACCCCGTAACGTCCTGCCCCAAACCTGCAGCTGGCAGCCCGCTCTGCCACCGGATTTTCAGTATAAACAGCCCCAGAACATGCATCTCCCCCCTTAATACAGCAATATAACAGAGCAGACAGGCAATAGCATCAAAGATTAAGTAGCTCCCGTTACTGGAGTTTACCAGAATATAAGTTGCTGCTTTACAAACTTGCCCAGGAGGGAGGAAATGCCATTTTCTTATCCCGACTTCTGCTGCGTAAATAGTCACCGCRCACTCAGCCACCAGACCGACCTTTAAAAAAGCCTCTCCTCCCGGCATCTGAGGCTATAAATTTCCCTTGCTTTTATTAAACATTATTCTACTTTCTGTGCTTGTTAAAGAAAAACCTTTGGAACAAGGGACCCCATGTAAAACAGCTGGAAGTTAAGTTCTAGGGGATCCTTCTTGGTCCAGGCTTTACAATACGTTTCCCTGAGCGCCAGGAAACACAGGGATCATCCAGAAGGCTGCTGACCTCGAGCCCGGCACGGGCAGCCCACGTGGCAGGGGATCCTCAGCGCTCATCACACACACACAACCCTGTGCTCCAGAGGAACAGGATCAATCTCATGTGCTCCAAAATACACACAGCAAAGCAGAAACMGCTCCCATATGCCCTGCAGAGGCTCGCGTGAAGTTGTTGTTTAACGTTTGGAGATGAGGATAATTAGGAACACAAGACAAAGAGCATTTCTCAACCGTTTTCCGGGCCATCCAAAGGGCATCAATGGGTCCGCGGAGCAGCCCAGGCTGGATTGCATGTGTTTGCCTTGGAAATGGGGAGTGTGGATGGGATAGGACTGCCCAACAAGCCCGGATTGCCACATGCCACGTCTCTACTTACCACCGTTACGCTGAATAATTTAATAACAGCATGGACGAAACCTTCCTGGATTTCTGCAGCYCCAATGGACATTGCTGCAGGACAGCCCCGCGTAGGGACATGACAAGGACAGGAGTGAGCAGGAAGGTAGCTGCTGGCATCAAGCACCATTCCTTGCTCCAAAATAAAGCGGGAGAAGTGCTTGAAACCACGGTTTCTGCAAGCGGAGCACGCTGCCTCCCAGCACCGATACTGCTTTCAAGAGTGGAAAGTAGCAAAAGCGGCAAAACTTGCACCTGGGTCGGCTTTGAAACAAGTGCTACCATTCAACTGAAGCTAAACCTTGCTCTGCAGGTTATTTAAATCAAGCATCCCTTTCTTCACGTCCTTTAGCCTTTCCTTCCTAAGAGGTTGGGGAGCTTTCTCCACCGCTATTTGCTTGCGAGCTGCACGCAGAACCCGGTCTCCTCAGCTTCTGCACATCGCAGCTTAAAAAAGGGSTTTTACAAAAATTACAGGGGAGCATTTTTATTACAATACCCACAACTATTCAAGTCAATTTAAAAAAAAAGCAGTCTTAAAATAATAATAAACAAACAGAACAGCGAGTGGTTTCCCAGCGATGACACCTGTGCGTAGCTACACCTTGCTTGCCCAGAGCGATCACCACCAACTCCAGGAACCCGAGGCCAGAATTAAATCTAAATCCCGACATATCTGGAGTACTGAAGCAGGCAGCTGGGTCCTGCAAGGATTGCGTTTCGGACTAAACTGCATCACTGCATTTGGTTTTGCCTGGTTTGGGTTTTGCCTGTTCAAAGCAGCACAAAACTGAGGATTTGAGCAGGCTGAAGCTATTTGCCAATGGGGGATGCAGAAAGTTGCACTCCAAGCACCTAGATGTCGGCTTCTGTGCAAGCCTCCTTTGGATGCTCCCTTGCAAGAGCCCGGCTCAGTCCGTATTTTATTAGCAACTACATGGAAGACAAGAAAAAAACTTTTCCACTTACACATTTTTCTGAAGACATTCAGATACTCCAGCTCTGAAGTACCCAGAACAGAGCTGTTGGCAACATCATCAAGCCAGAAAAAAGCAATTCAGCGCAATGCAGGGACAATCCAACTTCTTTGTTAAAAAGCCAAAATAGCTGAAAATGAACAGAAAGTGGCTAAAGACCAAGAATTTTTGAAAGGACATAAGACAGTCATTGGGGKGGACAGAAAGAAAGAAGAGTCTGACTAAGGTTAGGTTAAAGTAATCAGCATATCAGTAGCTGAAGTAATATCTAAAGTTGATGAACAAATAATGAATTTAAGAGAAGTCCAAAATATCAGTARTTGAAATCAAAACTGAGGGACAAAGACTAAGAGTCGAGAAAGAGCCTAACATCCTAAAACAGTAAGGGAAAGACTGTGAGTATGAGAGGTGCTAGAGAAGAGTAAGGAGACARGAAAACTCACTCTCTGGAGGTCTCCTGAGAAGCCTGCTGGCTCRCACCAAGAGCTACTGCAAGACCAAAGACAACCTCCATGAAGGAAGGACAAGAAGGGGGCAGAAAAATAGAATATTTGCCCAAGCTTGATGCGACAAGAGTGAGAAGCTGGGAGAAGACACTTCTCGGGCCATCAACCTGCCAGAAATCTCCTCTGGAAGTCCTTGTCCAGTCTGTCCTTGAAATCATGGGAAATTTCACATGTAATGTCCTTCAACAAGCAGTTTCCCAGGTCCATCGCTTTGTGAAATACTGGAATAGAGAAGGGGCAGCGAGGCCCCACCAAACCCTCCAAGGCCTCTCCTGAAGATGCACATTGCAACTTGGGCAAGGAGGGAGAAGGGTGAGAAATAGCAAGAGAAACACCAAGACGGAGCTTGGGGCAGAGAAGATCCCAGGAGAAGTGAGTGCTGCTGTCCTGGCTCTGCTGTGTGGTAAAGAACGGGCTGCATTAGAGCAGGAGAAATATATAGATGAAGAGAGAGCAGGGGCAGTGTGGAAATACCTACCAGAGGAGACAAGCAGGAGACTTTCTCAGCACTGGTCTCCCTAAGAAGGCATAGAAATGGGGCTGGATTTGCACATCTGTACTCTCCCGCTTCCCAGGGTTCCTTTGGAATCAGCACATGGGGCTCCTAGGTGTACATTCAGATATTTCTATCTCAAGTAAATTCAGATATTTCTATTATTCTATGATCACCACCCCTGGAAACACACAGACAAAACATAAGGAGCAGGAACCTCGCCAGATGTTACCCAAAGGGAAGCTGCAGCTTCCCCACCAGGACACCAACATCACAGCCCTGGCAGGGTCAGAGAGAYGAACTTGATTTAACACCACGACTACTAGGGGAGAGCAGGCATCTTTGTCAGGTCACAGACCGGCATCTGTTCAGACCTCCCTTAAACAACATAAAGGGTCAGTTTGTTTTCTTGAAATACGAGAAAGAGATTGAGAAGACAGTCAAGCAGCAGATATACCGTAAATTAAATCAATTAATAGAAATCCTCAAGACAGAATGTTTTATAGAAAGGATTTCCTATAATCAAGGAACATGAACTTGCCTTTGCCTCTAGCCTCAGGATTTTACACTCTGTGAAAGGTTACGGCCAAAGTCCTTCCCATAAATCAACAAGTCCCACCAGTTGATCACTATGGAAGGAAGCACTTCACTGCTCAAGAAATGCAATATTTCATTACCAACAAATCTGAATTTCATCAGAGCAGCAAAGCTCTCCCAAAGCCGGCACAACCAACGCTCTCCAGCTGTAATACGGAAACCTGTTTTGAAATTCAAAACTGGAATATTCAAGAAGAGYAGAAGAAAGCAAATCCACTTTAATACGTGCATGGCTATGTCCAATTAATCAGGTTCATCTTTTACAGAAACGAACTGCCAAACACAAACAWGCCGCAATAAAGGCGCACATAGTATTTGAAAATTAGTTCACGATGAAAAAGTAATTAGGTTAATGCATGTATTTCCATTTCATGGCTGTGAACCAGGGAAACCAGTACTGATGTGGCTGGCTCTCCCAGGGTTCACCAGGCACAGGACCAAAAATGGGTGGAAATCACAATCCACACACCTGGCCAGGGAATGGGGGATCCATGGCAAAGCAGAGGTGAGGAAGAGGAGAGCAAACATATATTATTGCTTTTCCATGGTATTTTCATATATATGT
>NW_020455843.1:3095254-3152449 GCF_003342845.1 Nothoprocta perdicaria | reverse complement strand
TAATATGTATTTATGGAAAACGAGCCCTACGCAGCTTCCCCAAGTCCCTACCTGTTTCATTGCCGTCTCTCCAATCTTGTCCGAGTGCTTGCGGATGCTCTCCAGGAAATCCTTGAGGTCCGACATGGAAACCTCCTTGATCTCCTCGCGCAGCTTGGGAATGTTGTCCACCATGACCTTGCAGAAGCGGTAGTGGCTCACGCGGGGCAGGTACGTGTGCTCCAGGTGCTCCAGGGTCTTCAGCGCAGGGTAATGCCTGGGCAAAGCAAGCGAGGCAGATGCAGCAGAACCAACAGCTACTTCCCTGGAATCTCCCCTCCAAAGCACATGTGGACAGGAAATAATTCAATACACTCCAGGGTTTCAGCTCTGCAGCAAGGAATGTAGAGCTTAGGGGGCCGTGGAAGAGCATCAAGGTCCTCCCGGCCTCCTTTCCCTGCTCCTTTCCCAGGAAAGGGTATGTGAACTGCTGGACTTGGGTGCACTTGATGCAAGTACGCTGACATTATTCCAGCAAGGTTTTGGGGAAAGGGAAAACAAAACGGGAGGCAGCTGAGGAAGCTTTGCCCAAGGGAAGGGAAACCTCAACGGAAGCCCTTCAACCCTGTCAACGGGGTCTACAGAAATATGTTTATGGTGAACATTAGGTCACAGGCTCCTCTAGGGCAAATTACGGCAAATTTAGCTCAGACGACTCCATTGGGAAAGGACATGACCTTCTTCAAAGCAACACCGGAGAGAAGGAATGAAGCATGGATCATTCTGGCTGTGATCCCCTGCCAGGGACACCCCAAAGCTGGCAGGGCTAGGGAATAAGTTTGCTCACAAGAAACATATCCCTGGAAAAGCCTGGCATCCGAATCCCAATGCAAGGCCATTCTTCCTAAATTCCCACCAAGCCCAGGGGAAAGTTGTTTCAAGCAGAAGGTGCCCGGCCTGTTGAGATCACGGCAAGTCCAAGGGCTTAATCCTGCAGCCCAGTCACTGTCTACGCTGAAGAGGGGTACAAAAAAGTTATTTGCAATAACAGGCAAYCCCCTCTGGAGAGGAACTTAAAGGGGAGGCAGAAAGCCAGAAATTAAACCGGATGAATAAACACACCGAGGGGGGTTGATGCCTTTTGGGACGTTGTTTGTTGAAGCAGAAGCTAAAACGCAGCCTGTGGGGACGGCGCCTGTTCCCTGATGAGATCCATGCCCAAATTCAGAGCTCAGGAAAGACCAGTTGCCCTCGTGCTTTGGGCCACAGGGACCTCTCCAACACGGTCCTCGCTGCTCCTGCGCCCCTTTGCTGAGCTCCAGCACCTCCCAGCCCTGCACATTCCCGAGACGCTCCCGTTTCCCTYGCACCTCTCCTGCAGAACGGGTGCTGTGCCTGGCAAACGCCCGCGGACGGCACCCGAGTCACGTCACGTCGGCCGCCCTGGGAGGGCCGGGTGCTTCCCAGGGCGCTGCAAAGCCTCTCGTGCCCTCGCCGGCCATCGGGAAGGATGTTAGGTGAGAGCCRGGGCAGACACACGGGTGTTTAACCCCTGTGCTGCACGTGGTGAATGAAGCCACCAAATCAAGGCAAAGAGGAGGGGAGGAAAGAGCATTAAAAGGCAAAGGCTCCGATTCCTCTGACATGTAGCTTTCAACTTCCATGTGTTTCAAAACAAACAAACTGAGGAGGAAGAGGCAATTCCCAGAACAGACGCTGGGTTCAAATGCTCCATTCCAACTCRTTACGGCCCCATTTGCAGCACGGTTGGTGCTGCATTATGTGGCAGGTGGCAGCTGGAACCGGCATCGCATCCAACGACGTGATTCCCAAGACAAGTCCTGTAGCTCAGCTCATTTCCAAGCACCAATTAATCCTACCTACCACCTACCTTCTCGGCAGCTTCTCTACCCCACCACACAACCTTTCGTGGGCCTCTGGCTTCGATTCTGCCAGAAAACAGCAGCTTTTGCACTACGACATTCCCAGGGTGAAAGCCAGTTAATGCAGCAGTTCTGAGCACCTGGCACTGACTGGGGAAGCCCGTCACAACAACCATCCTCGGGGGAAAAAAGAGTGAACATCCATCTCAAAGAAACCTCACACCAAAAGAGATCGGAGGCTGCTGCAGTCACAGTTCTACCCTGTACCGGAGGCAGCCGAGCTTGTTGTGATGACAGTGGCCAAAAAAATCACATAGCTTCACTCGGGAAGGCTGATTTCCAAGCCTAAAGTTTTGGGAACCTCTTTGTTTAACTAAACTAACACCAAGAGGGGCTTCTCAACGCGGCCAGCGTGAACGTCAGGCTTCATGGAATTTACCTTTTGGATTTCATCTGCTCTCGCAGCTTGCTGTACATCTCCAGGACTGCAAAGACAARAAAAATACACAAACAGTGAGACAGAGGCAGAAAGCAGAGAGATCCRAGTTAAAAAGAGACAGCTGTACAAATAAAGAGCAATTCCAGATTCCTCACCAGGAAGACACAGTGTCAGCTTATCAACCGTGGCCGAGATATTCCTCTGCTGCAGGCGGCACTGTTTCAGCTCCTCCATCGCTATTATCAGCTTTGGAGAGAGAAAGAAAACACAAGGAAAAGAGTAAACAGGCAGAGCAGGGAGCRTAGGAGCTGCCTGGCACGTGCCATGAACATCCAAAGGGTCATGTGGCAACAGAGCCTCCTCTGATTGAGCGTGGAGCTCACTGAGCACTGGAGCGGGGCTGCAAAGGGGCTGCACGCTCGGGGTGGGTAACCCAGCAGCAGACACGTCCTCTACTCTAATTTAAAGCAAGCAGCAAAACCAAAAGCAGCAAAAAAAACACCAGCCTTGCAGCACGTCCTGCAAATTCCAAAAGTGACTTCCCCTTCCCATCTTAYTCATCTCTTTTTTTCCTACTCCCTCTCCCAGCTCCTCTTTTCTAGTTCTTCCCAAAGAYGGGATGTGGCCGCTCATTCCCAGAGGAATTCCTACCCTCAGAAGCAGAGATTTTTAAACCCCCTCAGCCTTCAACAGAAAACCTGCACATCTGGATAAGGGCAGAGCAAGGATCAGGCATCGCTTGCAAGGGAAAATACTTGGCTTTCCTTGTTTGAAAGGGGCTGCTCAGAGCTTTGCCAGCCACTGCACCCACGTGTTTGATGCTGTTTCCAAAGCCCGGCTTTGGAAAGCCCTTGTGAAAATCCCAGACCTCTGCTTTTGGAGGCAAATCCAACAGATAAAACAGTGGAATTCCAAAACAGTGGAATATTTTGCTACCCCTCCCCGGAGCAGGAAAAGGAGCAAAGGGAGAGGGCAGGATGGAGGCAGCACTTACTTCTTTCCCTTCGTTCTGCAGCTTTCGGTTGGTGTCGGTCACCTGGTTCTGCAGAAGGCGCAAGGAGAAAGAGTAAAGAAGAGACATAAACCAGGATAATGCATTTTTTTTTAATACTTTTCACACAATGTTGTCTGGCACCCTTGATGAGCTCATTTAATTGCCATCAGCCTGMTGCACTGAGGGGTGTCACCAGCAGCCCTGCAAACACAAAGGTGCCACGGGCAGATCTCTGTCCTTGCTACTACAGCAGCCTCAGCAAGCTGCAGTCTGGACAGACTAAATGTGAAGCAGGTGCCCACGTGGATTTGCAGCTTAAAAATTATTCTATTCCCATGGGAGAGATAGGATACAAGTCTCATGGAATGAAACTCCCCCTCCCTGCAATCAAATAAATTATAATTAGGTTTCAAATCCCTGATGCCTCGGCAAGAAATGATGTCTTCAGTGCGTGTTTTTCCCAARAAGTTCAAGTATTTCTCTCAGGTCTAAAGATGGGTCTCCCATGGGATCCCTCCTCCAGCTTCCCACTGCCCTTTATAAAAATTCCACATTTTCCTGGCTAACCTGCCTGCTCGAAGCTCCCGCTCTGGGCATCTCCCAAAGAAATSAAGGCTCAAAGTGCAACCACCTGCCCTTGGCAAACTGTGAGTGCCCCTGGAYAGGCAGGACCCCAGCAGCTGGGGCTTAGGGCTCTGAGCCTCAGGGTGACTCTAAAAACACAGGGTGTTTGGACAGCCGTGGCAGCAGCACCYACTGATGCACTGATCCCGAGCTAAGGGATCACAGAAACACAGAATCCCAGGATGGYTGAGGTTGGAAGGCACCTCTAGGGATCACCCAGTGCAGCCCCTGCTCCAGCAGGGACACCCAGAGCACGGGGCACCCGGGCGCATCCAGGCGGGTTTGGGAGATCTGCAGAGCAGGAGCCTCCCTGGGCAGCCTGGGCCAGGGCTCTGCACCTCACACCAAGGAAATTCCTCCTCACATGGCCACACAATTCCTCATAACGCTCAATAACCCAGGAAACAGCAGTTAGGGATGGTGCCCGGAGCAGCTGCAGCGCTGGAGCAGTGCGGGACGAGCTGCCAGCTCCAAGGTGGATCTTCCCAGCACATCCCTATAGCAGCCATGCATTATGTGCATGATGTAACGTATTTACATTAATATCTAAGGTATAACTTGCGTGTACAGCATCTGACCCGCGTTGATCCCCCTGCCGCGGTAGCCTCGGCCCTCCTGGCCGCCTGCCCAAACTGCTCATTTCCTCTATGATGTCCCAAGATTTTATGAGCRGGAGTTCAGCATCCCTTCCAAAGATTATTTTATTTTCGTAGATCCTGAAAATCCCACCAGGAAAGAAGAAACCGTGTAAGGTAATTTAAAACTGCTCCTAAAGCAATGCCAAGGCTGTGCTAGTCTTCTATTAAAATTACATATCAATCCCGGCTAAGACAAGAAGGAAGGATCCATCCTGCCCGCGCCCACCGAGCGCTTCGGGGGGTGGGAGGTGCCTTGTTTTGTTCTCAGGAACCACATCCATTGTGGAGGGGAGGGAAAAGCCGACTATTTGCACAGTCTCTGCATAGGTCCCGAGCTTTTGGGGGATTTTAACCCAAGGCAGAGGGACAGACAGGCAGGGGCCATGGCCCAGGCCAGGGATGCTCCCCCYGCCAACGCGTTCCCTTGTGCCCCAAAAACAGGGCATGGAAGAGGGGGCGCCGGGGCAGCCCCCACACGTCACCCGCTGCCATGCGGAGCGGCGAGGGAGGAGAGTGGAGGGCAGCGGGGAGGCTGCCGGGCACGGACGCGCAATCCCGGCCCCGCCGGGCACGGACGCGCAATCCCGGCCCCGCCGGGCACGGACGCGCAATCCCGGCCCCGCCGGGCACGGATGCACCAACTCCTGTGCATCCAAGTGCAGGGCCTCCAAGCAGGACCCGCGTTTCAGGATCCATCGCCAGCCAAGCACAGCAAGGTGTGAACCCATCTCCTTTCCCTCCCCACTCCCAACCTCAGAGATTTTAGGACTTGGAGCACAGAGGCAGGACATSCATTGGGAGAGCAGATTGGAACTGCAGATGTCTTTCCAAAAAAAGCCCTTTTATTTATTGCCCTTCAATAGCAGCAGGTGCTAAACTCGGTGGGAATAAGACACAAGAAGCAGGACAAGCAACTGGAGAGCAGCTCTTTCCTAAAGGACCCACAACTGCAATATATCCAACTGGAAAACAGACTGTGCTGCTGCTGCTAAAAAAATACGAACATCACACTAGGATGTGCAACAACCCTGCTCCACATGTCCCTCTTGACCACTTACCTGTCCCAAGGAAAACACCCTTAAAAAAACTGATATTTTTATATATATATATCCCCAAGCCTACCAGCTAGAAAGACTTCAGAGCAGGAAAAACAAGAGAGGGGCCTAGAAAGCACGACCTTCTGGGATGGGTGGTGGCCACTCATCCCACAGAGAACAAGGTTGGGAGGAGGTGACAAACACCTCTGAACTGGAGGCGGCTGTCACAGAAAGAAGAAAATCCCTCTTTTCCAGCCACAATTGGTGGGAAAAAAMTAGTACAGCTAAAGCTTAGGATGGAAAAAGTGATTCAACTAGAATTTCCTAGAGCTGAGAGGACAGTAATAAGAGGGGAACGCTCGCATTAGACGGGGTTGGATAATAATCCATGGGCAAGACCACGGCTGAAGCAGAACTTCCCTGGAACGGGAGGACAAGCCCTTCCCTTGGGTTTGCCACCAGCCCCACACCTCGCTTGGTGTCTCTCCATTCCTCCAAGAACCTTCTGGAGATGGGACAAGTACACGGGATGCCRGTGGTCACCGTGTCGGGGCCCTGGGGATTTGCAGGACGAGAGCAGCTCAGCACCGAGCTTCCCAGTCAGGGAGAACATCCGGGCAGCACGAGGCTTGAGGACATCCAAGATGCACAATGGAATAAACAAATAAACAAATAAATAAAAGCAGCAAGATTTTCCTTCAAAAGCCCATAAATGAGAAGTGTGTTAAAAAAAAAAAAAATCAAGTGTAGTTTTGCTAAGTAAGCAACCTCAAAAATAGGTTTGGCTTCAAGGACATATTCTGGATTAAGATCACTCAAATTCAGGAGAGGCCTTCCCGAAGATGTCCCACACTTTTCCATTTAACCCAGCCCTTTCTCAGCACGTAGATCATCGCCCAGCATCCCTGGAAAGCAGCACAAGGTTTCGAGTGCAGAAATCCATTCATTCCAAGCAGGAATTCCCAGCTCTGTGCTAGCCCTWAGGAGGCCAAGAACGACAGAAAGTTTAAACACAAAAAGAAAGGTTTAAGAGTTCTCGAGATCTGCTCAGATTTGAGCTCGGTTCGGGGCCCCCAAGCGYCACTTCTCCTCTCCCCTCCGTACCCAGCACCCTGGACACGTCGGTTGTTCCCTGCTCGCTCAAAGCGCAGCGCTCTGGAGCAAAGCGAGATCAAATGCAGAATGAATAGCTGGAAGAAACCCCACACTCAGCACTGGGCCCACGGAGGATTCTCCCGGGAAACGCTCACAAAGAGGCCTCCGTATTTCTCAAACGAGCTTCTGCGGGTATTTTTCCCATGTGCCGTTTTATAGATCGCATAGCAATGGAAATCAAGAGAGATCCTGAGGGGACAGAGATGGACTTCACAGTGCGCCACCAACAAAGTGGCTGCTTGCAGAATGGGAAACAGCACCAAGCCCTTGCAAACAAACAATGTGGAGCTCTTGGCTACAAACAATAGCTGAGAGRGAACAAAAAAGAGGGGGAGAAAGAAGAAACGGGCTCCTTTCACGGTGCTTGCAATGGTCGCGTCTTGCAGTCGGCCGCTGGATGAATCCTCTCCTTGGGCAAAGCCAGGGCAAGGCAGATTCCTCTGGGGTCAGGGAAGCCTGGGAAGACCAGGCTCTGCTTGGAAATGCTGGAGTTAACGCAGGGAAGGAGCAGGCAGCGCCGCTCAGCTACAGCTCTTCATTCTCCTCCAGGAAAACTGCTTTTCTGAGGCTTTTCGCCCTGCCTGGGACTTCGTTTCCTCCTGTTGTCACCGTCACTGCTCTCCAGGCACATCCTGCACCTTTCTGGGCACCCCACAACCAGGCCCATAGCCAAGTGTTTGGGCTTTGCTGCTCTTTGGTACGGGGAGTATTTTCTTTTCCTAACCACGGTCACAGGGTGCAGTTGGAGCTTGCAGAGCACCCCGTTCCAGTGTGGAAAATCTGCCTTTCCTCTGCTCCATCTGCCCCGGGAAAACCAGGATGGTCTCCAGGCTCCGAAGCTCACAGGTTAAGTCCCTGCTCTGCTTCTAAATGTGCCCTAAGCTGGGCAATACTCCGCTTTTAAGGCACAGTATCCACACTTAAATTGCAAGGCCCCTCGCAGCAGAAGCCTACCATCTCCAGCCCTTTCCCCCAGGACGCTGCCTGGTTTCCTTCCCGCTGCTTATCCACAATCCCACAAATGGCTTTTCCCCCATCCCACTGTGCACAACCACTTTGCAAAGAAACAGGAAAACGTCCTTTCTCCCGCCCTTCTGCACAGATCTAAAGGGTACCTGGAAAACCGATCCCTAGAAAACCCATCCCTAGCTCCAGTCTTTACCTTCAGGCTGAGACATCCAAAACCGAAGCTGCTGCTCAAGGAAGGAGCTGCACCTTGCACAGGTCAGTGCTTCCATACATAGCAATTCCCAGCATCCTTATTTCCATTCCTAGCAATTCCCAGCAGCCTTATTTACCCTGAACCACCGTTCCTTCCTGCTCAGTGCTCCGAAGCTCCTTGGCTTTTCAAATATTGATGGTTGGCTGCCCAACATTGGCAGGTACCCAGTGCTCACAGTCGGATGTGTTTGCTGGGATGACCCAGGCAGCATTACCGATGCCGGGAGCGTCGCACCCGGAATGGGCACTTCAGGAACACCACAGGACTTCAGGAACATCCTCTGGACTACACAGTACATTTTTGMTTAAGAAATCACCATTAGGTACCCCAGGAAAAGCATGTCTCCTAATGCACAACAGGCCTGGCCTTAATCCTTCTGGTGCTTCCAACGTCACAGCATTCCAGTTGGCCAAAATAATTGTTAAACTTAAATGGGCAACCTAGTACTCTGGGACAGGAGGGGGGTTTTGCTGCTGTTCTGTTTTAAGAGAGAAGGGAAGGGCTCTGGAAAAAGGAGACRCTCACTTGGTTTCTCTTACCTTCAGTTTTTGGGCTTCTCCCCTGACTTTGAGCAGCTCCGTGATGGAATCCACAAAGCCCTGGTAATGGAAGTTGCACATTTTCTCAATCTCCCGATCGTGGTTTCTGATCCGCGCTTCCAGCTTTTCCATGAAACGACCGTGTTCCTCTCCATCATAGACAGACCTAGAAGAAGATGCCAGTGTGGGTCAGCATCCCAGTATCTGTTAGTGTCGTGGCTTACAAGAAATACCCAGAACCTGGGACTGAAAACAAACAAACCAAAAAATCTACCAGAAAAGGAGAGYTCTGCCTTTCGCTTAGACATAATCGGACACCAAGGCCAGGTTTGCAGCTCCTTCCACTCCAGCCTTCCTTCTCTTGTTTGCACCTGCCAAACACCAGCTTGGCCTTCCCTTAGAGATCCCACCATGGTTGGCCACAGCAGAACCATGAGCCAGAAGCACAACTTGGAGCAAAGTCTTCCCACTCTGCRTTGGATCCTGGACCTGTTAGGTTGGTTTCTGCTGTCACACAGGGCACCTCTCCACAACCAGGCAGGTGTCCTCCAGGTTTCAAGGGGACAGCCCTCTGCAGAAGAGACCTCTGGAGCCACCAACTAAAAGTGAAAGATGWGGGGACAACAGACCCATAACGAGCTACAGGGGTCAAAAACAACCACTGTTTGTGGTGGTGGCAGGAGATGCTTCAGGGGGATCGGGGCTGCAGGAATCCTACTAGACACCTCAAGTCTTCCTGCCCAAAGCACCCACATGGTGCGACCTTCTGATGCAACCTGCATCCATGAGCCACTTTGAAGACCTCCACTTTCTGTGTCCACAACGATCTCCGGAGTCACCCAGAAACTATCGAGACAGGACTGAAAGCGAAGGGAAAAAATGGATTTTTCAATGAAAACGGGCARGAATGAAGACATCAGAACCTTCAAGCCTTTGCAAAACTCAGTGTAAAAYAACCCAGGGCTTCCTCACACAGTTCAACAGTGCGTGGAGTCCCAATGTCGCATTCCTCAGCACCTTGTGCTACAGGCAGAAGAGGCTCTAAAGGTCCTCGGAGCGAGGGAACCATCCTTGGAGCAAGAGAATTRTCCTTAGATCAGGATGGCAGGGCTCTGTTGAGCGCAAGCAGCGCAGAGGCGGGCTAGCAAAGCCCAGCTCCTTAAGCCGGGCCCGGAGTGCCACCTAGCGCTGCCCGGCCAGCCTGCAGCCCAGCACGGGGACGCAGCTCCGGCCCAGGCAAGCTGCAGAAGCTGCTGTTATTCACATGCCGGTTCCTTCCCCAGCGCTGCTCCGGTCTGGCCTGCAGGAAAAGGACCCACCTGGGATGAGGGCAAAAGTTGGGGGSAAACAGACATTGTCAAGTCTTTCCTCCTCTGTAGGGCTCCCATGATTGGGGCATTAGGCTTCACATTTCCCAGCTACCAAACCTTGGGAAAATCCAGTACCTTGCTCTGGATACAGGGGAATTTTCTCCAGTGCCTTTCCCGAACCTCATCTCTTCTCCTCTGCACTTCCAGCAACAACTTTCCTACTTGGAGCACCAGGTTCTTGGGGATCCTCAGCACCGGGCAAGCCACTTACTGCCTCGTCATCCCCAAGATGCTCCAGAAATCCGGAAAAGAAAAAGGAGTCTCTCCAAAGAGCAACTTAATCTGTGATTACGAATGGAACAAACACACAACAAAGCAATAATCAAGTCAGGAAAACAAAAATTAAAAAACAGCTTTGGGCTACTTGGTTCTTTGGGTGCAAATCCACAGCATCAGGGGAATGCTATAGTGAGCGATCCACAGGGCTGCCYTTTTCCTCCAATATTCAAGAAAATGGTTGTGTTGGAGCCTGAGGAAACCCTTTGCTTAGAAGGCCGAGGAGGGTGGCCAGACCTGCGTGCATGGACCTTGTGACTCTGGAGAGGGGGACAGTTTCTCCGATTGATAACTCCGTGCTCGCCAACAGATCTCCCTGGCTTGGATTTCTAAATGGTTGTGTTTGGTGAGTGCATTTAAAAAAAATAAAATCCCCCAAAATAAGAAACACGCTTTGAAGAGCTCTTGGACTGTATCACCGAGTTTCACAATTTCGGCGCTCATTAAAAATCCACTTGGGTTTTTCAAAAGGTCAAGTGGGAAGAAAAAAAAAAAAAAAAGGAAAAAAAGAAGAAAAAAAARAGCAAAACGTCCCCAAGCTCCTTTCCAGGAAGGCCCTGGCCGAGCAGGCCCCACTCTGCTCCGCAGCGGCATTCCCACTGCAAATCCCGGTCCTTCGGAAYGGGGCAAGCGGAGCCGGGACCCGAGGCGGGAGGGAGCCTGGCTGCCTGTCCTGCTTCCCAGGGGATCCCGCTGGAATTCCCGAGGGCACTGCCGCCCACAGGTGCCCGGATGCTCCRGCGGGAGCCGTCCCGGAGCTCCGGAGCAAGAGCCGAGGATGAGGACGAGGACAAGGACAAGGAGGGACCTCCCCGGGGACGCAACAAAAGGGCRGCCGAACAATGCGCGGGGACACGGTGGGGACACCAGCGGCCGCCTGTGTTTCCAATTAACAAGTGGAACAAATTCCTGCGTCCGCTGCGGACTCCGATTCCATCCCCCCCGCCTCCAAGCCCGCTCCGAAACTTCTGTAGTGGTTTGAATCCCCCAGCAACATTTTCTTCTCATTAGGCTACATAAAAGCATTAGCAGATTGTTTAATCTCATTCTAACTTTTGTAATAAACAAATTAACTACTGAGCAAAGCAAAAGGGGAGGGAAGAAAATAAGAAACGGCAGGAGTGGTGCAAGAGCTCCCCGGGAAAGGGTCAGGGCGAGTTTGCGAGGCCTGGATCTGTCTCAAACAGAGGGTCCCTATATAATAATCAGGTCAATAAGAGGATCAATCAATAAGAGGAAGTTAAAGCTTTTTTTTTTCCCTCCCTCTTTCTCCCCTTTTTTAAATCAGAAATATTTCTCTGATTAAAAAATGATTTTCATTTTGTAGCTCTGGGAGGATTCCCGCCTCCGCTTTCCTATTTAGATGCACCTACCTTGCACACCCCAAGTGCATTTTCAGCCTCGAATAAATCATCCCAACCTGAAGTTCAGCAAATTATGAGCAATACCCCATTACCACCAGGCTCTTCAGTGGAATATAGTATAAAAACGCTCCAGAAATAGCCTTTTTTTTTTTTACATTGTGATTTTGGGGCTGGATAACGCTGGTTTCGCAGCAGCTGCAAATGGAAAGACCTCAGCCTCAGCGAGGCTCCTGCCACGGCCGAATCCGGGTGCCCTCCAGGGCACTTAAGGAAAAACCAGTATCCAGAAAAGGACCATAAACCAGATGCATGTGCGGCACAGGGAAAACCGCCCCGGAGAAGCGGAGCTGCTCGTCACGGGCTGCGCTCCACCAGAAGGGGCTTTTCAACAGGAATGCAGCCYGCGCCTGCTTTTCCTCAGCGGTTTGAGGCACAAATTGGAAAATATAAGGCAAGCTGCGCTTAAAAACACGCGAGGCCCCTGCCGAGGGGAGGCCGGAGCCTGCGGAAAGGGGATGGCGACGGCAAGGAGGCCGAGGGGAAGCCAGGGTGAGGGAAGGGTGCAGGAGCRACGGCGTCAAACGGGAGCGAGCCGGGAGCTTCGGGGCTCGCGTGGGTCTGGGGCAAAACGGCCCTCTGAGGAGGGTCAAAGCCCTGGGATAATGCCGGGGAGAAGACATGGATGGCAGGAGGAGAAGGGCAGACGCGGGTCCTGCCCAGCCCCAGGGTTTTCGGTGCCGATTTTCCCCTTCCTAAACCCTTCCACGCTGCCTTCGGCACCCGGCGAAAGCGGCCTTCAAGCGGGCCCCTTGAGGACAACACGAAGCTGGGACCTGCAGGGGTTTTGGAGAGAAGGCCTCTCTGGAGGCCACCCTGTACCCAGGGAAGGGGGAAAACAAAGATCACACAGAATCTCAGGATGGCTGAGRTTGGAATGAACCTCTAGGGATCACCCAGTCCAACTCCTGCTCCACAGGGACACCCAGAGCACGGGGCACCCGGGTGCATCCCGGCGGGTTTGGGAGATCTGCAGAGCAGGAGCCTCCCTGGGCAGCCTGGGCCAGGGCTCGGGCACCCTCACACCAAGGAAGTTCCTCCTCACATGGAGATGGAGCTGCCTGGGGTTCAACTTGTCCCCATTGCCCCTTGTCCTGTCACTGGCCACCACCRAGAAGAGCTTGGCCCCTTCCTCCCTATACTCCTTCTTCAGGTATTTATATGTATTGATCAGATTCTTCCTCAACCTTCTCTTCTCTCCAGGCAACAGCAAAAAAAAGATGTGACAGCAGAAAACAAAGCYGTCCTTCCGGCGCATCCAAAACTCCCATCTCCGATAACCCGGTATTGTTTTTATAAACACTGCAGAAGGCWTAACCCCACCATCACATCTATGAAAGCAGATTAGCCTACCCCAGAAACACTTTGATGTCCACACTTGCTGTGTTCCTGCCCAACAAACGTTTTCCCCTCGCCAGCCAAGCTCCGTTTGTGCCTTACGCGTTGTCTGAACACAACGAGGGGGTTTTTTGGGTGCATTCCTGGCTCRGAGCCTCCTCTCTGCTGGGAAGCACCATTGGCCCCGCAGCCCACGGAGGCACCAGGACCCTCGGGACCGGCACAGCGCTGTCAGTGTTGCCTTATAAAMCCCCACAAAATGCACGCAAAATATTAAATCTAACAACGGGGCAGGGTGAAGGATAATCCCATTTTTTCGGCAGCAGGCGGATTTGGCCTTTGCCAGGGGAAAGGCCAAATTTTTTCTGTAGCTTTCTATTTAGGTGAATCCTCCACCACATGCCCAGGGACCAGGCAGTCAAAATAAGACATACAAGTGGTACATGGGAGATATGAAGGGACGATGACGCTTTACCTAAGCTTTGCAGAAACTTTATCAAGGAGGCATCTTACAGACCGTGTCTTGGTTAAGGAGATCAAACTGCTTTAAGGAAAGAGAAGCTGTTAGGACCAGCAGACAGAAATAAAGGGCTTTAATTGCCCAGGAGAATCGGGTTAAAAAATTAGACCATTTTCTAACCGTAAGAGTGATAGAAAACCACAGCAGATCACCCAGGCCTGTCACGGAACCTCTCAATTGGACACTTCTAAGGATAGCAGGAACAGCTCAGGCCGCTGTGCTCCTGGAGAGACCAAATTCCTCTCCCAATGGGGAGAGGACGAGGTAGGTAAGTTCTTGAGATCCCCACAAGCCCCATTTTCCACAATTCTGACCAAAAGCAGTTTAGAAGCCGCTTGAACTAATACTGCACTAAAAATGAAAGAAATAGTACACGTGGCACTGGACAGGAAATCCACACAGGTTCTAAAGAAGYCAACCCACCTTTCACTCACGGCAATGGAAAACTCTCCATTTCCTGCATTTGTATAAGACCGTGTCTTAGTTAATAGTTCAGTTATTTAGTTATTATATGTTCTTAAGTACTTACGGTAAAGCAGCACTTTTAGGCCATACGTTACTGCAAAAACAGAGTCCCTGGGAAGCCAGAGCCATCTCTGGGGTGAAACACAGGGCTGGTTCTGCACCAGACACGGTTCCGAAGGAGACAAATAATATTTACCCTRATGGAAACGCTGATGGAACAAGGTGGGTGCAAGGGCTCTCTTGCAGAGCCCATTCCAGCTGCTGAACGGCCCTGCAAGGGAAAGCTTGAACAAATCAGCACCAAATTATCATCGAATCATAGAACGCTTAAGGTTGGAAGGGACCTCAGAGGTCATCGAGTCCAACCCCTTGCTCCAACAGGGTCACCCAGAGCATGGGGCACAGGCTGCATCCAAGCAGGTTTGAAGATCTCCAGAGAAGGAGACTCCACAACCTCTCTGGGCAGCCCGGGCCAGGGCTCTGGCACCCTCACTGTTCAGAAATGTTTCCTTAAGTTCCTGTGGAACTTCCRATGCTTCAGTTTGTGGCCGTTTCCTCTAGTCCTATCACTGTCCACAACTGAAAAGAGGCTGCCCCATCCTCCTCATTCCCTTCCTTGAGGTATTTATACACACTGATCAGGTCCCCCCTCAGCCTCCTCTTCTCCAGGCTGAACATTCCCAGCTCTTTCAGTCTTTCCTCACAGGGCAGATGTTCCAGGCCCCTCATCATCCTCGCAGCCTTGCGCTGGACTCTCTCCAGCAGCTCCACAGCCTCGGGAAGGGCCGGGAAACACAAGGAGGACCCCAAGGCCGAAGGGCTGTGTGTCAGCAGCCGCCTCGCTCCAGCGCCTTCCCGTCGCCAGCACGGCTCATCGGCACCACGTGCAGGACAGCAAGGCTAGCGCGAGGGAGACTGCGCCCCGGCCAAGCTGGTTAGCTTTAAGGCAGAGATGAATCATCCTCACATTGCTTGTAAGCAACACACATGTATTTTATTCTATTTTTTTTTAAATGGGAAGAAATCTAACCCAGGTCACACTTGCTTCGCAGGAAGTCTCTGAAGGCCCAGCCCAGATGTCAACTATTGCTGGGAAAAGTGTGGAAATAAGGGGGCAGGCCTCAAGGCACAGGAGCGGGCGGAGGTGGCCTGAAAGCCACCACAAATGCTCCATGGTCCCCTGGGCTGGTCCTGCACCTTCCAGCCCCCACGTGCATGGGAGACACAGTCCCACTCACGGCTGGGCATTGGATGGGCTGTTGATGGAGGGACACGTTGCGCCCGCTCCGTGTCCTGCTCTCTGGTGGTCTACCAGCTTCTGAAGAGGGAGAAACCAATTAGCTCCATTCCCCAGGACTTAACGGCCTTAAGCCACATAAATTCAAAGCAGAGAGGGGCACCCTGGGACCAACAGCGATGCGGTGGAAGGGGACCGTGGTGGCATCACCCTCTCCACGGAGCATCGCCCAAGCTGGCCGCTCTCCAGGGCAACGCGCACTAACCAGGCACGTTACCTTGCTCAACACAGGGGTAAGAGAAGGAAGATTTACAACCTACAGCGCGCAGATGCTCACACAGATCTGGTCACACAGGGGTCCGCAGAGCCCTCTCCCTGCCCTGGCAAAGCTGGGCAGCCAACCCAAACGGCAGCAGAGGAGGCACCACCGCTCACATGTTGTGCAAGGTCACGGAGAGAAGCTCGTGTAGCCACGAAAAAAAGCTACATACCGCAGGTGCTGATCCGGGGAGCGATGCAATTAACACCTTCATTAACGAGCTGGGTGAGGAGAAAGCATCAGGGCTGCAGCTGAAGGGGCAGAGGGCCGCAGGATCACGTAGAAAGGGACAAACAGGAAGGTCACCACGTGCAGCAAACCCGAGCCCTGCACGTGGGCAGCAACCAGCTGCCAGCGCAGGCCGGGGACCGAGCAGCTCTGCAGGAAAAGCCTCACGGTGTCCCGGAGGACACTGGGCCCAACGCGGGCCACCAACATGGCCCTGCAGAAACAGGGGCCAAAGGCGTCCCAGGCTGCGCTGGACAGAGCGTTGCCAGTAGGTCCAGGTCCTTCCCCTCCACCTCGTGCTGGTGAGGCCACATCGGGCGTGCTGGCACATGGGGACAAGCCCAGCAAGGCCCATAAAGTAAAGTTGGTTAAGGAACAAGAGGGCCTGATGCACTAGGAGATTCCCAGAGAGCTGGGACAGCTCAGCATCAAGAAGGGAGGACTCAGGGGAGCTATCGGGGTGCAAAAATACCCAAATCTGGGGGACTAAAGGAGACAGGGTCAGGCTCTTCTCAGTGGTGTCCAGTGACAGGACAAGAGGCAACCACTACAACCCAAAACACAGGGCGATCATTAGAATAGAATGGAAGAGTTAAGYTTGGAAGGGACCTCTGGAGACCATCTAGTCAACCCTCTGCCCACACAGGGTAACCTAGAGCATGTGGCACAGGCTGCATCCAAGCGGGTTTTAAGATCTCCAAAGAAGGAGAGTCCACCACCTCTCTGGGCAGCCTGTGCCAGGGCTCGGGCACCCTCACTGTTCAGAATTTTTTCCTTAAGTTCCTGGGAAACTTTTGGTGCTTCAGGTTGTGGCTGTTTCCTCTAGTCCTATCAGCGGCCACCACTGAAAGGAGGCCGCCCCATCCTCCTCACTGCCTCCCTTGAGGTATCTGTAGACAATGATCAGATCCCCCTCAGCCTTCTCTTCTGCAAGCCCAGCCCTCTCAGCCTCTCCTCATAGGGCAGATGTTCCCAGCCATCCAACAGGGGATGTCCCCCATCCCTGGGGACACATTCCTGACCAACAACCCCATCAGGGGACCTGCTCCAGCAACACCACAGCCTGGCCCCGGGCCAGATGACCCGCCGAGGACCCTGCGACCGCAGCGATTCTCCCAACGCCTTCCCCAACACGGACCGGGCACCAATGCCAGGAGTTTATCTTTCCTTCCTTGCCCTCTCCCAAACAACAACAAAAACACCCTGCGCTGCAGCAGTGAGCGGGATCCAGCCAACTGCACAAGCGATGATGAAACCGATCCCAGTTTAAGATTCTTCAGGCATTCTTATCCAAGTAGAAACACTGCCAAAGAGAAATAAAGCTGTTAGAGTAAATATTACTTCCGAGTATTTACTTTTAAATAAAAACACTTCAAATCAGTCTGGTATTTTAACAGCTCTATCTGCACATTTAAAAAAAATATTATGTGATGTGTAAGAGACATGAAGAAAGAGCCGCCTCCAGAGGCTTGGGGAGGAGAGCAGGACAGGGGCAGCAGCAGGTGATCCTCATCCGAGGTTTTATCCCTCTGCTCAGCCAAGGCCAGGAATTACCCCTGGCAGCAGGAACTACCCCCGGCAGCAGGAACCTAAGCTAAAGGAGTCAGGTTATCTGCACCCAACACCCTCTCTGCAACTGTGTCCTGCTCCAGAAGGTCAKCACCACAACCAATTAGCTCAGGAGCCTGCGGAAGGGAGGACTAATTAGCTCTGGTGATTCCCCTTTCCTTGGATCCCACTTATCACCTCCTGCTACATCTCCTGAGCCACAGCAGCAACCCCGTGGCCTGCGGTGCTTGCAGGAGGCAGCAAGGACAACGTGGAGCTTGGTTCTGCATTTCCTTCTCATACAAATATCCTTTAAAAGCAACTAGCTTGCAACACACTGGCAAGCAATGAGCTTCTAGGGATGGGACATTACCTGCCTCTAGCAGCACCTGCACCAGCTGCACCGCCCAGAACACAGCCCTGCTCTTAAGGCAGTTTTAGATCTCCCTCTTCTCCCCATACGGGGAAACTCCCAAAACTCCAAAGCTAATTTGGCCCCCGATGTTGTCTTTGCCTAAGCAGAGCTCAACTAATTCCACTCCTGCTTGTGTCAAGGTCTTGTCCCTCCYGAGCTCCTCTCCTGCGGGGATGGATTCTGGATGCAGGGCTGGATGGATTCTGGATGGAGGGCTGGGCTGCGGGAGGGTGACCAAGGGCTTGGAGTCCTCAGCTCCTCCAAACGCCCGTGCAGCGGGAAGGAACTTCACATCCCACCACTGACAAGCTCTTCAGTGACAAAAACCTGAATGTTAGCACTGAAAGCGTGTCTTACCTTCAAGATTTCATGGCATACTTGTCTTTTAATTGCATCATTATAGGGGCTGTGCCATTCTAACCCAAGGAGAGTTGTGCAGAGCTGCCTAAYGGGCATTGTCCAGTTGCAGACTGATAGATGACCCAGGTGGGAAGGAGTCAGGCAAGTCCTTTGAACCCAGCAGAGGAGCATCAGGCCAAGAACTGGGAGGAACAGACCCCTCTCAACACCAAGACTGAGCTCTCCAAAGCCCGAGAGGGACCAGAGGTGCCCAGAGGCTTCCCCAAACACAGGCACCCATAAGGGAGACCAAGCACCGTTCTGATCCCGAGGCTGAGCTGTCAGGCCGCGTGTTTTACAAGTGCTGGGTGACAGCGACAGACTCGGAGCACCGGGATGTCGGCGCAGACCGGAGCACCCAAGAAATTCCACGGAACGGGGGCGCCGGGCAGAGCTTGCAGAGCCCTGACTGTAAAAGAAGGCGGCAGCGAAGGTCCTCCCGAGCARCCGGAGGGCAGATTCAAGCCACAAGGAAGCTCTGAGGCCACAGAACGGAGCATCCCACGGACCAGGCATATAGGCAATTTGTGTAACCAAAGGCACAAGTTTGGGGTGTTCCCGTGCTTGGATCTTAGCCTCCTCCCACGGGCTTCCCAGCTCCTTCCAACGGGCACGGAGGTGGTGGCTCTGTATGCGCTGCAGCCCGGAAAAAAACAGGGATCGTCCTGAGGGAAACATGCACRGAAACCAGGCAGCCGAGAGTCAAGCGGATCCTGGCAGCAGGACACGGATGGCCGGGGCTCTAGGTGCCACCGCCACCCTGCGTCACAGCGGCCGCACTGCACCGCGGCCCGGCCTCCCGCCACGCACCGACATCGGCCACGGGAAAAGCGGCTTTTCCCAAAGCCTCCTGCCCGGGAAGGGCTCGCGTCGAAGCCGGAGCACCCGGAGCYGAGCGCTTCTGGCCCATGAGCTGCAGAGGAGCTTCATCCGTGTGGAATAACCCTTGGGAAAGATGCCTCGGAGCTCTGGAAGCGGGAGAGCCCAGACACCACAGGCACGCGGGCAACGGCAGCTCCTCCTGCTCGGCTAACTCGGATAAACGGGGCGTTCTCAGCACTTCCAACTCTGCATCCCACAGCATTCCTGCAGGCAAAGGATCCAGGAAGGCACCTGCATCTGCTTGGGGATCAGCACAATGCTTCTTAAGCTGTGCATTTGTTAAAATAACAGCTTGAGCAACTGCACACCCTTAAACACTATCTGGCATCAGGAGCTGGGCAGGGCTTTTCCATATTGCCAAATTTTGGGCATTTCAGCCTGGGAAYGCAGCACTCCTGCCTGTGCAGGGTACATTGCGCCCCAGATAGAGCCAGATTGTGGAAGGGGGAGAATATACAAGTCGTATGATCTAGGTAAAGCTAGCACTGCCAAAGGCAGCTCACCCRACACAGCTTCCATTGAAGCCTTTCCTGCAAAATTACCCTTCGGATCCACTTTGAAGCCTAATGCAGCACTATCATTAACAGCAAATATCCCAGAGAACAGAGTAGGCCCTGACTAAGCAGCAAACCTGAGCGCAGCCCTGGGTGCTTCTGCTCTGCAGGGCTCGGCACCTGCTTCCCTCCCAATCATCCCATCGCTCCCAGTTATCCCTTGCTGCCCGGAGGGGCTCCAAGCAGCTTCCAGGGAGGCGGGAGGGAGCTGCCAGGCAGAGTCAGGTTGTCCTGGTGCTSTTTGCCAAGGAATGGGGCCTTGCTAACGAGCACAAGCTGCACTCGTGGGTTTGCTTGCAGCTGCCACATGGGCAGGCAGAGGCACCAGGTCGGGCCACTCTCCAAAAGCCACCGGGGACCCCAGGGACATCCCAGGGCACGAGGAAACTTGGCTGGGTGGTGCAAGGTGCTTCAGCCTTTGCTCCTCCCCTACTTGCAGGAAAAATGGGGAAAACCTGAGGATTTGCACGTAAAAACCGAGCRAGGCTGAAAGGGAGATCTTGGAATGAGCTACCTGGGCTTCCAAGAGGTGCCCGTGGCCAAACAGCACATCTTAATCCTGCTCAAACACTGCAAACAACCAAAAGAAATCAGGTTTAAGGACGAGTGAGGTGCAAAGAGCTAAAAGGCACCCGCAGCAGCAATCCTGCAGAGCCACAAGCCCAACGGGGCTAACGTGTCACTCAAGTCCCGCACAGAAAGGGGCAGGAGCCCCCATGTGTCCCCATGTCCGAGGGGACGCGATGCCCAGCATCCCAACACGGCACAACCCGGAGCAGAAGGAAAAAGGGGGGAAAATGTGTGGGATTGGCCCCCTGCGGGCAAAGGGAGCTGCAGTGCCAGGTATTTCTGGATACCCTTTGGATGCTCCTGCAGAGGGCCAAAAGTAGCACAGCACCAAAGCACTTGCCAAACAGAAGGCACTTCATCCAAGCCAAACCTGAYGGAGCTCCCATCCGAACACACGTCCCCTGTGCTGACCAGGGCACCCGCCTGCAAACACAAGGGAAAGGAGGTTTTCTTCCAATTTAAAAAATTGGAGTTAAAACCATCCATCCACTAGCGCGTCCTCTTACCCCYTACCCCTCTTACCCCTGGAAAACACAAAATGTGCCCTTCAGGAACAGGGGCCAAGTTCTTGAGGAACCTAAATTAAGGATTCTATATCTAGTCCAGGTTTGAAACAACACACTTATAAGCTCAAGTACATCAATATTACAATAAAAATGTATGGAATATTTAGGGCGGTTTGGATCACTTCAGATGCGCAAGCTGGATCTGCTTTCCGCACGCTCCAGAGGGCAGCACAGGATAAGGTTCCTCTCGGCAGGCTAGGAAAAGAGCCGGGAAGAGGACCGGGATGGAGCACCGCACACCTGGCCTGGAGAGCTTTTGCTGAGCATTTCATGGAAAAACACCGTGCTGAGGACACAGGAGAACCTGGAGTTTGTGCCTGGCTTGATGTATTTTTCAACGAGCCCAGCTGCAGACCGGCACTGCAGAAGAGGACACAAAGGGACAGCCCAGACCCCGCTCTGAGCACCAGTGTCACCCCCCAGGACACAGCCAGGCGCTTCCAAGGCACCTTTGTGGCCACCAAAAGTTTCCCTTTTGCAATTGATAAAATAACAGGAAGCCCGAAACACCAGCTCCACTTACTAAGTAATAACCTGCAGCTAAACCAGCTCGTTAGGGTAACGAGGAACGGGAGAGGCATCAGGAACCCAACGTTGGCCGATGGCTCCTGCGACCACCGCGCGTGTCCCAAGCAACTCAAACCAAACCCCCGGACTGCAAAACACAGCGGGGTCTCCTCATGAGAAGCTGCAAACCTGAATTATCTGCTGGGAAATACAGTCTGCAAATCCCATCTTTGTCCTTCTCATCCACAGCGCTGAGCGGAATGATGCGGGATTTAGCAAGGAGAAGGAAAGCTCAATGAGCAGAATTAAGAAATCCTCTGTTCCCAGCAGGGCTTGTGTATATCAAGGTATTTTCATGGGGTGGAAGAAGGGAGAAYGTGACGTTTTAAGGAAAAAACACCCATATCTATACACACATGCACACATTGAAGCAGGTTGAGTGCAAGCAGGTAAGCCCTGCCCTGGGCAGGCTCAAGCCCGGAGCAAAGCCGAGCTGGGCAGCCTGCAGCCTCGGCGGCTCCTCCTCATCCTCTCCCGCAGCGGCTACGCGCCGGCGCTGCCGCTTGAGGGCACCAAAGGAAACCCTAAGTTTTCCTCCAGCCGGGCTAGACGTGGAAGAGCTTGGAAAAAAGTCCAAAAACAGTGGGAGGAAGGCATATTAGTCATATTAGAGCTAATATATATAATACACAGCTAATGTATTGCATAAGAATACATGGAAATGGCCAGTTCCTGGACTAGACTGCACCTATAGCTAATCAGGGCAGCAAAAGGGATGGGTTCCCAGGCTGCAGATCCAGCTTTTTTTTGTCCCAGGGTTCATTCCAAGCCATCCCAAAGTTTAGGCCCCCAATCACCTGAATGTTTCTCGCTCGGAAATCCCTAGTGACCGGATTCGATGGGAATCGTGACGTCCCAGCCTGTCGCAAAACGATTAAATCAAGAAAACCTGGATCAATCCCAGTTACCCAGAGCTTGTTTGGGAAAAAGGTGATTCCCAGCTTTTCACCTGCATCCCGGGTAATGGGGGGAAAACATGCCAAGACGCACTCGGATGATGTCCATAGGGGACCTTTGGGAGCCACATCCACACTTGTCACTGCGCCCCTCAGGGAGACTCTTAATCCAGAGCAGTCACTACCCTGAACAAGCTACAGAGAGGAAAAAAGCAGGTCTGAGGTTGCTTTAAAAGCAGACGACGTGTCAGAAACCACCTGGGAAGCTCCATGCTCGGCTGGCACCTGCAAAAGGAGTATTTACTTAAATGCACCTCAGAAATAGCATTTTCCAAAGCACTCGTGCAGATCCACCGGCAAGGATCCCCCGGCTGCTCCCACACTGGACTCCTCTGCATTACAGCCACCTGAGGTCTTCATTAAAAGCTGATGTTGAAAGCTAAAACTAACAAAATACAGAGCAAGCTCGTTCTGCACGCCAGGCAGGGACGTCAGAGCCACCCATCAGCTGGGACGGCCAGAAAAACACAAATACCTTGTGCAAAAAAAGGGGGAAAAATCCAAGAATCCATATGGAGCAATTAGCTCTACCATTACRTAACCTACTTTGGTTCTCAGCAAGTGTATTAAGGCTCTGCTTTAACACCCCGTGTTTGCCCAGGAATGGGGAATACAGGTCATATTTCTTGCACGCTGACAGTTTCGGGAGCTGGAGCTATGGAAAAGCTTCGGGAATAACTGGATGCGCTTGCACAATTTAGGAGACACGTCTCAGAACACAACCCTATAGGTAAAAAGGGCATTAAAAAAGCACCACCAGTTCACAGGCCTGAACTATTAACACACRCACGGAGTATTTGGTTAAAATGGGTTAATTAAAAGACACCTCATGAGAACTGCAGCAGGGTTAAGAGGACAACAAGGTAGGAATACTTCCATATTCCATGTTTCCCGGCATCGACTAGAAACAGGAACACAGCAAGGAATGAAAGTGGCCAACACGGACAAAGCGAAGGGAGACCACACAGCAAGGCTTTTCCCAGCCTTTTGAAGCATTCCCTACTCCACCTTGTGGAATTTCCCCTGCAAGAGGCAAAAAAGCAGGGAAATTTGGGCAGCGTGAGGTGCAAAAGGCCCCTCTGATGGTGAGCAGCCGTCCTGAATCCCGCYCTCCCAGAAAAAGGCACCTCTGGTATCCTATAAAAGCAGGGAAATCAAACTGCTAATAGCCCAGCAAAAGATAAAGAGATAAAGATAAAATAGCAGCAATTGAGCAGCTTGCAGCTAAACTCCCAAATATTGTTCCTTGTCAAAAAAGTAAAATTGAGGTCACCAATAAGCCAAAGTYGCCTTTAAAAATAGTAACGACAGAAAAAAAATATTTTTCTATCGTTTCTATCTATAGTAATGATGGAAAAAATAGAGCCAASGGGTGTATTTAGGGACCCGGCAGCACCACCGCAGGGCGCTCCGGGCTCCGGAGGCGGCTCCAGCTCCGGCCGGGAAGCGGAGGGCGCTGCCGACAGCCCAAGGCGCCGCAGGAATGTTAAGAGGGCGACGTGTCATTTCTCAGGCCCGCGGCCAAGTCGCTTCAAAGGAGCTCGGTGTCCCCTGGGGGAAGAAAGGGCAAAAAAAGGAAAATCGGGGCCGAGAAACAAGACACAGGGAGGACGCAGGGAAACGAGGCCGGGAGCTTTGGAAGCCGGGGGTGTCCTGCCCAAATACCTCCTTAGAGGCACTTAAATGAGTTCTCACMGATTGATTGATCGATATATTGATTGGATTTGACTTCAACATGAATATCCTTGGATATTCAGCCYGGTTTGCAAACCCACTTCCCTGCGGATTCAGCAGAGCGGGAGGAACAGCTGCTGCAGAGGGAGATTCCTCAACCATGTCCTATGGAAAAGGGCTCCCTCCAAGCCCGTGTTGTGTGCCGAGGGAAGAGCCAGAYCCCGTCTCTGCCATTTACACCTCCGTCCTGTTGGGACACGCGGGTCACGGGGCCCGAGTAGGGCCCATTCTTCCTCGGCAGGAAAAAATAAAGCCCTGGCTCTTCCTGTTTGGGAAGCGGGCAGGGGGAAAACACAGCAGTGCGCGGCTCCCGTGCAAAATAAAAAAGAAAAATCGCAGGATATGCAAAAATAGGGCTCCTGATTAGATCGGGAGCATCGACTATTTATGAGTCCCACCTTGCCTGCCCGTTTACTCACTTCTCTCTCCCTTGTGTCCCACTGCCCATGCTTGGAGAGGCTGGAGGCTCCCGATGAACTCGGCTTCACAGGGATGGAAAGRGGGCCCCGGCGGCAAGTTCGGAGCGCGACAGTCGCAGCCCAGGGACCTTCCCCATGGAGCAGCACCGGCCTCGAGTCCGAGACACTCCCAGCCGCCAGCGGTGTCGAGGAGCTTGGGAAAAGGCTCCTCAAGAGGAAAACAATTCACAGGAAGGGCCTGTGTGCGTGCAGATATACATATAGACTCGCATATATCGTATATATCATACATACCGTCACAACCAAGTAACATATATTTGTCATGTACATATGTGTRCATATATATACACACGGGTGTATTTGTATACATATATACACACACACATAGACACACACACACACACACATATATATATATATGGTGCTTGGTTGTTATGCTAGGGATGAACAGCTACACGGGGGGTCAAATTCTCCCAGCGGAAGAGGAAACACCTACCGGAGCCRGGGAAATGCCTGGAATACTTCATTATTTTTAAGATGCAGAGCAGAGGAGAAAAAACAGTAGAGGCCACTCGTGTGGCCTCATATTCCTTACAGATATTCTCACATCAGCTTTGGGCTTTTGCTTTAGTCGTGTCAAGCAATTCCTGAAGGAGAAACAGGCTGGGTGCTGCCACGGGTCAGGTTCACCCCTGGGATGGGACCTGGGCTGCTCTCGGACACCGGAATCCACAGAGCCCAAGTCCCACGAGGGGCACCCGGAGCAGAGCCTGTTAGGAGCACCAGCTCCTCAAGACCTCAGGCAGATGCATCCAACATCTGCCCATTATGACCCCTTTGCCTTTGACTTCTTGCTGCTTTTGTTCCGCTCCAGGAGCAAAAGGGTAGGGGGGAAGAAGGAAGAGSCCATTAACAGTCACAGCTGCTGGTATCTGCACCGGGATACTCCATAAACGAACCATCTCCCCAGGAAAACGCTCCCATTACTCCAGAGTAGAGTTTCCTCATTTTCCACCTTCTGCTGAGGACTCCACTCGTTCAYATCACCACAGAATCCCAGGATGGTTGAGGTCGGAAGGGGGATYCCTTCCAGATGATCTAAGGATCCCCCAGCGCATCCCCTGCTCCAGCAGGGATACCCAGAGCACGGGGCACCCAGGAGCATCCAGGCGGGTTTGGGAGATCTSCAGAGCAGGAGTCTGCCCGGGCAGCACAGGCCAGGGCTCTGCACCCTCACACCAAAGCTCTCACCGCTCCCACARGTCGGTTTCTCCCCAAAAGGCCTCGTCCATGGCCGAGGCTCAAGCCTCTCCCGCRGAGGCTGCCCCGCTGCCGCCCTGGGCACAGCCGGGCCCGAGCGGCAYCTCCGGCTCCTGGCTCTTCCCTGCRGACAATGGGAGGCTCCTGGGCGGGAGCACGGAGCCTCCAGCAGCCCCAAATCCATCCTGGGCACTGAAGGAAACACCTAGTTTTCATAAATCAAAACTAATATACTAATAGCAGGGCAAATCCGCCCAGACAGCGGCTTGGTCCCCATTCCTCACATTTGGGCTTGGTGGCTTTCACAGGGATTTCACTCGGGAGGACCAGCCACCCTCAATCCACCTTCATTCCCACCTCCTTCCTGGAAAACCATTGCCTCCAGCCTCCCCTTTGGGGCATTTGGTCCCTATTTCCACACACACCACCGGCTCTCAGCAAACACAAGTTATTTTCCAAGGAGAAGTCGCCCGGGTGGAGCCAGGTGGACTCTCGTTTTGTGCTTCCTGTTTTTATGTCCAGCTTCCATTTGTTTTTCGCTCCTCCTCGCTGCTYGTGGTCTCTGCAGCGTTCTATACCCAAAAGGGTAACTAAAAACCCCGTTTTGTTATCGCTGCATTTGCTGAATTTAAATAAGAAGTAAACAGGGAGCACAACAAGCACCAACACCTCCATCCCTCCTATCTTCTCCTTTGGATGTGACTGCCATGTATTCTCCTCGCTMCATCTTCAGTGCAAAGGAGGGGTTTTATTCAGATCAGGCAGCCTCAGACTGAGCATTGAGACCGCAACCGCACATTCCAGGACAGGGACACATTCAAGAATCAGAATTCTTTAAAAAAACAAGCCTAAAGCCCCCMAAAACGGCACATTGCATCCCTGCTACCAAGCAGCTCATCAGGTCTGGGTTCCTGGCATTAAAAGCCAGCACTTGACCTCCCCTCCGTCCCCAAGAGAGAGCTATTTTTAAGGGAAAAAACAAAAGGCTGCTTTATTTTCAGCTGATCTGGCATGGATTTCTATTAACTGGAAGAGTCCGAGAGGAATCAAATTAGCACACACCTCCCAGGAGAGTTCTTCTGTTACTAACTTTATGCTTTCTTATATTTAGTTAAAAAAAAAACAACTAAATCAGACACCTGAAAATGAAGCTCAGACACATGGAGAGCGGGTCCATAGCAGGTCAGCAGAAGGACGAGCCAGGGCTGCATCCAGGCCGGAGCTCCGGAGAAACCGAGCGGATTCGGGGGCCCCTTTGTCACCCTCAGACAGCCTAMACCCACACTCATTTTCCTCACTCATTTCGGAGCCGTTGGGTATAAATGTGATTTTTAAAGTCAGCTTTTGCCTAGTCTTCGCTTTCCTCCCTGCTTTTTAATTACTCTGTAATTATTCATTATTGATGCTACTTGTGGGGAAAGAGTTAATTTTTGAGCCAGACGCACAATAGTAGCCTTAAGGATAAAAAAAGATGAAAAATAATAAAAAAAATATGTAAAGAAACAGACACACCAGGTGGACGGGTGTCACTGAAGGGCAGGGCTGTGTCGTGGCCAGGGTCCCTTCCAACCCCTCGTTTGGAGGCACCCGGCACCAACACCAGACATCCAGTTGTGGCTGCTCCTTCCAAACCCAGACACGAGCAGGTTACGGAACGACTGGATTTTGTCAGTGGGAAAAGCCCCAGAAAAAAAAATAATAATAATAAATAAAATCACTACCTTGCTCTTAGCAGTGCAACTTGACTACCAAATTTGCCAGGAACCTGGGCCTGGAGGTACCACCTGCAGAGCAGGACTGCAAAAGCCAACCTCATATTAAGCCATATGAAGCACTTGTACTAAATGTGATAACATCTGAGGTCTTCYCCGGCTTGGGTTTTGCAGTGAGCGAGTGGAGAACTTCTCAGACTCATGTTTCAGATGAGGCAATTGGAGTTAAGGCCACAGCCCTCGATATTCCTTCGGTTAATCCCAAAATCCGTCAGGATCATCCCCATTTCCTCCTCCGCAGCTTGCGGGCTCCCTGGGCACGGATTCATCCCGCAGCAAGTCACGGTTATCCCGACCCTGGCCCCAACCCTGAGCAGTCTCAATGGGCCACCACGTGGAGCACAAAACAAACCCCAACTGAAACGTTGCCCACAAGGCCGGGACAAAGTGGAGTCTCCCAGCACATAAATTTCCCCTTCTATTCAGGCCGGTCCCGCTCACGCTTCCTGCCTCGGCTGCATCATTTCCAGCTCGCTGTGCAAAGAGCCTTAACGTGGAGCAGCCCRTGGAGCTGATCCGGAGGGGCAGCACAGACTACACTCGTTCAGCTGCTTCGCTTCCTAAAGAGGAGTTTCTTGAGCCCCTCAAGGGAGGACAAGGGCTACAAAACTCATCCCGGGGCAAGTTACCACCCTTCCTGGCATCCAGCTTTTCAGAGGATTCCACTTGAAAGGTTTCCAGCATCTCAGTTCGGTCCTGAGGAGGTTAAGGAAAATGCTGCCCTCATGGTTATCCCAAAGGGATCATSAGCAATTCCCAGGCTTTACTCCCAGTAATGGGCTCCAGGCCGAGGCTCTCGGCTGAGCCTGGCACCGGTCACCAGCCCCTCGCGTGTCCTCGGCAGCAGGACAGGGTCTGCTCCTGCCTCCTGCCCCRGACCGTCGCCCACCTCAACAGGCATCTCCACCAAGGAGCTCCCTGGAACGGGATGCGCATCCGAAGGAAGTCACCCAGCAGCGAGGGGCTCTTGCTCTGCTAGGGGAGGGCGCTGCTGGGCTCCGGTATCTCCTCCTCCTGCTCTTTGGGCCTCGTCCAAGGGCTGCTGTGGGGCACGCAGCCCCGACCKGACTGCCCCGCGCCCCAGGGCAGCCTCCCGCTGTGGGGCACCGCGCGGGTCACCCCGGCCCTGCCTTCCCGCGCGCCCCAGCTCTGCCTCCCGCTGCAAGGGGGAAGCCCAGCAGCGGCAGAGCCGCGTCGGGGCTCGGAAACACAGCACAGGGATTCCTATTTCCCGGCACAAGGGAAGGGAAAAGCTCCCCCGGGCTGCAGCCGCGTCACCTGCGCCCTGCCCCAACCGCGCAGGAGGCCCAAGGCGACCAGAGCTGTCCTGTCACGGCACCTTGGGCCTCTCGGCACCAGGAGCCGAGCACGAGGGCTCCCAGAAGAGCCCCAGCCACCGCGGGAACAAGGGGGCCTTGGCCCCGCTGCGTCCATGGGGATTTTCCAGAGGAAGAGAAACTCCATCGCATCCCGAGTCCGGAGCTGCTTGGGCTGAGTGCACCCTGAAGCGCTCGAGCCCTGTCACAGCTCATCACACAGCTGCTCAGCTGAGGCCGCCCCTATTACTGCCCACAGCCAGGACCCACAAGGACACGTCACCCATGGGTGCCACAGGCCACCGCCTGGAGCACGGGCAGCACCTACGCGCAGCTGGGGCCACGGCCAACCCCCAGCCCCAGGCTTCCCCTGGGCCATTCCTTCCATGGAGAACCTCTATCCCGGGAAGGAGCTGGAGCCCTGGCCCAGGCTGCCCAGGGAGGCTGCGGAGGCTCCTGCTCTGCAGATCTCCCAACCCGCCTGGATGCCCCGTGCTCCGGGTGTCCCTGCTGGAGCAGGGGCTGGACCAGGTGATCCCTGGAGGTCCCTTCCAACCTCAGCCATCCTGGGATTCTCCGATTTCATTTAACCTCCCCCCAGACCAGGCCAGGAGCAAACAGGACAAAACAGGTCTTGAAAAACCAACCTGAAACCCAGGGCCCCAACCCGCCATGGGGGCTGCAGGAGAAGGGAGCCGCCCCCGCAGAGCCCCTGCGGATTCCRGCCTCTCCCTCGTCACTCCAAACGCCTTGGGATCCCGGCAGACATCGGTGCCGGCTCCGAGGAATTGCAGGCAGGAAGGACGGCTCCTTATCCACACGCTGCTTTTCCCAAGCGCGTGTGGGCAGCCAGGCAGCGGGGCACCCTGGGCGTTGACAGCCCTTCTTCGTGGTAACCTCCAATTGCCTCTGCAAGCTCTCATAAAATAAGGTAGGAAAGGCCGGAAACCTCAGCTCTAATATTCTGCTTATATCCTCTTTTAATGACAGAGCGRCTCAGCCAGCCCAGACGCTGCTTCCCGATCATGGCCCGTGACCATATAGAAAAGCCAGAAAAGAAGAAAAAAAAATTAAAAATAAAAATAAGGCACAGAGGAGCTGGAAGACAGGGGTGTGCAGGAAGCCACGTCACACTCCAGTCAATGCCAACCTCACCTGCCCCTTCCTGGCAGGGATTTATCCACCCRGCCCTCCAGCGCAGACACCCCTTGGGCAAACAAGGGGGCAGTGCCAAGCCTGGAGGCTCCAGCTTTCCTTATTATTTTGCCAGCAGAGTTGGGGAAACCCGCAGAAGGTACCTGTGCTCCCAGCTTTTCGAGCATTTCGAGTCCGCGCAGGGAATGAAGGCGGCATGAAGGACCCCGCAGAGGCACCTCGGAGCAGGAAAACGAGTGCAGATTCCAGGATGACCAAGGGGAAAGGCCATGTACTCCTTCACGGCCTCCCTGCGGAAAAGGAGGCTAAGGAGGAACAGCTATGGGTATTAACCATCCATGGGCGGCGAGGAAGCTGCTTGGGACACGGATTGACACGGCGGCTGCTCAGGGACACGCGGCCCCAGCGCTCAACGGCGGCAAACGGGGCGCAGGCAACGAGACAACTGGAAGGGCCCCAGCTCCAGTAAACTAACTGCAAAACAACCCCTGTAAACCAATTATACACACTCAAAACTGGTAATTTTTCCAAGGCGGGATAAGCTGCCCGAGTCAGCAAGATGGTAGTTTTTCCAGGAAAATCATTCCAGCATGAGCGGCTGGAGGAAGGACCTGCTCTGCTTTGTGCTACGGATGGGACTAAAGTGTTTCTGGGCTGAAACCTCCTTCCCCGATTGCCTCGGGCTGAGATGTCAAGGGATGTTCAGACCAGATCCGTGGAGGGAGCAGCTGGATTTGCCCCGGACGACACTAAGGAAACATCAAGCCGCAACCTCGGGTTATCAGTAACCTCCAGCTAACGGTGTGGTTGCTGCTGAAGGGAACATGGAAAACACGATACCAGGGCCCTGAAAGGCCCATGCAGGGCAAGAAGAGCCCAGCAACGGGCAGAGCACCAGGCAATCCAGCAGAAGTCCTTCAGGTSCTACCGAGGACAGCTGGAGAACAAGCAGGGAAGGAAGCAGCAGCTCCCGGGGACGGCAGTTCCACATCCCRCTTATGGGCGCTCTTTGGAGGGAACTTGTTCAGCCTAACGTTAAAATCAGAACTAAAACAATAGTAATAAAAATTAAACAATGAAAAGGTTGATTTTCATGAGCTGCAGTGGGTTTCTCAGGGATTTGGATAAGGGTATGGCCACCACGAGGACACTTTGGAGGGGACACAACTATGCGGCGTGACCGACTCCAAGGGAAAAACGCTGCCAAGGACCTTGCAGTGCTGAGTGTGAGGGTGACAAAGTGACACAGCATCTGGCAGCGGCAGCACCGCAACGCAGCCCGTTTGCAGGGGAAGAACTGGGGACGGGGACAAACCCTGTACAATGCTGCAGGACCCCAATCTAATCCCACCCTGAGGAYGGGCAAAGCGGGAGCGTTTGCGGCCACACGGCTGGAAAGGCTGGCCCGGAACTGCCAGGAACTATCAGCAAAGAGAAAACAAAGCAGAAAACATCCCTGTGCCACCTTATGTCACAAGAAACGAACGTGCATCTTAATTACTACRTGCGGCTCTGATCTCTCCTGCACTGTCACATAAAGGTGACGGTTGCAGGAGAAAAGACCAAAGAAAAGCAGCCAGGGTGACGAGCAATTCAAAGTGCCTGTAGCAGGAGAATATACTGAATTTATCAAGAGCTTTCAGCTTAGAAAAATAAGCAAAACAGTTTGGGCCCTTCTGCCTTTCAGCAGCCTGTTGCATGTCTCCATCTGCAGCTACGTCGTTTCCTCAGCTTTTCAGGATGAGGCAACTCCAGTCAATTCAGTTTTGCCCTCGGAGGCCACATTTGCTCTCCTCTGGGAAAAGGAGGACTCCGACTCATAATTAGGGTTTTTTTTGCAGCCTTAGAAGTGGTGTCTGCTTTATGAAAAGGAAGGAGAGAAAGAAAGGGAGAAGGAGAGAAAAGGGCAGAAAATTCCTTCAAACTCAGGGGACCCGTTGGAGYCTCCCTCTCTGGAGAACTTCAAATCCGCCTGGATGTGACTGGGTGTCCCGTGCTCTGGGTGCCCCTGCTGGAGCAGGGGTTGGACTGGATGATCCCTAGAGGTCCTTTCCAACCTCAACCATCCTGGGATTCTGTGAGGGCGGAATCAGAGTGGGAGGTCAGTCCAGGTAGGCCTAAACTCCATGGCAGCCCAGTCCCGGGAGGAGCCGTTATCCGGGAAACGTGGGCTGGCCTCAGAGCTGCTTGGAAGCAGGACCCTCCGGAGCCGTCGGGACGAGCTCCACCGCCAGCTCTGGATACCACTCGGAGAAGTGCCGGGCAGCGACTGCTCTGGAGCGGATCCCCTTCCTAAGGGTCCCCTTAGGCTCGCCCAAGTGGAACGTCCCCTTCCAGGCCGCCAACACCCTCCCGGCTGGAACGACAGTCAGCAGGCACAGCGGGAAGCAGAACAACAAACCCGGGAGACACTGGGAGCACAGACAGACTGGCACATCCCACAGGATAGGGACAGGCACTCCATAATCCGCCCTTTGACAGTGATTCATTCAGCTCTGGAAAGGAACGTACTTGCGCGGGAGAAAGGAAGAAAATAATCCCGGCTATAAATAATTGAGCAGCACATCCCTGCAAGCTGTTCCCTCCAGACTGCACCAGGGCGCAGACGGAGGGCGGACACAAGGCACACGGAGACGCGGCACGAGGATCACCCTCCCCAGAGCTGAATCAGCCCCCGGCGCTGCAGAAGGGAAGGCAGCTCCGAAACCCGCTCCGGTTGCGCAGAGCAGAGCCCCGGGCAGCGCCTGTGGATGCAGTAAAGGGCCCATCCAGGCTGCTTCCCGGCGGATGCCGGCACTGAGTTATTCCCTACGAGTTGCTGGTCTCTGTCTTCGGCAGAGGGCTCGGAGCTGAACAGCACCAGCCTGGCCAGAGCGCACCACTAACACGGGTCAAGCGGCGCTGCCTTAAACTGCCTTTTACAGGGCACCTAACGATGGGCGCACACGGAGGGACCGATTCCCAGGAAGAGCCCTGCAGATCCGGAGCCCCGGAGAACGGGGCTGGGAGGCGCCTCGGCACATCCCAGTGCGCTGTTCCCAGCAACCGGTCCGCAGCCGTCAGGGGCTCCACGGACKCCAAGGGCTGAGCTGCTCCCTCCTGGCACCGTCTCGAGCTACTGACCATGAAGTGACAGTAAGAGCTGGGAGCTGCTCGGCCAAGGATGGAAACAGCCCGCGAATCGCTCTGCTGCAGGCCGAGCAACAGGAAGAGCAGCAATCCAAGCTTTTCACTGCTTTAGCCACAGCGGCGGGGATTTTTTCATGGACACTGGGTCTTCCGGGTGCTTCCCAATGCTTTCCGTGCTCAGGACGTCGAGAAATGTTTCCCTTTGCTGAGGCCAAGAGCCCCGGACCGACCTGGGCAACCTGCAGCCCCAGAGCCCTGCGCCTGCTCCTGCTCCCTGGTGCTGGGCCCGTGGGGAGTCCCTGAAATCCCATGGGATGGGACAGAGCAACCAAAAACACGAGGAAYAAGAGGAGGAAGGGGCAGTGTTTCAGTGCCCACATGGAGAACATGCTAGAATGATGCCCAGGAGATGGAACCCAAGGGACTGCCACTGCTTACATGGCTCAAAYGCCTCCGGTCCATCCCCTGATCTACGGTGCCCTAAGGAGACACTCGTGGGCTCCAAGGGGTTTGCACCCTCTGTGCAAAAACAGAGCCCCAGGTCTCCATGGCCAGCACCTGGAGGCTGATTCACACCAGCTGAGGATGCCAGGAAGGACTTCAGGCCACACAGCCATCAAGACAAGTTCATTAAACCTACTCCCAAAGGGGAATATTATTTGTTAAACATTTAAATCGGGAGACCAATAATGCAGAGCACCTCTGGCTCTTTGCTCTATAACAAACCTTGGCCCAGAGGGGAGGCTCCACGACGAGGGAGATGCTGCTCTTTATTACAAAGGGGTCAAGCAGGTAGCAACGGGTCAGTGGGAACAACACTAATCCCAGACAGAGCCATGGAAAAGTTGATAAAGGATTTGGAGAATAGAGCTTAATTACAGGGCTGCTTTAATCTCTGGCGAGAGCCGCTTAGCGGAAAATACAGCTTATCACACACACTTAATTTCATTCTTAGGTTAACCAACTTGGTAATCACTCCAAACACACACAATTAGCACATGGACATGAAACTCCTATTAATATTCTCCTATAGGATAAGATGTGTGCACAATATAGAAGCACATATACACCGAGCAATTAGCTGCTCCTCCAAACCTCCCCTTTGTGGTTTTCTAACAGGGCGCGAGCGCATACGAGTCCCAGCAAAACCACCTAAAAAGTCACCCACCAGAGACCAATGCGTGAAGCAGATAAAAATACATAAGTAACGACGATATCGTTCGCAGGCGACACAAAAGGTGGTGGGACAAGAGGCCGTGAGAGCAGGCGGGCACAGAGAGGAGCCCGGCCCTTTCCAGCACCCCACACTTCAACAGCAGCAGGTGCCACGGGATGGATCGGGGCAAGAGGGACGCGAGTTGCAACTGCTAAGGGCCACGTCCCCAGCAAAGCAGCCAGAGCTCCGAAAACCTCCAGCTCAGGAGACCAGCGAAGGGAGCACGAGGGAAATTTTATCTGTGTCTAAAGTGACGAAGCAGTTGCTGCAATCCCACAGCTACCTCTGTGTGGTTAAAGGGGTTTGGGGCTTGGGTTTTATTTACTAAAGGCTGTTTAAAAATCGTTCGCCTCTTTCAAAAAGCCACAAAGGCAGCTTGGGAGCAGGATGAGGGGTTTTTTAATGCTGGGACAGACTGGAAGAGCTCACGCCATATAATGGACCAGGAAGATAAAAGGAATTGGAAAATAAAAGTGGGTATTTTAGTAGTGATAAGAGCTCGGGATGCTGCAAAGGAGAGGCCAGCAAAATACCTGCATGCTGAAGCCATAAAATTTGGCATAATTAGCAACACCAACGACCACCACCAGGCATAGGGAAGAACAAGTGAAGTTGTAGGGCCCAGGTACGTATATGTCATATGGGATAATCTGTTTCTTCCTGTCTTTATTCCGTGACAGTGTGAGTCATGAATTTATAACCTAGAGGGAGGAGAGCACAAAACACAGGGCTGGACATGGGACACTGCATATGGAGAGCTTGGGAGAAGCTAAAACTAAGGGAGAACATGAGAGAAATGCAGAAATACCACAGCATTAGCCAGGCAGGAAAGCGCTCTGCGTGTTTAGAGGAGCAGCAGYGAAGGGGACAGATTTCAGCACAAGAACCAGCAACCGCCACAGGAGCAGACAGGGGATCCCTCCTGTCACATGTGGCTTCCATTAGAGGTGGCAGGGACGGGCCACCAAAGTATCCCATTCCCTAACTGGCTTCCCAGCACCCAAAACAGGCCAACGGGCCCCCAAAAACACACAGGCCAATGGGCCCAAGCTGCTGCTGAAGAGCTAATCACTTTGCTCTGATCTGATTCATCAGTCAATCGTGGGGTGCTCGGGTTTATGCACGAGATGATTCCAGGAAAAAAGGGTTTCCCTTCCCCTAATGCTGRTTCTACAGCATTAAGTGATTCTTAGAAACCTAGAGATGACAAAATACTCTGCAAAAGAGAGGAGGAATCAGAACAGCAGAAGGAAGTGCAATTAGGAGCAATGGATGTAATTAGCCAATGCTCAACAGCGGGAAAGACATCCCAAAATGGAATATTTTGATGCCAGGCACATCACGGACTCCAGGGGACCCCTCCAAGGACGGGCTGAACGTGCTGGGCATCCTCTAAAACATCCCGCAGGGGTGGACAGTGCAGTGGGACGTCCCGGGCACCCGGTGGCACCAAGGGATGCAGCGCTTCCTGCCGTATCCTCGTCTCCTGTTTTGTTCCCAGCACAGCCGGGATGGTCTTTGTGCCACATCTGCCCAGGCGGTCCTGGCCCACRCCACCAACTTGGAATCACAGAAATGAAAGAGCAGGGAAAGGGAAAAAATAAAAATATAGAGCTGGAAGGGACTTCAAGCAGGATCTCATCCTTCCCCTGCCCAAGGGCGAGGATTACTACACTTGCCCTTTCTCAAGCAGAAAACTCTCTCCCCGATGGGCGGGACGCAAACCCACCCAGACAGATGAATTAGTTGGACCTTAACTTTAGCATCTTAACCCCTCTGTCACCCATTGATAATAGGGACGTGGCCCCACGCACTGTGGCTGCAGCGTCTAAGYGTGGTGGCAATTAAAGCCCAGCTCTGTAAGCAGCATCCCACACGATTCCCGGGCTGTGCTGGGAAGCGGCTCTTCCAAGAGGCTCCTGCAGGCACACACTCCTTCCATGATGCCCACGAGGAACCTTCTCCGAAGCTTCCAGCTACCACGGCTTGCTCCGGAGCATGCAGCGCATCGCGCCTACCCTGAAACGCTATAAAAATCCTCAGAGCAAGTGCTTACGTGTGTATTATTAATAACGCTCCCGATGGAGGCAGGGAAAGCTGCCCCACAGCAGCAAYGTGGAAACCCCACAAGCACCAGTCCCGCGAGCACCTCCTTCGGTTTGTCACGCCAGCAAAGCACGGGCCCTTCTTCACCCCACACATTCCTCAGCGCTTCTCCTGCAGGCACGCAAGGACATGCACAGAGTCCCACCCTGCGACCGACTGCCACCCCATATGGAGAAACGAGATTAACTGCCCTTCGCTCTAGGAAAGGACCAAAACACCCACGCTCGTATCTCTGCCTCCCGTCACCTCAATCTTTTTTTTTTTATTTTTTTTTTTTATTAAAGTTTTGCAAACAAATCTAAGCAGTTCTTAGCACTGTGCAGTTCACCTTAGCAGGTTTCACAGAAAAGCCTAAGAAACCTGGGCAGTTAAAGAACAAACCCACAGCCCTTCAGCAACCTCGTAACCTCCGTAAGTTTGTGCCCATGCTCAACCACCGGCACTTTAAACCCATTTATATTTGAAGACAGGTAAGTAAATTAACTCCAAAATCATGATTTTGCAAAACTTAAAAGACAGGAACGGCTGCTGGGGAGAGGGTTTAGGTCAAGGTCTGAAGGTAAGCTCTGGATAACACTAATTAGATTTGTAATTAAGTGCACCTGGTAACACTCTTCCATCTCTAAGCACCTTCCAGCCCGAACAGTTTTACTGCAATGAATCATAAATATATATACACACCACCTGCGCACAGCCCTGACCTCCAGCCATACCCCACACACCCCTGTGTGTGCTATGGGRAATGTATTTTTGTTTACACACCTAGTTTTTGTGAGAAACTTCAGTTTTACTTCAAACAGGGGGAAAAAGGAGGAGCACAAGGGTTTGCTGAACCCACAAAGTGGCGTCTTTAAGGACGGCCGTGTTGTTAATAGCGTAACAACAATTAAGAGCATAAATTATACCCATTTAAGGCATACAAAGTACCAAATTAATAAAAATCAGGGGATGTCTCCTGAGAAAGAGGCATCTCTTACGAAGCCAATGTCGCAGCAGAAGCAACTGCTGCCAAACCCTCGGCGGCTTCAGCGAAAGAAATAAAAATTARTAAGAGAGCACCAAAAGGGATGGTGGGGGGAGCTGGCAGGGCCTCCTTCCAGCTGCGGGAACCGCTGGAAAAGGGAACGACGCTTGATAAGGGAACAAAGGGGACGGCCAGGGCAGTGTCACCGGGGACACACGGGGGTGACGAGGGGAGGCCGCGGGTGACACGGGCTGCCCGGAGAGGCCACGCGAGAGGCGGCTCCCCGCGTGGGGAGAAAAGGAGGAGGGGGAAAAAGCAGGGAGCGAAGGGCGGAAAGGCGCTGCTTTCCGCCGGGCCGGGCTCCGAGGGCGGGCGCGCCGGCCGTACCTGAGCGTGGGGCCGATGCAGGCCGTGTCGGTGCTCTCGATCTCGCGCAGGATGCGCTCGTGCTCCGCCGCCGTCTCCAGGCTCTCCAGCTCCGCCATCTTCCCGCGCTCCATGGCGGGCGGCGGCGCCGCCAGCACGGAGCCGCCCGGCTACCTGCCGCCCTTTCCCTTCCCTCCCTTTCCCGTCGCTTTCCCGTCGCTTTCCTCGCCTCCCCGGCGCGGCCCGGCCCCGGCACGCCGGGAAATGTAGTGCGGCGGCGCGGCCTGCGCGGAGGAGGCGGGAAGGGGCGGCCGCCATGGCGGGGGCGGGGGGAGGCGCGGCCCCGGTGGCACCGCCTCGTGCCCCGAGGGGAGATGTGGCCTCATGGGGTGGCCTCCGTGTCCCCGTGAGGCCACACGGCCCGCATGGCAGTGACAGCGCATCGGCCCCTGTGGGGAGACATGGCCCCATGTGGCCCTGTAAGGGGTGTGATCCCCATGGCAGTGACATCATATTGTCCCCTGTGAGGAGATGTGGCTCCATGTGGCCCTGTAAGGGGATGTGGGTGGCAGTGACATCACATCACCCCCATGAGGTGACATGGGCTCATGTGGCCCTGTAAGGGGTGTGATCCCCATGGCAGTGACATCGTATTGTCCCCTGTGAGGAGACATGGCCCCACATGGCCCTGTAAGGGGATGTGGGTGGCAGTGACATCGCATTGTTCCCCATGGGATGTGGCCCTGTAAGGGGATGTGAGTTGTGGCAATGACATCAAGTTGTCCTCCATGAGGACATGAGGACCCTCCATGAGGACCCGCGGCCCCACGGTGGTGGCCTAATGTGTCCCTGTGAGGGGACACGTCCCCCATGGAAATGACATCATGTTGTCCCAGTGAGGAGTTATAGCCCCATGGTGGTGGCCTCATGTGGCCCTGTAAGGGGATGTGGTCCCCTTAGCAATGACATCATATTGTCCCCCTTGAGGACACGCGGCCCCACGGTGGTGGCCTAATGTGTCCCTGTGAGGGGACACGTCCCCCCATCCAATGACATTATATTGTCCCTTTGGGGAGACATAATCCCATAGTGGTGGCCTCATGTGGCCCTGTGAGGAGACATGGCCCCCCATGGCAGTGATGTCACGTTGTGTCCTATAAGGAGACCTGGCCCTGTGGTGGTGGCCTCATGTGGCCCTGTAAAGGGATGTGGTCCCCATGGCAATGACACTGTGTTGTCCCCTGTGAGGAGATGTGGTCCCTGTGGCAATGACATCACATTGTTCCCCTCGAGGAGACATGGCCCCATGGTGGTGGCCGCCTGTTGTCCTGTGAGGGATATGGCCCCCATGTCAGTGACATCCTGTCCTCCCTATGAGGAGACATGGCCACATGGTGTGGTCTTGTGTGGTCCCATGAGTGGATGCGGCCCCMACAGCAGTGACATCGCTGGTGGCCTTGTGTGGGCCCATGAGGGGATGYTGTCCCCATGGCAGTGATGCCGTATCATCCCCTGTAAGGAGATATGGCCCCATGTTGGTGGCCTCATGTGGCTCTATGAGGGGACACAGCCCCCATGGCAGTGACATTGCATCTACCCCATGAGGAGACATGRCCTCCATGGCAATGTCTTCATGTCATTGTCAAGAGGGACACATCCACCAGGCAGCAAGCTCGCATCATCGCCCAAGGGGCRACAAGGTCCCCATGTCAATGACACTGTGTCCTCCCCCATGAGAGGGTACAGCCCCATGGCAGCAAACTCCTGTCAATCTCCATGAGGGAACACAGCTCCCATGGCAGCAACCTTGTGTCATCGTCATGAGGGGACACATCCCCCGGGGGAGTAACCTCACATCGTCCTCCACAAGGACATGGTCCCCATGGCATCAACCTCRCATTGTCCCCTGAGAGAGGACACATCAGCCATGGGAACAAGCCCCCGTTATCCCCCATGAAGATGCAGACTCCATGGCAGTGACACCCTTGTCACCCCTCATGTGCAGAAGTCCCAGCACTGGGTCCTGTGTCACCACCCCAAGGGACACCCAGAGGGACACCACCCTGAGGAGAACTGCCCTAGTGCCAATCGCATGTATGGATGGACATCCCCCCATGGCATCAGCCCCCATGTCACACCTCCATGTCACTCCTCCATGAAGGGAGACCTTCCCACATGGGAATGGCCCCCTTGTCACATAGCCCATGGCAATGACACCTTTGTCACCCCTCACAAAGAGAGACTCCCACCACGGTGAAATCCAGCATGACTCCCCAACCCGAGCCCCCCATGGTGCTATGTCCCATGGCAATCTTCCTGGAGTAGAGATGCCCGCCGTGAGACTGTCCCTAGCTCCTCATGGGGGGAGACCCCAACATCCTCCCCTCAGTGACATGGAGACATCACCTATGTTGAAGCCACTTTCAGCCTGAACTGCCTCGTGTCCCCATCACAGCTYGCTGCTCCTCCATCTCTGCAGCTCCGGTGGGACCAGAGACAGCCTTGGCGCTCCTGCTCCATCGGGGCGGACTTGCCCAGGCACGAGTGGTCCCACCACCTCCTGCTCTACTAAAGACCTCCCACCTTGCTTGAGACCCCCAGTCAGACGTCACCCGCGTGATCCCCAGCTGAAGAGAGCCCTCCTGGCAGGACTAACCTCCTCCTTCCTTCCCACCCCATCACGGGCCCCATCAGAGCTTCCCACCACAGCCCTAGTGAAGGACGGGATGCACAGAATTGCGTTTCATGTCCGTCCAGGGGTGACTTCCCCTGGAAGAGTCACCTCAGCTTTTCCAGCCACGAAACCTCCGTTCAGGCGGCCCCGGCCTGTCCCGGAGCATCATCAAAGATGTCACCTCCAATTCTGAGTGACATCGACTCCGGCAGGCTTCACCGCGAAAGAATCTTCCTGTTGACTCCGAAACATCTTTCATCTTCATCCTAAAATGTTTCAGCAGCTGTTTAATTATGGCACCATTGAAAGGCCCGAGAGCGGCCAGAGCCACCCAGCGAACGTTGCACAACAATGAGAGAGGCCTCCTTGCCCAAGGACATCGGCGTCCACAGAAGCGCTGCCAGGCGCCATAAACAACCTCCCGTATCAAGGTCCCCGCCAGATTTTGCTGTGACTCGCAGCTCTAATCTCCCCTTTGCAGCGGCTCTGTGTTACTATTATCATCCCGGGCTGTTCAGCTGGGAGGAGAGGGCCCTGTTTCCCTTGCAGCAGGTGCCATGGAGCAGCCGGGGATCCCACGCTCCGAAGGGGCGCGGGCGACGGGCCGGACACGTAYGCTGGGATGAAGCACCTTGGCAAAGAGGAACAGTGCAAGAACACATACTACAAACACCCCGGCTGCCTCCYAGTGCGAGATTTATTAAAGCTCTCGTGGTTTCATGTTTGAAGAGACAAATACTCTCCATGAACGGGACGAGCACACCCTAACCTCACAGCTTTCTAAGAGGTTCCATTTTGCTGGCCTGAGTATTCACCTGTATTATCAAATGGTTAAACATGAAAGGGGATAAAAGACCTTCCCAAGCCACAGCACATGCCACAAACATAGCAGTAGAGGATGGGCAAGCGAAGCCTGCAAAGAAAGTTTGTTGGTTTATGTGAAGTTCCCCAGCTCTCGTACATGGTGCCTACGGCTGCCAAATACCGCGTCTTGCGAGAGCAGATGGGTGTCGCTTCGGATGTGTTAAAAGCACGGAGGAAATCTGTATTCCCGTGGCAGTCACCATGGAGATGCGATAAAGCTTTCAGAGGACCAGAAGCAAGAGAGACACATAAGTGATATAATGGAAGCAGATAAAAATAGCAGGCCAGTTTGGGAGCCCAGCCGGCTGGAGCGGCATTCCCGCTGGGCTGGCTGCAGGATGGATGGCGATCCAGCGGGAAGAGCCTTGTGCTTCCAGCCCTGCGAGCTCCGGCTTCGATCCCCGGCGGCAAAGCGGAATGGCACCTGCTTGAAAGGACACAAAATTTGTGATTTAAAACTGCTCTGGACAGCGGACCTCCAAGATGAGCTACCCACGGCTATAGGAACCGTATACCATATCCCACTCGGTGTGTGACGCGTATCACGCTCCACAAAATCCCCCGATTYCACCTTCTACCGCTGTTTGCCACTAAGAAGATTACAGTTTTCGCTCAGTTAGTATGAGCTTGTTGTCAGGGGCTGAGCCGATACTCACCAGAACATGGCACTGACTTCAGGGAGCTCTGGAAACGGGATTAAACAGCGCAGGGCAAAGAGCGACTGCCTGGTGACGGTTCTTGGCGGTTTTAGTTGCAGGATGAGAACCACTAAAAGCTACACCAATTCCAGGCTCAACCTCAAACGCACGGTTAGATAATAATGTTATCCCAAATAAAGCTCTTGGAAACAGAGTTGACTTTTCTGTGTTTTGAGGACACTGGGCTACAGGACGCGTGGTTTGAGCATGGAGATGGGAGGCGAGAAAGGGAGCTGTCCTCAAACCCCGACGTTTACTGCTCCGTCGCCTTGAGTCCCACCTGCAGAAAGGAGCGGGGCTGGTGCAGAGGCTGCRGAGGGCAGGGCACCAAGCGGGGTGCCCTGGAGCCCAGCACAGCATTAACCCYTGCAGAGGAGAACGGGAAGATATTTGAGGCGTTGTGGCAGGCTCATTAAACAGACAATTTACACTAGATGATCTCTAAAGGTCCCTTCCAACCTTAATGATTCTATGATTATAAATGTTGCATCTGTAGTAGAACGTGCACTGCAAAATAGTACTTTTTTTTTAATTTTACACCAAAACATCGCATTATTCTCAAGGGGAGAAAAGAACCCTCAAATACCTCCACGGATTTATATTGTTAATGACAAATGGGGAAGGAGAGGGACACTGCTGCCTCCCAGCATGACCTTTGAGGAGCACCGCTCAGATTTTCRTGCACTGACTACTTTCCAGAGCTATGGTAGCATCTGGGCTTATTTTTCAGAGCTTCGTGCTGTTTCAGATGTCTTGGGCCACCCCATCTGGCCTCTGACCAGCTTCAAATTTCAGCCCTGGGGCTTTTTGTGTCTTTGCCTGCGTGGAGGGAGTGCTGTGATCGAGCAGTTGTGCTCTTGCACGGTCCTAAAGTCGGGATCAAATCATTTCCTAACCTCTTTGAGGAGACCAGACTGAGATCTTGGAGCCCTTCATACTGAGACACATTTTTTCAGGTGACTTTTTCAGGTCACCGCTGGCCAGGATGACATTGCCCAAGCTGTCACCAAGGCTGCACTCTTTGTCACGCAGCATGTGGTCACCTTGCCATGAATATTCACGGCTTCGGCCTCGCTTACTGAGCAATCCGATTGCAGAGCATTAAGGATTTATCCTCATTATTTGCTACTGCAGCARCTTGGTACCGCTTGAAAGTCTGCCCGTAGCAACTTCATTTATTCCTATCAGGCACCGATATAAGGAGGCTGAGCTTGTCTTGTTCTAATTTATTAATCAAAACATCATGCAGTACCAGCACAAATGCCTCGGAGATGTCTGTTCCAGCAACAAGCTCCCAACCGCGTTGAAAAATGATATCTAATTTGTTTGACAGAATCCATTCCCCCTCACCACGCTGGCTGCCATAAACTGCCTTAATTCCCTGCTAACAAAGTCCCATATCATTAGTTACATTATTTTTTAACGGAGCTGACACCAGTCTGATGGAGCTCTAATTATTTAAGCACTCCCTTTTAATTGATGACCTCTCATTAGCGTTTTTCCAGTCCTCTAGAACTTGTCCCACGTTTCAAAACTTATTAAAAATCAATAAAACAGAGCAGGGCGCCGGGGCAGCCTTCAAACCGCCTCCAACCCGAGTTGCTGCTTTAGCTGTCCGGCTTTGCCAGCAGCTGCTCCCTGGCTCTGGAATGGAAACCCTCGTCACTGCACGCGAATTACCCGGAAATTTCTCCAAATTCAGGACAGCTTTATGAGGCGGCATCATCCTATCATTTCAATAGAATAAATACCCTTGTTTCCTTCTTCTCCAGTTATCTCAGCAATCGCTTTCTTGCTTTTTGTGGTGGTCTCCAGTTTTTCATTCTGGGCTTTTCCTCCTCTTAACAATTTTTTAACAGTTTTTCAGTAGCTTCCATGTCCTTGGAAGCTTCCATGTCCTTGTCCTTCCATGTCTTTCCTTCCTGTCACCAGCCTCCCCTCCCTGCTGCTCACTCCTCCTTTTGAGCAGGTTCCGTAGTCACCCAACCAGGTGAGTGGCCTCAGCCCTCCTTCTTACTCAGGCTATTTTCATTTCCCTAAAATCAGATGGGTTCCTCGACCCACACTGGAGCCCTGGAGCCCCCCGAGCTCTCCAGCTGCCTCCTCTTCCTCCACCACCTCAACCTTTGGGGTTCTCCTTTTGCAAGAACCCAACGCTCTGCTGAGCTGAGTCTTTGTCCTCCTCCTAACTGAGCATTATCTSATCAGTGTCTACAAATACCTGAAGGGAGGGAGTGGGGAGGATGGGGCGGCCTCTTTTCAGTCGTGGCCACTGATAGAACTAGAGGCAACAGCCACAAACTGAAACACCAAAAGTTCCGCAGGAGGCCAAGGGAAAATTTCTTGTCAGTGAGCCCAGTTGACCCTGGCACAGGCTGCTCAGGGAGGCTGTGGAGTCTCCTTCTCTGGAGATCTTCAAACCTGCTTGGATGCAGCCTGTGCCAYGTGCTCTGGGTGACCCTGCGTGTGCAGGGGGTTGGACTAGATGATCTCCAGAGGTCCCTCTCAACCTTAAAATTTCTATCATTCTATGATCTGCCACCAGGAAAGACAGGACAAGGAGTTTCTAACRTAAGGAAGATCAGAAAAGCAACCAGGCACCACAGGCCAGTGCTGACTAAGCGCAGCCCGAGCCGCTCCTGTTTGCCCTGGGCGTGCACAGCCCCGGCTCCTCCTTCCACACTGACCTTTAGCTCCTGGAGCTTCCATCCCACGGGAATAAACCCCTGTTGCTCTGGAAGGGGCTGGCGTCGCAGCTCTCCATTCCACCTCAGGTACCTCCAAAGCACCCGCTGCCAGCAGCACCCACAGCACAACGTCTTGGGGTTTTATAGGTATAACCCCGTGTGCTTTCCCAGACATTTTCTTATATTTTTCTTTCTGTGCAGCTTTAATACAGAATAGCAACAGGGACACGCTGAAATCCCRCCAAGATGGACATCAGTCTGACCCGAGCTTGGGCTTCCAGAATTTCCAGCAGATTTTTCAACTCGGTGTTTCCAGTTTCACTAGTGCCAGGGATGGGAGCTCTGGTGGCCGCAGCGACAGGAGCTCTGGTGGGATGAAAGTCTTTTGGCAAAGCCTCTCCCTGCCCTGGGAAGCGTCTCCACTGGTGTTCAAGGCCCTGGCGTGGGAGCTGCTGGATTTGACATGTCCCTGACACCTCGTGTTGCTTCTCCCAACTGCATCCCYTCTGGGCAGGGAGGCACGCAGGGTAGTGCTTCCGTGCCCCACATCCCATCGCAGCCACTGGCCTTGCTGCCTCRGGCTGCATTGAAATCTGCTGAAAAAATACATATTTTTTATATATACATATTACATATTACATATGTCCTCCCTAAACTCCATGGAAGATATACCTCAGCAAAACCTGACACTTGATACCTAAAGCCTGTCCTTTACATTACCCTTTCACACTTAACTTTACACTGCAGAAGGTAGGAGGGCATTCTGTGGCCCTGCTTTACTGAAATGGGTCATTTTCCACAGTAAATTACACCTCTGGCCTTCTCACCTCCTTCAGCTTTGACCTTCTCTTCTCTTCTCTTCTCTTCTCTTCTCTTCTCTTCTCTTCTCTTCTCTTCTCTTCTCTTCTCTTCTCTTCTCTTCTCTTCTCTTCTCTTCTNTTCTCTTCTCTTCTCTTCTCTTCTCTTCTCTTCTCTTCTCTTCTCTTCTCTTCTCTTCTCTTCTCTTCTCTTCTCTTCTCTTCTCTTCTCTTCTCGCTTTGTTTACTGCTTTTAACACATATTCACACATATAGTCAACCCCTCACCCTCTCCCTTCCATCATAGTTGCCCCCTGCGACTTTTGCACCTTTTTGGGCACCGTTGCAGATGGGTCTGAGAGAAGATCTGCTGGAAAGAAAAAATGGAGAAAAGCCACAAAAAACAGGGTCACTTCCAATGGGAGCAGTTCCCAGTCTAGAGCAGTTATATATGGGCTGGAAGCTGGGACGAGAAGCACRAGGATGAGGATGGGCAGAGGAAACCAGAGAGGGAAGGAAAGGGGGGAGCTGGCAGCCACTGAAGCAACTTCTGCCACTGAGAAGCAGCTCATGAAAAAACTACATGCTTGCTGTCTTATTTTTACTGAATGTGTAATATCTGCTGCAGCAAAACAAATATCACTCTTGGGCTTTTGCCATGCCATGAATTTTTAATGTTTTCGTTTCTTTAATAGAGTGCATTAGGGTTGTAGCGGGAGCCTGTGACTGCGTGAGAGYGAAACTCCGCTCCGTTACCTGCTCGTGCACCCCCAAAACCATCTGTCCCCAGGATTTTGCAGCTGYGGAGCCAAATCCGAATGCTTGTTTGGTGAAAACTGGGTACCACTTTAAAGGAAAAAAAGAAAAAGAGGGGGGAAAAAATGCTTGGGAAGCAACTGCCTCTTCAAGCTGCAAAACCTTCAAGAAAGAGCTCTGTGATGGGACAGCGAATTGCGACATAGGAGGGCAAGATGCCCAGTGGCTTCAGCAGGATGCAGCCCAAAAGTGAGCTTGCAAATGCTGCATGCCTGCTGCACGCTTGCAACGCGCCGGGCTTTGCTGCGAGGCGGCSTGAGGATCACCAGATCCTATTGGGAGGGGGACAAATGTGGGGAGAAGGGCGCATTTAATGCAAAGCAGCTATAGGTGCCGGGACCGCCCGCAGCCGAGGCCCGGGCGCCGCTCCGCGCGCGCGGGAAACAGCGCCCCCACGTGGAGGGCGCCAAAGGGGGCGTGGCTGCGGAGCAGCCAATCAGCGCGCGCGGGGGGGCCGAGCGCTCGCAGGTCCATTCACAAGGCAACGGGAGAGGTGAATGGGGGTGGGTCACGTGGCGGGCGACGTCACGGCCCCGTGGCGCGAGGGGCCGGGTCGTGGCGCGCCGGGCCGCAATGGAGCCGGGCGCGGGGCCGGACTGGGGCCCGGTGGCCTGCGTGCTCACGGGCGCCTCGCGGGGCTTCGGCCGCAGCCTGGCGCGCCTGCTGGCCCCGCGCCTGGGCGCCGGCTCCGTGCTGCTGCTGCTGGCGCGCTCGGCGGCGCCGCTGGCCGAGCTGGCGGCCGAGCTGCGGCGCGGCGCCCCCGCGGCCGCGCTCCGCGTCGAGTGCGTCCCCGCCGACCTGGGCACCGACGAGGGGCTGCGGCGGGCGGTGCGCGCCCTGCACGAGCTGCTGCCCAGCGCCCCGGCCGCCCGCTTGCTCCTCATCAACAACGCCGGTAACGCGCGCTCCTCCCCTGCCACCCGCGGCTGCCCCGGCACGGGGGTCCCAGGGTGCGCGGCGCTCTGGGGACCGGCACAGCTCGGGTCTGTGRTGGGAGATGTGACCCGCGCTGGTGGCCTAGGTGGCAGAGGCTCCTTGGGTTATCCCTTGTGCAGATCTCCCCTTTGCTGTCAGAGCACAGAGACTTCCCCCTCACTGGTCTCAGGAAGCCTCAGGGATGAAGTTCCTACAGGATGGGCCCCTACACGTGAATTTGTCACCTCACTGCTGTCACCTTGCCACTGGGCTCATGGCAGGGCCCTTGGGGCCACAGCATCGCCTGGGCGACCCCCTGGAGCCTCTCCCTTGCAAACACAGGGGATCCAGGTCCTTGTGTGGCTCCATTCGGAGGGAGAAAGGCACAGAGAGCAYGCAGGGTGCCCTGTGGGTGCTCCCCACAGCCCTGGCATCTTGCCTGTGCCAGGAGTCAGGCAAAGTCGCTTTTCCATGTCCATAACAGGGAGCTGCATGTGGAAATGCAGGCGGAGGGGGGCTCCTGTGCCGCTCAACCTCCGGCTAAGCCCCCACGGTTCATAAGCAGCTCTCTGCTAGYGCCCGGTAATCGGGTTGAGGCTGCACAGCAGAGGCCTGGTAGCAGATTGCAGGAGTTCCCTGAGCCTCCCCCTGCCCCCAGGACTAACCTCCTGCTCCGCTTGCAGGCTCGCTGGGAGACGTCTCCAAAACCTTCGTGGAGCTCGCCGACCCCRACGAGATCAACAGCTACTTGGCCTTCAACGTCACCTCGGCGCTGTGCCTCACCTCGGCCGCCCTGCGCGCCTTTGGGCAGCGCCCCGGCGCCGCCCGCGCCGTCGTCAACGTGTCCTCGCTGTGCGCCCTGAAGCCCTTCAGGTCGTGGGCGCTCTACTGCGGCGGCAAGGCTGCCCGCGACATGATCTTCCAGGTGCTGGCGCTGGAGGAGCCCGACGTCCGCGTGCTCAGCTACGCGCCAGGTGAGCCGGGATGCTGCCCTGGGAGCCCATCCGGGCGGGAATGGCCGCATCCCAGCCGGCACGCGCGGTGGGGGTGCCCCCTTCCCATTGCTGGGAGAACGGGTGCCATGCGGGGAGGAGAGCGAGCGCTGAGTTTGGATTCACAGAATCCCAGGATGGTTGAGGTTGGAAGGGACCTCTAGAGATCATCCAGTCCAACCTTCCTGCTCCAGCAGGGACACCCAGAGCACAGGGCACCCGGTCGCATCCAGGCAGGTTTGGGAGATCTCCAGAGAAGGAGACTCCACAGCCTCCCTGGGCAACCTGTGCCAGGGCTCGGGCACCCTCACAGTTAAAGAAGTTCCGCCTCACATGGAGATGGAACTGTCTATGTTGCAACTTAAACCCATTGMCCCTTGTCCTGTCATTCCTGCTGGTAGGATTGCCTGTCCTGTCTTGTGTTTTTCCTCCAGGGCCTCTGGACACAGACATGCAGCTCTTGGCCCGGACTCAGACCGGGGACGCCGAGATGCGTGAGCATTTCCAGGGCCTGCACGAGCGCGGGCAGCTCGTGGACTGCGACGTTTCTGCGCGGAAGCTGCTGCGGCTCCTGGAAGAGGACGCCTTCCCCTCCGGCGCCCACGTGGATTTCTACGACGCCTGAGCTGCTGTCGCCYCAGCTCTCACCTTGGTGCTTCGCTTTCCACTGCGTCCCTGGGGYCTCTCCAGTGCGGTCACCGCTCCCGAGGTGCCTTGGTGTTCCCAAGGGGGACACACGACATCCCTGCTTTGCTTTGCCTTCGACCAGAGCCCTGCTTGTGTATCCCCGGATTCCCACCCAGGGATCTCGTGCTGCGGATCTTGTCCCACCTGGCCATCCCATTGGGGTCGCTGAGCCTGGCCCTGGGAAATGTGCGTCCTAGAAACTTTCTGCTCGACAGCAACGTCCCTGCAAACCTCTTCTGGCTCAGCCCTTCACATTCTGCATACCCTGATCTACAGGCATTAAAAATGTCACATCATGTCTGGGCCGTCTGCTGTGGTGCCCTCCTGGTACCTGCTCTTTCCACCTCGGAATAATTTTCTCTTTGGATGGGGGAAATGAGGCGTGGGGTGTTTTGGAGGTGGTTTTGGCGTGATTTGCTGTCCTCATTCWGAGCTAAGTCCCGGGATAGGAATCAAACCGGTTTGCTGCTCTCCTGTCTGGGCTTTAAGGCATCCTCGGCCTCATCCAATTTGGGGCAGGGCTGGAAGAGCCCCAAGCCACAGGCAGAGCTGGGAGGGTGACGGGGACGGGGTTGAGCAGGGCATGAAGACGTCCTGCTACCAGGCATGCAATAACCACAGCGGCTGCAGCTGCACCTTCCTGCCCTTTATTCCAGCCAGTCCCACCAGACCAGAGCTGACAGGCAGCTCCCAGCACCAACTGCAGCTAAGCCAAGCAAGCCGGAATCTGAGGGGGTTTTGCAGCTCTCTGGGGGCCTGGAAGCAGAGCCTGGAGCATGGAAGACACTGCAGATGATGGGTGCCAGGCYGAGCAGTTTGGGTTTTAGGGAACAACCTCCATGAAATGAGCCCGAGCTCATCCCCGACAGCATCGGCAGCTGGGGCCAAGTCTGGGCTTGGGAAGGCGTGAGGTGTGAGGCTTTGGTTGGGAGGGAGGAGGAGACTGATGTGAGCAGCGCCTTCCCTCTGCCTCCCCGCCTCGGAGCTGGTAAACAGCAGAAACTGGATGATTCCGCCTTTTCTGTGGCATCACGAGGAAGAARACGCTGCCAGTTTGCTAAATGTGAGCTTAAATCACACGCTGCCTTGCAAGCCTTCCCGTGTGGGGGAACACGCTGCTCGGGGACAAACACGAACCTGGAAGTTGGCCCTGAGTTCCTTTGTCTCCTAAGGCTGCCCTGTGCTCTCCGTTCCCGCACATTTAAGTGCGTATTTGGGATTCCATTGGGAATTGCCATCCCTCCAGCTGCCCTGGAAAGGCCTCGGTGCCCATGTAGCCAAGCAGAGCAGCCCTTCCTCATCCCTTGTGGCTCCCCCTCTGATGGCAGCAGCGCTGTTGGTGGCTCCATGGTCCATGATCCAAGGTCAACACAGGTCAGTGATCCAAGTGTTGGAGGATGGACGAGCAGACCCTCTTCTGCTGACCCTTGCCAGAGTGATGTTGGCTCCACACTGATTCCAGACACTAATTTACCCCCAATTTTCCTGTGGTATCAGTGATCCAGCAGCAGCACCGAGGCAGGAGGACCAAGAGTTAGAACCTTGGAGTCACCATCCCTTCAGCACTGCTTCCTTGAGGAGAAAACCCGTTGATAGCATCTCTGCTGCAAGAGCCAGCCCGTAAATCAGTGTGAATCCGGGGCTGTGGAGAGGTGCTGTGGCTCATGCTGCTAAATTTTGCTGGTGAATCAGCCGTGTGCTGCAGCGAGTTTGTCTTCGGCGCAGCCGCTCCCTCATTCGGCTCCGCTCCAAACTGTCACCCACGTGAGTCACTCCCGTAGTTCTCCGTGGGGACTCGCTGTGCACGTGCTTGGGCCTTGGCCAGGGCTTGGTGGCCTCCAGGGACACCCGGTGCTTGTCACTGAGCATGGGGAGTGAAGCACCAAGGGAGAGACGCCAGTGATGCTCTAGGGGCAGAGAAACCCTACGGGCCTGGTGGGTCTCTCAGATTAGCAACGTGCAAGTCTGCTCTGATGCCTGGTGCAGGAGACCAGGATGGGAGGGCAGGARCAGGGCATGGAGATGCAAACCTCCCCTGGGGTTCTCCAAGGAGTGTGTGAAAGAAGGACCAAGAGGGCTGCGGGTGGTAAAGGAGTTAGGAGACCATGAGGGGAGAGWCATGGTCAGCGTCTCCTGGCCGGTGGGTGTCCAGGGAGGATCAAGCTGGGGTCTCCCGAGGCGTYGGCTGCTGCCGTGGCTCAGGCCAGGGCCCCTCTGCGCTTCCCAAGGGCTTTTTCTCCCCTTTCCTCCCGTTTTCCGTGGCCAGCTGAGGGCGTAGCGAGACCGGCTAAGGGCCACGGGCCGGAGCGGCCGCAGCTCCGGAGCATCCGCTGCAGCAGCAGGAGCCGCTCCGCATCCCGGAGCCGCGGGCGGGAGAAGCTTCTCCTCACGGCTCCGCGCCGCGCTCCGTGGGTTCTTCCTAAGGGTCCGCGTGCCGGAATGGGGCTCRGGCCGCAGGGCCGGTTCCTGGCTGGCATCCCGAGGCCACCTGTGCCCAGCCTGCCACCCTCCTGTGCCTCTTTATTGGTTTATTTGCTTCATTTCTTTCCCGATTCCTTTCATGAGTTTTTTTCTGTTTTACCTCTTTTTTCATTTTCTTCTTTCCTTCCACTTTCCCCTTGCCCTCCCCTTCTTTCCCTTTTCCCGTCTTTTCTTCCTTTTCCTTCTTTCCCTTTCCTTTTCCTCTTTTCTGTTTTCTTTCAGCATTTTTTCTTTTCATTTCCTTTTCCTTTTTTTTCCCCCTCTCCTCTTTCCCTCCCATTCCCCTACCCCTTTCCCTTCGTTTTTCCATCCCATCCCCGCCGTGGCACCAGCGCGAGGCCATTCCCATCCTCCCAGGGCCACCAGCAGCACTTTTCCTGGCACCAGCTGCTTCCCCAGCCCGGATGGGTCCCTGGCTCCGGTGCCGAGGATTTCCCAGCYACTGGGAGAGGGACCTTTACTCCCGTGGCCAGGAGAGCTCCTGTTGTCCAGCCAAGGGTGACAAGCGCCCCCACCACGACAGGGCCACCAAGGAGGTGAAGATCCATCCGTGCCCGCCTTTCCCATGGGAGCCCTGTCCCATGGAGACCCCGCTGGACATCATCTCAAGRGTCCGTGGGGACATTTCTTCTCACTGATGAACCCACCAGGGCAACATCCCTTACCCTGAGCACCCCGAGCCACCAGCCCAGCACCCACCAGCCTTTCCCAGCATCCTGGGCGCTACCTCCAGAGCCGGACAAGGTCTTTTCCAGCATCATCTGGGAATGTTCATCAGGTTTAGAGCAACAGGGGTGTCCGTGGGCTGAGCTGGCCCATCTCACGCTGTCATTTGTGCGCCAGGAGCAGGGGACGACACCTCGGCGCTGTCACCCCGAGACTGAGCCCTTGCTCGCACAGGGCGGCTCTGAGCTCTCCTCACCCCTAGGGAAGCCCYGGTGTGTGCGAGGAGCATGCAGGGAGCCCGCAGGGTGTGCAAAGCCTCTCCGCTTCCCGCTGCCGGCTGTTTTCCCGCGGGATTCGCACCGGAGCCTCTCCGGGCGCGTCTCCCGCGGCTCGGGAGCCGGGGCCGGCGGGGCCGGGCGCCGCATTCGCATTCGCGCCGCGCGCGCACTTGTCAGGCGAGCTGTCAGGCGCCGGTAATAGGGCCGCGGCGGTCACCCGTGTTGGGAGTAAACACAGGCGGATCTGCGAAAACAAGAGCAGAGCGGAGCCCGCGCGGCCCCGGCGCCCGCGGCTCCCATCCCCGCGGCTCCCGGCCCACCCGCTCCCATCCCGACAGCTCCCATCCCAATAGCTCCCATCCCGACAGCTCCCATCTCAATAGCTCCCATCCCCACGGCTCCTGGCCCACCCGCTCCCATCCCGACAGCAATAGCTCCCATCCCAACAGCTCCCATCCCGACAGCTCCCATCCCAACAGCTCCCATCCTGACAGCTCCTGGCCCACCCACTCCCATCCCGACAACTCCCATCCTGACAGCTCCCATCCCAACAGCTCCCGTCCTGATGATTCCTGTCCTGCAGCTTCCATCCCAACAGCTCCCGTCCTGATGATTCCTGTCCTGCAGCTTCCATCCCAACAGCTCCCATCCCTACAGTTCCCATCCCGACAGCTCCCGCCCCACCCACTCCTGGCCCATCCGCTCCCATTCCAACAGCTCCCATCCCACCAGCTCCCGTCCTGATGGTTCCTGTCCTGCAGCTTCCATCCCAGCATCTCAGAGGCAGCTACATCCTACAAGGTGCCGGCCCCAGTGCTAAGAGTTACTGGTCCCGTCCTACGCAACTCCCCCCTTTTTCCCCCTTTTTTGCCCCTTTTTCCCCACCTTTCCCCCGTTTTCCCCTTGTTTCTCCCCCTTTTCTCCTCCTCTTTTCACCCACTTTTTCCCCTTTCACCCCCTCTTGCCCTTTTCCTCCCCTTTTCCCCTTCCCCTCTTTTCTCCTTTCTCTCCCCCCCTTTTCCCCTTATTACCCCTTTCCCTCCTTTTTCCCTTGTTTCTCCCTTTTCTCCCCTCTTCTTCCCTCTTTTCTCTTCCCCCTTTTTCTCCTTCCCCCTTATTCTTTTCCCCTCCTTTTCTTCCTTTTCTCCCACTTTTCTCCGTTTTCCTCCTTTTTCCCTTGTTCCTCCTCCTTTCTCCTCCCCTTTCCTCTCCCTTTTCCCCTTCCCCCCCTTCCCCTTATTCCTTCCCCCCTTGTCCCCCCTTTTCCCCTTCCCTCACTCTATTTTTTCCCTGGATTTTCCCCGTCCCCCCGCAGCCGCTGCCTCGGCCGCCGGCCAGGCAGTTGCTATAGGTATGTTTGAATCCCCAGCATGGTAGATTTTAATTAGGCTTTGTACAGATGGCCAATTAACATTCATTACTTTTGCCTCGAGCGATTAATTACGAGTTTGGGTGGAAGAAGGGAGATGGAGACGGGGGGGAAAAGATAGGCAGGTGAATTAAAAAAAAAAAAAAAAAAGAAGGGGGAGATTTTAATCAGTTTGGGGATTTATTTATTTATATATGTATATATGTTTGGAGATATATATATCGGTATATGGGCAGCGTGATGGTGGCGGGAAGGGGCAGGTGGGTGCATTCCCATGCCCCTCCAGGAGCCCCTTGCTGCTTTTCCAGCTCTGGATCTGCCGCTGGCTCCGGGCTCTCCGGGATTGGAGCGGATCATGCCGGGGAAAGCGGCGCCGGGCATCCCGAATCCCGGACGCCGGGGCCCCGYRTCCCGCTCGCACCTGCGCGGCCCCGGCAGGGTATGGCCCGCTCGCAGTCCGTGCCATGGGAATGCGCACATTTCCGCACGGCAATATGGAGCAGCTAAATATACTGCTCACAAATCTGTTTACACTAATAATGGCTGGGAGGCTGCCATCCATATGACTGCGAGGAACCACGGAGGCAGCAGCGATTCACCGAAAACTGCTTGYGAGAAGGGAAGAGAGAGAAAAACCAACTACATCTTTTTTATTTTTATTTTATTTTATTTTTTTTCCCCTCTTCTCTGTATCTGCCAGGAGCGGAAAAGCCCCGCGCGCCGGAGCATCCTCCCGGCCTCTTCCTGGGGAGAGCCGCGATATTCGCCCGCTTCCCGGGAAACCGCCGCGGGGACGGGAGGGCCCCGCTCATTATTTTGGCGCGGGCGGATTGCGGACTTGCTTCAATTAAAAAAAAAAAAAAAAGAAAAAAAAAGAAAAAAAGAAAATAAATAAAAGAAAAAGGGAGAGGAAAAATTGGCAGCTCCGGCGTATTAGTCGCAGCGCCGCAGACTTGGCTCCCGCTCACCTCCGCAACATAATGTTAAATGGCATCAAGACAGTATATCAGTCATTTACATATGTTGCTTATAGACGCCAAAGTTATTAGCACAATAAAACTGCCGCTAAGAAGCCTTCCTGCCTATTTTTCTCGTTGCGAGTGGCAGTGTTGTAAGCACCTAGCCGCCTCGTATGGAAACACGCCGGCGCTGCCGCTCAGATGGCTCCGGGAAAATAAATACGTGACTCAGCGAGGGTCCCCCCGCGACCACGGCCACAGCGGCGCCGGAGGAGCCCCGCGGCGCCGGGAGCCTCCCGTATCCCGGTCCCGCTTCCCGCGCCCACCAGCCTTCCCGGGAGCTGGCGGGGTGCCGGGGTTAGGGGCTGGTAAAGGGCAGGTGGGAGCTGGGATGGGAGCTGGGGGTTGGGGTGGGAATTGGGAGCTGGGGAAGGAATATGGAGCTGGGGTGGCAACAGGGAGATGGGATGGGAACTGGGAGCTGGGATGGGAACCAGGAGCTGGAGTGAGAACTGGGAGCTGGGATGAGAACTGGGAGCTGAGATGAGACCCAGGAGCTGGGATAGGAACTGGGAGCTAGGACAAGACCTTGGAGCTGGGATGGGTACGGGGAACTGTGATGAGAACTGTGTATGCACAAAAGCAGCCCAAGGAGCAGTGGAAAACATCCTTCTCTCCTGCCTGGAAAGGGAAGGGACAGTCTGGGAAAGGAAGCACAGGAAGGTTGTGCTCCATCTGGATCTCCCGGGAAATCCATCTGTCCACCGGCAGCGCAGGAGACAGGGAGCTCCCAACAGGCTGGGGTCTGCAAGGTGCTCGGGAGCCTCCCTGGAGCAGCCTTCCTCCAGTGCAGCTTCCCAAATCCCTGCAGCCTCCCTGGTCCCTGCAGCACCCTGAATCGTTGTAGCTGCCCAAATCGCCACATCCCTAAATCACTGCAGCTCCCTAAATGACCACCGCCTGGATCACTGCCTTCCTCACTCACCACCTTCCTGAATCCCTGCAGTCTCCCAGCTCCCTGCAGCTTCCCAATCTCCTGCCTGCTTCTCCCCAGGCCGCGGGAACATCCCAGGTGCCAGTGGCCCTTGGYGAGGGGACTCTCAATGCGGGTACCGCACACAGGGATGGCCTGGCCCCAGCTCAGGACTGACTGCATGGGAGCATCCGTGGCAGGAGATGCTCCTCCTGGTGTATCTTTATGGATCCACAAATCAAAACTGCCCCGGGCACAAGCAGGAATCACTGCCGAGAGGATGGAGGACCCAGCAGCATATCCACTGGCTGCTCTTCTGTCATTCCCAGCTCCTACTCCGACTGTGTGACCTCTGTGGTTGCCAGTTCCTGATCCTAGTGTTGGGATTAGCCCTCAGRAGCTCTTGGAGCCCACAGGTTAAGTTCTCCCTCCTGTCCACTGGTGCTCAAGCAGGATCTACCATGATCCCCACTGTTCCTACGGATCCATCATCTGGGGATCTCTTAAGACACCTTAAAAAAAATAAAAGAGACTTAGGAAGGTGCTAAGGAATAACCCACTGGCTGGGTCGTGCATGGAAAGCTTTTCCCAAACTTAGTGTATCCGTGAGTTCTCAGAAAAGAGAAGAGGGAGAAGGAGGAAAGGGAGAAGCTGAAGCGGGGGGTCGGGAACCAGGAGGGTGCAGGGGCTCCGGAGCAGGGAGAGCAGCTCGGCCCCGGAGTGGCCGAGCGGAGGAGGAACCGCTTTGAATCCYGGTCACCTTTTCCCAAGGCGCCCGCCGTGCCCGTGGCCACGCTCCGGGGCGCCGGGGCCTGATTTTCCACATTCTGCCCTTCGCTGCCGGAGGCCGCCGCGTTACCGATTAACGAGGCTGTCGAGGGGACAGGACGCACGGACGGGCTGCACCTGCCGGCAGCGCATCCGGCCCTTCCCGATGGCCGAAGGGGAAGGAAAGGGCTGGGAGTCGGGATGGGGGGATGCACCAGGGATGCCGAACGGCTCCGGAGCCGTTGGCCGTGTGCTCACCCAGAGCATCCCCGCGGACAGACAGACACGCTGCTCCTCTCACCCTCTCCCTCCTTCTCATCCCTCTTTCGTTTGCTCCTTGGAAAGTCATCTCTGATGTATTTGAAGTGGGTGCCAGGGTCCCCTTTTCCCACCCCAGGAGGGGACACCCCCCCACCGAGCACCCCGGGTGCCCCCGTCGCAGCCGCCCCTCACGCGCCGCCACCTTCGGGGCCTCTTTCGTTTCATGTCCTTCTCCTCCGTGCCCGGCTCCTTCCAAGCGGGAATGCGGCGGGAATAGGGGCTGCTCCCAGCCCGCCTCCCGCTGCCGGCCCCGCCAGCCCTGCCCGCGCCCGGGGGCTCCGCGCTCTGTTCCCGGCGGGAATTACGCGCTGCCCGGGGGCAAAGCGGCTTTTCCGCGGCCCCTGCAGCCACCCCGGATTTGCCACCGCGAATCTCGGGCCGCCAAAGGCGCCCCGGAGGTTTCTTAATTAGGAGGGAGAGAAACGATTTGTGCTCCGAGCCGAGACTTGGAGGGGRAAAAAAAAAAGCTCTTTTCTAGGCACCAAGAAGGGGAAATGCAGGAGGCACCCGGCCGGGTGGGAATTACCTTTGCGACCAGCCAGCGACCGCGAGGATTTGTTATTTTTCATTTTCATTTTAATTTTATTTTAATTATTATTGTTGTTGTTGCTTTTTATTATTACTTGAGTTTTAAAAATTACTATAACTGCATTGAGCTTTGGTTTTGCTTTG
>NW_020455843.1:3093370-3094644 GCF_003342845.1 Nothoprocta perdicaria | reverse complement strand
TTTCCTTTCCTTTCCTTTCCTTTCCTTTCCTTTCCTTTCCTTTCCTTTCCTTTCCTTTCCTTTCCTTTCCTTTCCTTTCCTTTCCTTTCCTTTCCCTTCCTTTCCCTTCCTTTCCTTCCCTTCTTTGGGTGCTCTATCCTCCCCGCCGAGCGCCCTCTCCACCAGCCGCCTGACACGTCTCGTTCCTTTAATTTAATTTATATAAAAATATATATAAATAATAATTTTAAAATAGAAATCATTATATATAATATATAAAAAATAGATTTCCCCCTCTTTAACTTTTTTTTGACTATTCGGAGAAAGAAGGGAAATAATCGATCCGGCAACGCGTTCGCTCCGTTTCTATCCGTTCAATTCTGCGTTTTTATTTTCAGCGCCCGCTCCGCGCCCCCCCGCGGCCCCCTGCGCCCCCCGCCCCCCAGCGCTCTCCCTTCCCCGCCGCAAACCTGCGCTGCCGCGGGAGGGCCGCGCCCGCGGAGCCACCCGGAGCATTTCGCTCCAGCCAAGTGGAAAATAGACTTTAAACCCTCTTTGTGCGGGAGGGGAAGGAACAACCCCCCCCCCGCCCCGGCCCTCCTCCTCCTCCTCCGCGGGGTTAACAAAACTCAAACCCAGTTACGGGCTGGGGGGGAAGCGGCGGAGCAGAGGCCAAACTGCGGAGTGAACTCGGGACGGGCCCTTGCGCGGCCGCGTCCCTCACCGCGGCGTCGGGTGCCGGCGGCAAAACCGCCCCCAAAGCGGGAGTTTGGCATTTCTTTTCATTTTTTTAATTATTATTATTGTTATTCTTTTCTCTTTCGGGTCTATTCGGGGCCGGGGAAGGCCGGGGCTTTGCTCGGCGGGCGGCGCTGGCGGCGGCGGGGGCGTCGCGCACTTTGCGCCGCCGCGGCCCCCGGCTGCGCAGCGAGGGAACGAGGTGGCGGCGGGAGAGGCCGGGCTCCCCCCGACCCCAATCCCAGCCGCTCCCGCCAGCTCCCGAGCGGGAGAATTAATTTTTTTTAGGAGAAATAATTGAAAAAATAAATAAATAAATAAATAAATAAATAAATAAATAAGTCCTTGCTCCGCGGGGGAGCGCGCAGGAGCGGGAGGAGGAGGAGGAGGAAGAGGAGGAAGAGGAGGGGGACCCACAACCGCGCACGGAGGAGCATCCCAAGGCGGCGGGCGCTTCTCCGGGCAGCGGCGGCTCCAGTCCGGCTTTTCGGGAGCTCTCGCGGCGCCGCGGCCCCCCCGGCGCCCCCCTGCGCGCCCCCCCGCGCCCTCCCCGCCGC
>NW_020455843.1:3091232-3092672 GCF_003342845.1 Nothoprocta perdicaria | reverse complement strand
CCTTCCCGGGCGCCGCGGCCGCCGCCGGGCGCTCCGTGTACGGGGGCGCCGAGCTCGTGTTCCCCGAGGCCGTGGGGCACCCGGCGCTGCCCGTGGCGCCCCCGCAGCTCCCGCCGCCGCCCGCCTTCTTCGGGCCGCAGCACCGCGACCCGCTCAACTTCTACCCCTGGGTGCTGCGCAACAGGTTCTTCGGGCACCGCTTCCAAGGTGAGCGGCGCGGGCGCCGGGACGGCCCCACGCGCGGCGCAACGAGCGCGGCTGTCACGGCGCGGCGGGGCGCGCGGGGCCCTGCGGCCGCTGCCCCGAGCGGCTGCGCGGCCCGGGCGCCTCGCGGAGGGAAAACCTGTTGCTGCGGAGCCGCCCGGCGGCAAGAGGCGGCCCGGGGACACGCGCACGGACACGCGGGCACGGGGACACCGCGCACGGGGACAGCGGGACACCGGCACACGCACGCGTCTGCAGCCGGGCTGCTCCCGCACACGCGGGTGTCGAGACGGGCCGCGTTGATTTGCACGCGGGTGTTTTTGCACCGAACGCACCCGGGTGTTTTCGCACGCGCTCCCGGGGCCTCCGCGCGCGCGGGCCCCGCTGCCGGTCCCGCTGCCGGTGCCTTCGCTCCCGCCGCCGCCGGGCCCTGGGCGGGCGCGGAGCCCCGGGCCCCGCAGCCCTCGCGGGGCGAACCCGCGGACAGAGTTTGGGGTTTTCCTGCTCTGAAATGAAGGGAGAAATTCCCCTCGATCTCCGCTCCAGAAAGCGGCTTCTCTGCCTTTCCTTTTTCCTCTTTCGTTTCTTTCTTTTTTTTTTTTTCTTTTTTCCCCCCTTTTTGTCTTTCTTTCATTTTCCCTATTTTTCCTTTCATTTGCCCCCTTTTTTTTTTCCTTTTGATTTTCTATTTTTTCTATCATTTTCTCCCCTTTTCTTTTTTCTTTCATTTTTGCTCCTCTCCTGTTTCTCATCCGTTTCTTTCCATCTTTCTGTCCTTTCTTCATCCTTTCTTCTCTGTTGCTTCTCTTTCTCCTTTCACGTTCCTCTTCCCCTCTCTCCTTTCTTCTCGTCCCCTTCCCTCTTCCCCCCTTCCCCGTTTCCTGCAGCTGCGACGGGGGCATCGGGCGCTCGGCGGCTGCGTGGCGGCTGCTGCTCCGCACCGGGCACCGCTCTGCACCGCGGCCCGAGCGTCTGTGCGTCTTCCCTTTCCTTCTTTCCAACCCCTTTTCTCACTCTCTCTTTCTCTATCACTTTTTGTAGTTTTCTGTCTCTTTCTCTGCTTAACTCTTTCACCCTCTTTCCCTCTCATTCTCACTTCCTCTTAGTTTAAGCATTTTTTCTTTTTTTTTTCTCTCCCTCTACCTTGCTTCCTCTTGCTTTTCTGTATTTATTTCTCTTCTCTCTCTTCAACTCTTCAACTATTTTTCCTTCCTTTCATTTCTTTCTCTTTCTTTC
>NW_020455843.1:2971343-3090856 GCF_003342845.1 Nothoprocta perdicaria | reverse complement strand
GGCCAGGCTGGGATGGGATGGAGCAGCGAGGGCTGGGAGCGCAGGGACACGGGGAGCACAGGGACACGGGGAGCACAGGGACACAGGGAGCACAGGGACACGGCGAGCGCAGGGACACAGGGAGCGCAGGGACACGGGGAGCACAGGGACACGGGGAGCACAGGGACACGGCGAGCGCAGGGACACGGGGAGCACAGGGACACAGGGAGCGCAGGGACACGGGGAGCACAGGGACACAGGGAGCGCAGGGACACGGCGAGCGCAGGGACGCGGGAGGCGCAGGGGCCGGTGGCCGCGGGCGCCGCTGACGCTGCCGTGCCCGCAGGGAGCGAGGTGGCCCAGGAGAGCCTGCTGCTGCACGGCCCCTTCGCCCGCAAGCCCAAGCGCATCCGCACGGCCTTCTCGCCCTCGCAGCTGCTGCGCCTCGAGCGCGCCTTCGAGAAGAACCACTACGTGGTGGGCGCYGAGCGCAAGCAGCTCGCCAGCAGCCTCAGCCTCTCCGAGACCCAGGTACGGCCTCCGTCCATGGGGATTGCGTCCGGAGCGCGCGGCTCGGGGGGTTTGATTCGCAGCTGGACCGGCTGTCGGGAGCGAAGCCGCGTTTTAGCATCCGCATCCCCCGCGACGGGGTGGCCGCGGCTGCAACCGCAGCTGCTCCCGCCGGCTCCTGCACTTTGCTCCCGGTTCCTGGTGCTTTGCTCCCATTTCCCTGCACTTGACCACTATTTCTTGGCACTTTGCTCCCGTTTCCTGGTGCTCTGCTCCCATTTCCAGGCACTTTGCCCTCTTTCTTGGCACTTTGCTCCTGTTTCCCAGTGCTTTGCTCCCATTTCCAGGTACTTTTCTCCCGTTTGTTGGTGCTTAGCTTCCGTTTCCCGGCTTGTTTCTCCGTAAAAGCCAGGCAAGAGACCCCAGCCTGTTGTAGCCAGGGCTCGCTCATTTTATGGAGAAAAAAAATCTTCTCCTGGGCATTTRCCCTGCGGCAGAAGGAGAGGTGCAGCTCTGGAGGGATGGGAGGGAATGACGGAGCACACGGGAAAAGCGGCAATTGGAGAAAACAGGGGCTAGATGGAGAGCACCGAGGTGGGCACCCGAGGCYGCGATCCCGGCGGGAAGATGCCGCATTGCCCCTAATATTCAGCAACGTAGTTGGCTACCGATGGAGAAAATTCCCCCCCRTTTGAGCCGGGAGATTTTTGGCCTCTTTCCCAAATCCATTTAATTTCTAAATGCTCCCGGCCCAGACCGAGCGACCACTTTTCACCGCTGCTCAGGGCCCTCCCTAAACGGTGCCAAGGGGGAAAACCCATGGGGACAAACGTCGGAGCGGCCGCTCCGGAGCGGCGGCGCGGAGCCTCCGCTCGCTCGGGCCCTTTGTGCCGCTGCTGCCCGGCGGTGGGTTGGGGCTGCGGCAGCTCCCGCGGGCCGCGCGTTAATTCAACTTTGCAGAGCGCTCGGCGTCGTTCGGGAAGGCGAGCGCTTTGAGCGCGTCCCGGGGCGGGTGTAATCAATGTTGGTGCCCCGAGGGAGCTGCTGGAGGGGCACAAACCCGCCCTGGAAGCCGGGGCTGCTCCGGGCCCGTGCCGGGAGCGCTGGGGGTTCACGGAGCTCCCGGGCGGCCTCGGGGCTGCTGCGTGACCTGCGGCAGGAGCCACCTCGGCGCTGGTGGCAGTGGCTGCCGGTGTCCTGCGGGACACAGGGATGGGAGCATCCCGTGGTGCCGGCCGCCTGCGGCCCTCCGGGCACCGGCTGCATCCTGGGCACCGGCTGCATGGAGCCTGTGGCATCCCAGGCACCGGCTGCATCCCGGGCACCGGCTGCATCCTGGGCACTGGTTGCATGGAGCCCGCGGCATCCTGGGCACCGGCTGCAATCCGGGTATCAGCTGCATGGAGCCTGCAGCGTCCCGGGCCTCTGTTGTATCCCAGGCACTGGCTGCATCCCGGGCACCAGCTGCTTAGAGCCTGTGGCATCCCAGGCAGCTGCTGCACCCTGGGCATCAGCTGCATCCCGGGCACCAGCTCCATGGAGCCTGCAGCATTTCAGGCACTGGTGCATCCCAGGCTCCTGCTGCACCCTGGTGCCAGATGCATCTCAGACACCAGCTCCGTGGAGCCGGTGGCATCCCGGGCACCAGCTGCATCCCGGGTCTCAGCTGCACAGAGCCTGCGACATCCCTGGGCACTGGCTGCATCCCAGGCACCGGCTACATCCCATGGTGCCGGCTGCACGAGTGTCCTCAGCATCCCGAATCCAGGATGCTGCATCTGCATCCGCGCTGCATCCATCCCGGCACAGGCTTCCCATCCAAAGCACCAAGGGTGGGAGCTGAGGGACTTTCCTGGGTGAGGAGTGAGTGTCCCCGAGCCTGGAGACCTGTCACCTCGCTGGGCGGTTCAGCCACCACCCTGGGCAGCAAAAGGCAGCTCCTGCAGCTGGACACGACGGCCACGGGGAATGTGCCCAGGCACCAGGGCGAGGGGCACCGCGCCACGCTCCTGCGCTCGGCGCCATCGTTGGGGCAGGCGCGGGCCTCCCTCTCACCSCTTTGGCCAGGATTTGGGGCAGTTGCGGGTGTTTTGGGGGCAGCTGTGCGTGTTTTAGAGGTGATTGTGGGTGTTTTGGGCACGGTTGTGCACGTTTTCGGRGCGGTTGTGGGTGTTTTGGGGCGGTACGGGGGGACGTTGCCGGTGTTGTCACCCTGGCCCACCGCCTGTCCCCCCGCCGCAGGTGAAGGTGTGGTTCCAGAACAGGCGGACGAAGTACAAGCGGCAGAAGCTGGAGGAGGAGGGCCCCGAGGCGGACCAGAAGAAGAAGGGCTCGCACCACATCAACCGATGGCGCCTGGCCACCAAGCAGGCGCCCGGCGACGACATCGACGTCACCTCCAACGACTAGGGCGGCCGCGGCGCCCCGCGGCACCCGCCATGCCCCGCGCGCCACACGGACCCTAGGCCGCCCGGCGGCCCCGGCCCGGCCCGGCCGGCGCCAGCGACAGCAGCAGCAGCAGCAGGAGGAGGAGGAGGAGGCCGAAGGGCGCCCCGCGCGACGCCCGCCTCCCAGCTGGACGCCGGCCGCGAGCTCCAATAAAACGTCCTACCTAGACGCTCCATGTCCCCAACCCTTTTTCTTTCCTGTTTTTATTTTCTTTCCCATTTTTTCCCCTTTCTATTCCCCCCCCCCCATTTTCCGCTTCTTCCTTTTTTTCTCTCCTTTTTTTCCTTTTTTCCTCTCCTGTTCTTTTTCGTCTTCTTTCCTTGTCCCCCCGCCAGCCCCGCGGTTCCGCGGTTAATTTATTCTCCCCGTGGCTGTGTGCGTGCGCTCCCCGTCGTAGGTAGCCGGCAGCTCTAGTGTGTGTTACTGCGTGGAAATAAAAAGCGAAACGGGCTCGAGGCCTCTCTGCGCCCCGCGGGGATTTGAGGGAAAACGGCGGCGTTTTGGTGGTGAATGCGGCGGCAGGGGCTGCACTAAGCCGGGGTCCCCCGATGCCGCTGCTGGAAGCCGGGATGCCGGCGGTGGCTCCGGGAAGCACCGTGGATTGGCTGGCTTCAGAGCAGCCGTTTGGCCTGGGAGGACGAGGAGCAGCAACGGGACAAGGTGACGCCAGGGAAAACCTCCCGGAGCAGCAGATTTGGGAGATTTGGACCCAAATACATTGTCCAACCCGGCCCCAAGAGCCATGGAGCTCCCTGCAGTCCCCCTGCYGCGGCAGGACACAGCACCTCGGGTTTCACCCCAATGGGATGATCCCAAAATCACCCGTGGAAAGGGATTTTGGGCCATCCAAGTGGTCCTGGGGTTGGCAAACGTCCCCCAGGATGGCAAGGATGTCCAGCAGGATGGACATCCTTGGGGATGGACGTCCGYAGGGAGAGTGGGAAGGGACGCTGTGGGGATGGAAATCTGCATTGAAGAATATCCATAGGGATGGATGTGCGCAAGGCTGGAGGGGATGGATGTCCACAGGGCTGGAGGGGGGTGATATCCACAGGGATGGACGTCTGCAGGAAGGGATGTCCCCAGGCTGGTGGGAATAGATTCCTGTGGGGAAGGACATCCATGGGAATGGACACCTGCAGGGACGGTGTCCGTGGGGCTGGCGAGGACAGATCTCTGTGGGGCTGGGAAGGACGATGTCCGTCGGGAAGCGTGTTGGGATGGACAGACATCCATGGGGCCACCAGAGCAGGGGGGACCAGACGGGCCCGGGCGGAGGGACAAGGACGTCCCTGATGCCGAGGTTCCCACCCGCCCATCCCACCTTCCCAGGACACCCCAATAACCAGCAGCCTTTAAACGCATCCGCTTTTTATTCCCGACGTTTAGAAGTGTTACACACGGGGGGCGGCCGGGAGCGACCCCAGCCCCTCGGGGGGCACTGGAAGACGTGGGGCCTGGGGCTCCTGGCTTCATCCCAACACATCCCGACATCCGTGAGCACTTGGGAGACGCCGCCGGTGACGCCGGCCGCAGGGACCGGCCTGTCCCCCCGCTGCTCCCGCACCGGCTCCGTTCGTTAGTGCATTAGGGAAGGTGAAGCGATTAATTAGCTATTAAGTGGAGGCGCGGGATGGTGGCATCGGTAGCTGCTGTGCGTGCACGCTTATGGATTTTTCCTTTTTGCTTTTTATGGTGCAATTTGCTGCCCTATGGAAGAGCCGGCTGTGCTGCCGCTCCCTTGGAAAGCCAGTGGCATTTCGGGGCCCCRAAATGCCACAAAATCCCTCGGGAAGAGGTTCTTGGCCTCGGCCTGGGGGCTCAGAGGCGCCAGGGGCGGATGCTGCGACACCAAGGCCTCCTCCGGGCGGGATGCTCCGGTTTCCCGGGGACTCGGGCATCGCTTCAGCCGGCGCAGAGCGCGGGCGGCCGCGGGGCCGCGACGGGGCCTCCCCGATGGCTTCGATTCCCTCCCTGATTGTTCGGATGGTCTCTGCGAGGTGGGACGAGACGTGGACAGCAGAGCCGGGGCTGGTGCCTCTCCCGCGGGCTCACCAGGACGGCGCCCGAGCGGGATCCCTAGGGAGACGTCCCCGCGGGCCGCCCGGCGCGCTCCTCAGCTACGGCGTGTGAATGCAGATCGCTAACGTAAAACTTACTTTGAAGGTTAATCGTCCCGCCGGGGCGGGGGTGTCAGTTCTCGGCAAGCGTTAGATCCCTCCCGGAGCGCCGGGAGCTGCTCCGAGCTGGGGCTGCTCGGACCCCGCTGGGGGTTTTCTCCTCGATCCGGAGCGTCCGGCCGCGGCGGCCGCGGGCGCTCACAAGCCCTTGTTGTAGACGACCGTCTTGCTGCTGGTGGCCGCGACGATCTCGGGCTCCAGACGGGCTGTCTCGATCTGCACGAGGACAGAGGAGGGGACATCAGTGTCCCTTGCACCAGACACACCTGACAGGATCGCACCGATGCCCGGCGCGCTGAGCCGCGGGACGGAGCGGAGCCGCGGGAACGTCCCGCGCGCCGCCGCCATCCGCAGCGTCCCGGCGCAGCCGGCGCCTCGGCGGCGCCGCGCGGAGCCCACGTTCGGAACGGGAGCGCTTCGGAAAAATGTTTAACCTAGTTAGACAAATTAGCAAAAATTTGTGCAAAACAATTTAGGTATTTAAAATATTCAATGTTTTTAAAAACTGGAAAAACTGTTCTTAGCTTTCAGCTGCAAAAACCCAACAAAATATAACATCAAAGCAATCTTAACATGAGGTGCAACATAACCCTTCAGCAAAGCTGTTAAACAGCTACTGAGGCATCACGGGAAATAGCACTTCATTTATTCAAATGCACATATGTCAGGTTTTTGCACCATATGTCATTCCAAGCTATTTACAGTAATAATTAAATCTTAATCAACGTTTAACCTCTGTAAAATGTTTGAAGGGATCTAATCACCCTTCAGACTGCACTAATGAAGGAGAAATATATAAACATAAAAAGAAAATGATGCGGAGATAGCGCACCAGAAAGAACAGTAATTGCAAAAGTGTATTTCTCCGAAATATAATCAGCAAATTATGTAAAGTAAGCCAGCGAGTATTTTAAGTGAAGACATCTTGGGTGTCAGAGGTGTGATCAGCTAATTTTGTACTGCTATCCATAACAGATGTAGCATATTTTCTTTTGGTGCCATTATTAGCAACTTCGCCGGTGCTGCCGGTGCCGCAGCCCCCAGCGGCGCCGCGCGAGGGGGGCGCCTGGCCGGCCCCGGCAATCCGGGGCTCTCCTCGCGCTCCCGCTCCTCTTCCCGGCCTCCTTCCCGCAGGGAAAAATCCCCCGCGGGAGACGGGGAAGAGGCCGCGTGCGGACGGCCCCGTCCTGCGGTCTGGTGGGGTCAGGGTTGCGTTGGGAGGGGAGTTTCAGCCCTATTGGGTTGGGGGCTCTTCCAGTTGTTGGATCCTTGGCCATCTCATGGAGATGCTCCTATCCCTACACCGCTGCAGTGGACACAAGGACGGCGTCCAAGGCAAGGTTTGGAAGTGGTTCCCAAAGCACTGAGGAGCTTCTGGAGGTTGGGCTTGACTCACTTTCTTGTGTCCCAGCTTCAAAGAGACCAGAGCAGGGGGCTGTGTTGGTCAGGAGAAGCAGAACCCTTCCCGAAGGAGATGCCAGCCATGGAAGGCACCAGGAAGGCATCACAGAGGGTACCGTGAAGGACGGCTGCTCCTTGTCCTTCCAAAGGCAGCGCTACCATTAGCCTGGCCATGAGCTCTGCCCATCCTCTTCCTCCTGAAGAGGAAGACCTACTTGTGCCGCCGGAGCAAAGGACGGGTCCCCTTCCTGAGCCGAGACGACCACGCTGAGGTGCCCGACACACAAGCCTGTCAATGATGATGAGGGAAGGCTGTGCTGGGATGGGAGCCCCSGGAGCAGGGGAAAGGCTGCTCTTCCCTATGGAGCATCTTTCCGAGCACATGGGCAGAGGTGGCCAGGACTGCTCCGGATGCCCCCAGCTCTCACTTGGAGGGGGACCCTTCCCCTTCCAGCACCTCCCCAAGGATGTTAGGGAGGAAGAAGCAGGATGCAACCGCTGGCCTTTTCCAGGAGTGTTTGGAGTCAGCAGCACCGAATCCCAGAATGGTTGAGGTTGGAAGGGACCTCGAGAGACCACCCAGTCCAACGGCAGGCCCACCTTGCCGATACCCATCCCTACCGGGGAGCAGCGAGGAGACCTCCCCGTGTCCTCCTGGCCGCGGGAGCTGCACCTCTCATCAGCACCAACGGGGCTAATTGGGGTGACGAGGAACCGGCTTCCGTGGGCTGCCRGAACAAACGGCTCGGCGGCGGCCACCGCTGCGGCCAGGCAGCAGCAGGCAGCAAGCAGATGCTTTTTGTTTGGGGTTGATACTCATTGCAATCCCAGCTCGGGGAAAGGTGTGGAGAGGAATGTGCTCCGGAGAGCGCACGGAGAGAGATAGGTCTAGGCGCGCTGCCAGCGCGCCGGTAATGATATGGGAGGCAGCTAGGGGAGACAGGAGCAGATGGATTTGGCATACAGCTCCTCGCGGAGCCAAAAGGAAACGGCGGGGAAGGAGGTAGGAAGCAGCCAGTTTGGGTGGGGGGGTCCCATGGACTGCCGGGTGCTGTGGCGGGAGGAGGGGGAAGGCGTCGTCTGGCTGGTCACGCTCATGTCCCTTGGGAAGGAGAGCGGGAAGGTCTCCTTGGGAAGCGTCACCCTCATGTCCCTTGGAAGGAAGCCACCGTGGGCTCCTGCAGCTCCAGCACGGTGGTTCATGTCAACCTGCTCTGCCCAGGGCTCCTCTGCGCAGAAGAAGGACCTTGGTGGCCTGGTATGACATCATTAGTTGGGGCAAAAGAACCCAGAAACCAGAAAAACTTGGGGGTTTTAGTTCATTCTTGTTCCCGCAGCGGAAGTGCCTAAACGTTCTTGCTTTCTGGTATCTCAGATCTTCTCTTAATTGACAGTAGTTGAAAGAACACTAATAGGACCCAAACTGCAAATCTGTGCCGGAACTTGCACTTATTTTTGTAAGGCTTTCCAAAAACAGAAAAATGAAAATGAATGATTCGAAGACATCATTATTTTCCCCTCCTCCGCTCTGATAAACTTCTTGGAAACTTTTCCTACACTCTCAAGAATTACAAAGCCACTTGTTTAGCCTCAAGATCAGGAAACTGGGATTTCCTAAAGATCACTGCTTGGAAAGGCTACGGTGACAGGGGACCAGCAGGTAAAACCAGGTCGAGGCCATGGTAAAACCAGCTCAGACCAAGGAGCTCTCTGCAACTGTCTTCCCATGAAAGATGTTCAAGTAGGATCAACCCACGTCTCTGCTAATGTTCAGAGCTAAAAACTCCTCTGTCTTCTCCTCTGTGAGGTTATCATTTAAAAAGAGGACGTTGAAGCTCTTTCCTGACCTCTTTCCAGTTTTCCAACATACTTAAGAAACTATGCACCCGGCAACTGGACACACTGGTTGCGAGCCGGTCTCATGACTAATGTTTGCAGTGATAAATAACCGAGTCAGAGCCCGCTACACGGCTTGCTGGCCGAATGACATTGCTGGGGGGTAAGGATTTTGAGCAAAACCTGAATTCCGCTTGGCTTGCTTTCAGAATAGCACCAGAAGCGGAACTGGAGCTCGCCCGCAGCTCTTCCTCCCCGTCGGGTTTGTTTGTTTGTTTGTTTTCCCTGAGTCTTTTAAACTCCCCCTTGCAACGGCTGGATCACGGAGTAAAAGCATCACGCTGAGTCAGCAAACCTGAATGTTGTCCCCAAATGCATGTGAGTGAGTTATTCAGCTCCTGGATGTTGGCTAAGATATTATTCCCCACCACCTCTGCTTTGATCCTTGCCTTTTGTCTGACTCCTTGAGGAATTTCAAGCAGGGAMTGACGTTCCCTAAGCGCTTGCAACGCGCTGGCTGGGACAGCAGCAGGCAAATCCCAGATGTCCTTCCTTAGCCCATGCAGGCGGATGCAGCACGTCGGGCAGCTCTGGAGCAACCTATGCAGAAGTGGAGAACCTCGCAYGGACTTACTGCTAGGAATAAAGTCACGGCACAGCCTCACCCCAGCTGATGAAGACCATAAATGCAATTCATCTCGGGATGCATCGCTCCGGGAGGGCAGCTGCTCTCGGGTCTACGCCTGCCAGCTGAAGCCTCCCTCTTCCACACGTGTTTCGGAGTGAAACGCAGCCAGGAGCGGATAAGGATGAGCAAGGAGACAAGGTGTTCAGGGCTGCGCTTGATCTATACCACCCTTCTACTGCCACAGGAGGGGATTCACATGTAACTCTGCATGGGTGRAGAGCAAGGAGCTACGAGACAACCCAAGTCTATGGCCTGACTGCAAATCTGGAGCTAGTGAGATGTGTCTAGCAGGTGGGTAATGTGTTTTAAATTGCTGCAATGGAGTAACTCAGCGGCGGGTTTCACACTGACGACTGGCTCTGCGCTCAGAGCTCTCTGGGGGGGTTTATCCCTTCTCTGCAGACACTAAGCCCAGCTTAGTGTCCAAAGTGTGAGATAGAAATATGTTGCCTCCCCGTAGGACCTGGGGTCACTTGAAACCAGCTAGTGCAGGGTCTCCTAAGTGGCCTTGGAAGAGGCAACATCCAGTGCAGGCTTCAAAACCTGCCCAAGAAATGGGGCAGATAGAGGTGCTGCAGCCTCTGATCTAGTCATGACACCAGTAGCAGCTTCTGACCAGCTTCTGACTAGCTGATTTGGGTGCATTTAACCTCAGATCGGGCATCTCTGCAACTGGCATTAAAAAGTGCCATCCCTTGAAATTCATTTAATCTTCATTTTCTCTCCCCTCCTTGAGAAAATAAATGTTAGCACCAGGAGGATAACTGAAATATTTGCCCATCCGAGCTCTTGAGGGTTTTCCATTTAAGAAGGGTGTTTTTTATTCTTTCTGCCTGGTTCCTGCTATGAGTGTGCTGACCACCAACATCCCCCTCCATCTGCCCGTGGGACAGGGCAGGAAACAGAGGCTCTCCTCAGACGAGGCTGGAAAGGGTCTACACGTGGCAACTCTCATCACCCTGCTATGGTATCTGCCAGATACCACAGCGTGTCAGCGAGGGCGTTAGTGCCACAAGCTCTTTGCACCCTCTCACATCTGCTGACACCTCGGCAGTGTCCCCTGCGAACTGCTTTAACAGAGCCTGAAATGCAGATTGTCAGCAGCAACTTGGTTTATGTATAGAGAGGAGCAGGAAAATTCCTCGTGCTCCTCAGATGTTGGGCCAGGGATGCCCAACTGCCTCCGATGCAGCTGCAAGGCTCGAGGAGCATCTGCCCTCACCTTAACCRGAGCCTGGGCTGTGCCCCGAAGCAGGACGGGGGAGGCTGCAGGATTTATGGGGTCAGCACGGGACAGCAGCTTCATCAAGGYGGCAGGTGTTAACTTCTGCTCCCTGGCCTGGTGGGAACACAGCTGCCTAYGCACGGAGTCGCAAATCAGTGCGTTGCAGCTCCTGTAAAGAAAAATATTAGGTGCTGCTTCTACAGCAAGAAAATGTTTCCATCGTGAGGGATTTGAGTGGAAAACACGACGTTTTGGGGTCCTGCCCAGGCGGGCTGGAGCACAGAGCTATTGATATGGCGGGGAGATCCCTCTGGCCAGCACTACCTTTGTTTCYGGTGCTGTAGAAATGACGGATGAGGACAACGTCAAGCCCCAGAAAGTGGGAAGATAACCCATGACCGCAGGCACCGAAGGCTGCGAGAAGCGTCAGCCGCTCGGCGTGTCCCTGCCTGTCCTGGGGATACAGCAGCTCACAGACACCGTTCACTCCTGCGCTCGGYCCCTTGCGTCCCTTCCCCGTCCTGTAGCAGCCTCTCAACAAGGCACAAGCTTTAACTTTCAGCCTCTGGATGGAGGAAGGCTGTGCCCAGGAGATGAGCTGCGCCCTGGGAGCACACGGATCATTGAGCCACGAAGCAGGACCTGCTCAAGCCTTCCAGATTTCTGAGTGCATGGCAAGGTCACTCCCCCAGATGAAACCATCTCCCTTGCAAAACAGTGGTTTGTGAATCTTTTGTGGAGCAAGAGTGATGCCAACAGCAACCCCAAGCACTGAAGATATGTGAACCACAAAACCATACTTATTTTAAAAAAAAGCAAGATGAAAAGAGACCAGTTTCTTATTCTGTAAGGAAAAAATAAAGAGACATTTCCAGTTCTTTCTAGAAATATAYCTCCTAAACTCCCAAATTCTGGAGRAGAAGTTCTGCTCATGTAGAGAAGGCAAGGCTCAAGAGGTAAACTAAATGAATTTCTGCTCCCATCCAGGTCCTGAACGGTCTGCATCTCTCAGGCTGCTATGGCAGCAGACCCACATGCGCTCTCACCTCAGGTCAGCTGGTGGCCAGGGTGAAGAACTCTACCTCACAAGAGGTCATTCCCCTGAAATCACGCAAGGCATTCAGGACAAAAGGAGGCTGCTTCCACCGCATCATGAAGAAGTCACTTTGTAGACTTAGTTGGAGGATATTCAAGCCAACTGATGGATGGAAAAGTCATCAGCCCACCTGAAATATCCTTCTGAGAAACCCTCAAATTTGCAGAGTTCAGGGGCTCTGCAACTCCCTGGTTCCTTTCTGGAAYGTAAGGCATCAGTAAATAGAGTTGTCTTCCCTCTTTGGAAGAAACAACATCCTCCACTTTCAAATATCGACAGCTGAAAGAGGCAACTTCACCTACATACAGGAACAGGAAAAGAAGGGCCTGATCTCAGGAGTGTTGAGCTCTATGTGAAATGTAAATCTTTAACTTTTGTCATACATGAAAGCAACTGGAAGACATTCCCTCATCAATCCAAATGGCTTCATCCTGCCAAAAACACATCAGGATCAGAGTACAAGAGGCCTTTAACTCACCGCAACATGATCTTCTCTTCCTGCCCTAAGTTGTTGTGGACAATCCCGCTGAGCCCCAGAGGGGACTGTCCTGCAGCGTTGGGCTGGGCAAGTCTCTGCCATAAGGATTTCTGGGACATAAAAACGGTGTCGCAAGAACGCGCTGCTGGACAAACCTGAAGCCGTGTGACAAAAATCTTCCCTAAAGGTAAATGAAAGAGCAGGGTTTTCAAGAAATGCAAAAAGTCTCTGCTGGGAGAAGGAAAAGGGAATTGTCTCACCACAATTTTGATGTAGGCAAATTTCCCTTTTGATGAAAGTGATCAATTAGGTCCATTTTMATATGAATCCCTCAAGAGAAAGAGAAATTTTGTTGCTATTTGGTAGGAATGCTGAACCTTGCAATTCTCTAGTTATTAGGCAGGAACAGTGTGATGGATATTACAGGATTTTAGGAACATCTTGGTTGCTTTAACGAAGCCAACAAGTTCCTCAAGATCCCAAGTCTTCTTCCCATTCCCTTGTCCTGAAGGGCCCACACACTCATCAGAAACCAGCTGCTAGATCTAAATGATTTAAGAAGCAATTAGAGAGAATTATAAACACTTTTGCTGGGGAAATGTGGTTAATAAGGCATTTTCTACAATAACAAAGTATAATTAGAGCAGGCGAGTCTGGACAACAGGCCTTCTTGTTTTGTTCATATCCCCAACGTCTCCCTTGGAGTACCTGGAGGAACAGTGACTTCAGATGAGCTAAACCAACCATCTCTGAAGAAGCAGAGAAGGATTTATACAAGAAAATTTTACCAAAGGACTTGCTCTGTGTGGCAAGGGAGCCAGRCAACAGCCAGGGAAGAGCCGGAGAAGAACCCAGGTGCACCCAACAGAAAGGGTGCTCCTAGACCACAAAGGGGAACTCAAGGAAGGCTGGCGGATGGCAAGGAAAGAAAGGTCTCAGCTTTCAGGTTGAGAAGAAGTGAGTGAAACTGAAGAGCTGCAGGAGGCTCTGTGGACTGAACAGAGCCAAAGAGCAGGACTGAGACCCAGTGCAATGGATGGAGGGTTGGCATCCCTGGGGGAAGTGCTTCAGGAGGAGCCGCTCTGTTTATAGTAGGTGCTGCTGAAAGGTGTCCCGAAGAAAGACAGCAATTAGCACGCCTGCAAAAGAAAAAAAAATGGCTTCTTTCCACAAAGTGCCTTTTAAGTATGTTTTTTGAGCCCCTTTAAGGGTTAATGTTTAGCTGTTTATCCGGAGTTGTCGGATGTCAGCTCTTTCTTTTGACTCTTAATGGCTTATAGCCATCAGGAGGTGAAGACTCCTCAAAAGAGCTGGTGTCAGGAATGTTTTTTTATGCCCACTAGCACCCACACACCTGCAGGAGCCTGTGCTTGCAGGAGAGATAGTTTACATACTTGAACCTGTATCCCAGGGACAGAGATATAAACATGAAACCAGATCCCTGTCTGACACTGCTGCCGAAGCCCCTGGGCACTACAAGAGGGTCCTTTCTCCCACACCCACGTCGAATGACCACAAATAAGCGCTTGCTTCAAGCCATCGCTTTGCACTCCGAATAAGCCTGGCTGGTCCAGGTTACAATTTTAGGGTCAGCTCCTGAGAGATTCGCAGCACCTTTAACTCCCCCGGACTCTACCTGGGCTGCTGAGACAAAGGCGCAGACTTCAAACCGCAGCCCCGGCGCAAATCAAAGCCTCGCGGACAGGCAAGGGGAGAACAAAGACGCCGTCTCCAAATCAATCACAGCGCTGCTCACTCGTGACCTTCCCAGGCGCGGGATGCCACCGAGCCTAATAATTACCTGTGAGGTGCAAACAGGCCGGGCGGCTGTAAATCTAAGCGCCACGAAGCTTCCTACGGGCTTTCAAAGGCCAGAGGTGGAGCTGATGGCCCTGAAGACATCATCCTTCCTCTTCCTCTGCACTGSGGCCATGCCTTCCCCAAGGTGCAGAGCATCTCTTCTCAACCCAAACCTTACCCTACTAAACCAGGTGGAGACAAGTGTCACGATGCAAATATTTGCTCACGATCTCTGAAGAAGCGCTAACTCATTTTACAGCCCTCGCCAAGTGGTCTTTGGAAAATATCTCCTGCAATCATCGTGGATAGGATCTAGCAGGACAGCTTCTCACTTTCCTTGGAAAAGGAGACATTTGCTCCCACAAAGGATCAGTGCCTGAGATCTTCCAAGCCCAGCCTGTTCAGGACTGAGTTGACATAGGAAACCCTTCATTTTTCTGGTGCAAGAAAAAGACTTCTCCGTGCCGGCAGTCTCCTGAGCAACACAGCTGCAAGGAACTAGAAATTAGGCTTGTTATGGGGGTCTACAGCACTGGAAACAAGTGATGCTCTCCATCGGAGAAGGCTGGGAACAGGGATGGATGGGAGGCAGAAGAGAAACAAACGGCAAAACTTTCTTGTGTTTGACGTCAACGGGGACCATAACCTTTCTCACAAACTGCCTGTTCAGCCTGGAGCCACTGAGACTTAATGGAGCTATCAAACATGAAGGCTGCAGAGATCCTTGCTTTCCACTGCTTAGAGAAGGTCCAGGCAGGATGACACGACTCTTYGGTAACACAAGATTAAGACTAAGGTCCTTTGATGTCAAAAATCAACTCAGACAATCCCTATGGGTCATGAATCAATTAAGCTAGAGAAGAATTAGATCATAATTAGTGTGTCACAACTTCTTGAACACTTGCCAATACTCTATTGCCAAGGGCCATATAAGACTGACTCTGTATTAAATAATATGAACCCCCATCCATTCTCAGGCCCTGGGGACAACTGGCACAGCCCAGCTTGCATCCATATGGCTAAACAACCTTCTCCCAGTGAAGAAAGTGGCTTTATTCACGTTGCTCACAGGAGCAGTTCCTGGAAGTGCTACTCCCACGCATGCAGGAATAAGCTGGGAAGTGGCGGTTGGCAGGAACCAAAACTGACCTGGAGAGGATRCAGACATCCTCTACGGTCTCCAGACTTAGACTACGATCTCCAAGGGCTACTATTTCTTCCTAAGGATGAACTAGCAACTTACATTTGACTTTGGTGCAACTTTTTCAACCCTGTGTGTCATCCTGCTACTCCCTCAGCATCACCTCCTTACCCATCGCTTTCTCCTTCCAAGTGCAGGACGTTGTGTAGCCCTTAACAAAAATTTGCCCTCAAATATTCACAAATATTTGCCCTGAAACCTCTTATGAGTCCACGTTTAACAAAAATGCCAGGCACAAACCTTGTTTTGTGCTACCTTCCTCCAAATCACAGATCAGAGCTCAACACACTTCCAAGTATCCCAGTTCTCTCTAGTCCRACGTGAACCACACCAGCGTTCAATCATTCAGTATCATATAAATCCTGGTGGGCTTCTACTCAAGTAAAAAGAGCTACATGCAACTTAAGTGGGCTCGCACAGGTCAACTACATATTTTAAGCTCACATGGCAAATAGTCTTTATCTTTATGTCGCCAGTTAGTTGCCAGCTCCTGCTTACATCCAGAGGGGAAATTCTCTTAAGTCTCTAGGAAATTCTAGGAGAGAAATCTCAGAGGAACTTCTTGGTGCCTCAGAAGTCAATGATGAAGTGTCTAAGTCTATGTGTTTGCAGGAAACCAAAGCTTTGGAGCATGGCTGTAGCCACAGTCCTCTTCACTGTCTTGGAGACACACACAACTAAGATCCAGCCATTCACAACTCCTTTAGGACCTTCTTTCTTAAGAGCAGTTCTTTCGAGGATCAATCTCCACGGCCAGGGGTAGACTTTGGGCAGTACACGTAGGTTACCAGATTCTCAAGGAACCATTCTTCAGACACAGAAGCGAAGAAATACCACAGAACTTCTCACTTCTCAAACATTTTTCCCTGTGGCAGCTGGCAAATCCTTTCCTTTGCTTCTCATCCAAGTTGGACAAAATTACTGCAGAGAATCCCTCCGGCTCCCCTCCCCCCGTGCAATGCAATCCCAAGGGAGAAATGGTTTCATGGGGACCCCCTGCTGTCTTGCATCTGATTTCCCTCCTAAGTATGGTATAGGGAAGCGTCTCGAGGGCTATGGCTGTGACCTCCATACAGCTCTTTTGTCAAGTGCCATTTCATTAAAAAATCAGCCTTTTAACTGTGGACACATTTCAACCTCACCAAATCTGCTAATTATTGACAGTTGGTGAAGAGGAGATTTCACTTGTTCCTCCTGTTAAACTGCATCTAATTAGTAATTACTGGTTCACTGTCATCTTTACTGCAATAATCCCACTGCACATTGGCTCATTAACCTTTTGCTTTTCTAAAGCAGCCTGCCAACAAGATGAAGGCTAAAACAGATTGGAAAACAATAGCTCAGCCTTGGATTTTAGGCTGTTTATTCCCCTTGTCCTGGAGATCCGAAAGGAAGATTATTTTTAAGAAAAGGCTTTCAGCTGAAATCAGCCTAGTTCCAGAAGATGGTCTGTTTTGCCCTAACCAGATAYGCAGGCTCTTTAGGCTTAACCTGGGCTGAGGGCATGTGTATTAACAGAGCTGATGCAAACGTTTCTCTGCCATCAGGTCCTGCCACAGATGCTCCAGCTCCATTTCTCACCTGGGTTTATCCTCCTCTATCATCAGCCCCATTCATCACACAAGGTGTGGGATGAGCACGTTCCTGGGGGTTTGCAGCACGCATCCTCTTTGATGCTGCAAAACGAAGGCGCTGGAGGCGCCGGGACCAAAGAGTGGAAAATCAGTGGAGCAACCCCATGGTTATTTCTTTTGCTGCTACACTGAATTTAATTTACACAAGTCCCATTTTCAGTTTGGAACTGTCACAGCTGTTTCTATTGGCAGTGCATAGCTGAGTAGGAGTTGTCAGTGGGGATGCTGTAGGATAGGCGGCTAGAAAAGAGATTCCCTGGGGGGCTTGGGAGGCAGTTTTAGGTTGTGGGCTAAATGCATTAACTAGATGCATTTACTTAACAGTAGTGAATTATTTGACGTGTATTTATGTATTTAGATATTACAGTTAACACTCTAATAGTTAGAGTTAACACTCTACTGGGATGAAAAGTGTGTTTCTCAGTATACGGAGCCTGCTCAGAGTCAGGGACCCATGTCTTTATAACTGACACTAGGTTTTCATTTTTTAAGGCTATCTTCTTCTAAAACATAACACCTAGAAACAAGCTGTAATTTTGAATAACACTTGTAGACAGTAAAGTGGATTCCATCTGTGCCAAATCAAGAAAAATATGAGGTCTTACTTTGACTGACTACCAAACCAAGAGAAGGTCTGGATGCATTATGTTTCCCAGCATGGGAAGATTCAGCTCCACGATTTTCATTTAGTCCATTAGGGATGTTTCTGCGCACAGTCAGAGCTGGGTTATAACTTCTCTTATGCTGCCTTAAAACAGCTACAATTCCACTGACTATGAAGCAGCTAAGCCTGATGTATATTGATGTATAGTTAGTGATGTGTAAGCAGAATCAAAGACAGTAGAGAGAATGGTGAAACCATTGGCTCTTGAGTTGCATCAGCCCACCAGCAGTTCAAATGGGGCTTCCATGCCAGGATATCACATAAGCAACAACAGGACCATGTTGGTCTGAGGCTGTTCCCCAACTGTGAGAAGCAGCGAGCCAAGAGGGGCTGCCAGTGCCCACATTGCCAGGTCACCCACAACCAAACATGGGAGTCCCAGGGAGCCAATTCCTGCCTCTGACTCACTCCTGGGGTTCTCCTTCTCCTCGTCTCTCCAAGCTGTGTGAGGAGCGCCTTGTAGGCTTTGGGCCATGGCAGCATTTAGGCACAAAGTTCACACATACGTCAAGGCTGACCCATTTTTCCACTGGTATTAGGGGGGACGTGTCCCACTAACCTTCAGATATATGTCAAAGCACACCTTTCCTTTTCTTTTTTTTTTTTCAGGTAAGTGAGAAGTAGGTATCTAGGTAGGCATATTGGCAAGACAGAGAAGGAGAACTTTGGTGGCGTGTAATTTGGTGGCTGCAATTCTCTGGGACATTTTCCATTTTATTAAATCTATCACGAGGCTTTAATTCTAACTGAAAATTAATTGCAAGTTTGAAGCATGCTCAGAACCCCTGTTAGGAGAGTGGATCAAAGGAGGCCAGACAAGCTCCAATGCTAAAACCAGAGCTTAATAACACATCAGCTTTTGCATTTGCTCTCTGACTAAAGAAAAAAGGACTGTGAAAGTGTGATTAAGGGCATAATTTGGCTCATTTACAATTCCTTAAAGGGTTGCTCTTCAGACCATTATCATAGTTTTGGAGCAGAACACGCCTATCACATTCTTGTTGTTAATAATCTACTCCCTGGGTAGAGCTCATTACAACAGCATCGTCTCAGTAGTGTTATGTTCATAGATGCTTCAATGACTGTAGTTATGAAAAAAAGCCCATGCATGCATACATACATACCTATATTTACATATGGAGAGAGAAGAAGAGCACTTGGAATAGGGTCTATTTCCAGACATTCAGCAAGGTCTATTATCTTAGGTGTCTGACACATTCATGGATCATCATGAGCGATCAAAAAGTCACACGATCATTGACAGATGCTCTTTGCAATGAAAATCAGATTTCCTATCCAAGACAGTGAAGAAATGCCTCTAAAGAATTTGTTTCAGATAAATCACTTACTCTTCTTGCTTGCATGGCCCCAAAGTAGCGATCACTGAGGAGATCTCAATGAGATCCTGCAAAATGGGTTGAACACCTTTATACCTACACACATCTACAATGAATGCAAATGTGACTTGAAAATTGACCAGATAGGGCTTTAGAGAACCTAATTGCTTGGTTTCAAGAGGTCCAGTTGTGCGAGTGGAGATAACTCCAGTTGACCAGAGCTGAGACCCCGTTAGTTAATGAGCTGTGCCACCGGCTGTAGCGGTTTCTCGTCATTGACACGACGCGTGGGCAGAGAGCACATCATTCTGTTTGATCTACTAATCAGCGCTGATTCATGTTTACACTGCAGATAACATTTCATCTGCTCGCAGAAGGTCACTTCCAAGTGATTCCGCATGGTTTCAGGATTGCTTGCTGCCTGCAATATTCTCTGAAGGAAGATAGACCTTCATCTTCCCTTGTGTCAGAGACGGCTAGCATTCACGCAGGTGTTTGTTAGCACCATCACCATTTCTCAAGCAGCAATATCAAACAGTACATATTATAGCATATCTTTCACCCATGAAGCTCAGACTATACCAAAACAGGCAGAAAGACCTCGTGAATTTCATTATACAGCTAGAGAACCTAAGACATTGAATAGATATTTTTGTTCAGTTATTTCTTGCTCATAATGCCTCAAATTTTGCTTTCAAATCATTAGTTTTCACTAATGGCAAGGCAGGCAATAATTCACAGACTCAGGTGTGGAGTGATGCTACATGAACCTACAGAAAATATTAAAATGCTCTAAATGCACTAAATTTCAAAAAGCAACAGCAGGGCAAGTTTCCTGCTATGTTGAATGGTTTGGTTTGGCCAACACTATCATCAAATGTGTGTTGCCAATGACAAGGAAGAATAAATACAGAGATTTCTGTTAAAAGTTTGATAAGACCACAGGTCACTGCTACAGGGACACGTGGATCACACCACGATCTGCGGAAAGGAAGTCAATGTGCATCATACTATGGTCAAACATAAAGCTGCTTCTGGAAGCAAAGTCCATACTTACAGCATGGGGCACCCTTTTTGGGGAACAGTGGCAATCTTTCGGGTAAACAAACTTGCTCATAAATCCCATAGTCCCATTATCCTGATTTTTTAAAAAGGAGATCTGTCAGGAAAGGCCCTGGCTGCTTTTTGGTAGTGCATGTTGCAACCCTTGTAAAAGGGATGATGGATCCTTCCTTCCTTTGGCCATACCCTGGGCATATACCTTGAATGGATGCTGGACTTGGAAATGCTCCCTTGTTCTTCATGGCCAAACACTCTAAGCAGAATTTGAGGACACAGCAAATAATTACTGACCATGAGCCAAGGCAGGAGCTCACGCCAAAACGACTAACAAGCTCTGTGGATGTCTGAACTCACGTAGGAGTAGGTAAATCACTTTGCCCCTGCAACTAGGACTCGCACACAGCTTCCTATTGGAATGCTGCTTCTGGTTCTCATGTAAGTGACCCCAAAGGGATGTTGACTAATTAGTAAGAGTTTAAGGAAGGGCCGTGTGAATCATTAAAGCTCCAGAAAGCGTGTTTTAGCAAGAGCCTCCAAGATTGAGATATATTCAGCTTCCTAAAGAGAAGATTAAGGGACAATTTTATCTCAGCCTGTAAACAACTAGAAGGACAACAGCAAATTCTTAACACGTTTTTTCAGTCTAGCAGACAAGTGTGCAACAAGATTTCCTGGCTAGGGAAAAAAAAAAAGAAAAGAAAAGAGGAATTAACCAGTGGAATAACACAGCAAAGACTGTGAWACCAATTTCTGATCAACCGCTCTAGTGCAAACAGAAAGAAGGACATKGAAGTCCTTTGCCCTGTTTGACATCATTTTTAACACTTCATAATAGTGATCCTCCCTTATTTGCAATCTGCAGACCTCTGAACACCGAATGACTGAAATTAATGACTTAAAAAGGATTACACTTTAACAATGTGTTYGACTAACTACAGTATAAATGATTTAATTAGCCATTCTGCTTGTTCCCTTTCACTTTAACAGTTCCATTGCCCAATTCTCATCCTACCTTCCTGCTTTTTAGTGTCTCTGAGATGCAGAATCTGCTTGGTGCAGAATTGCGGGGATTTCCCCTGGAAATCACTCAGACCTGGAGCAAATATCATTTTGAAGCACCAGCAATGCAGCTGAGAACACTGAGCCCCAACATCCCCTGTTCCCTAGGCTGTGTCTTYGGGGAGACAGACTAGAAGATGGAAAGGTCAAAGCCCTCAAAGAAACGCCTGGAAAGCAGAACTGCTCATAATGGATATGCCAGTTATCGCTGTTTGCTGGATGGACAGACTATGATGACACYATGGAAACTGCTCCGTCCTTGGAGAGCAGGAGCTCAGCCATGTCCTGGGAGATGCAGCTCCGTTTTAAGGTCGGGAAGAGCCCAGTTTGAATCTCACAGCAAAGGTCCTTAGAAACACAGACATTGCTTGACTTGTGATCTCAACACGCGTGACCTGCGCATCACCAGAAGAGGAAGCAGCTGCCCACACTGGCAGCTGAGACCCTTTCCTGATTGGAGACCAGGCAGGCACAACATTATCCTCATACATTTATCAAAATCTCTTGTTTATGGAACATCCCTGGTGCTGTAAATACACTACCTTACACCCTAAACTTCCTCCATACAGGAGAGAGCACTTCTGGGGGACAACACGGGATGCAACAGAAGGGAGGAGGATCATGTGGACCCCTCCCTTGTGTCTTTAAAATATGTCTGTGGTGGAACCAAGATGTTTCTGCTCAGTCCATTCGTGTTCACTAGATGGGTATAACACCCCATACGACCCAAGGACTAGCTAAAGTTGTGGAAAAGCCATGTGATATTAATCTACGCCATGCTAGCAAGCATTAAGAAGCAGGGCCTACCATAATCACCCTTTCCTCAGCYAATCTGCACTTTTTCAAATGAAGGAGACAGCAAGGGACTTTATCCATGAAAGACGGAGCCCAGYAGGAAGGAAACATGCAACAGAAGGGTCGATTTCTGCTGTGGGCACGTTTCTCACATGTCAAACACCCAATATGTCCCATGTGCCCTCTCCCTTTGCGTTTCTGAGCCAACACAACCTGTGTATGGCCAAGGAGGAGCAGCATGAATTTCCCTTGACTCTTAGAGAGGGATTTGTCCAAAGGCAAAGAGTTCCTATGATCTTACCTCCTCAGAGCTACTGCAGAGGGTCTCTGCTGCTAGGAGAGCAAAACAAGCATTGATAAGCAGTGATGAGATATCCTGTGTACTGACCTCGGACATCTGCGGGAAGAGGCTGATGGCCAAGGGGAGGGCCAGGCCAAAGGCYGCGAGGCACACGAGGCTTTGGACCGGGAGAATCATCCGGGGACGGGACCTCAGCAGGGACGTTCTGCAAAGAAAAGGCTGGGTTAAGCCCCTCCATAGACCACGTTAACCCATGCCGCCACCCAAACAGCCATTTGCTCAGACCTGCTGCCCTCCAACACTCCAAATGGTGTTAAAACCTGCGTGGAGACCAGATCTTCACCCTGATCTACAACTCTAGCTTGTCATTTTATAGATCATGAATAACTAAGGATCACACTCTTCTGCCTTTTCTGYGTGTGTCATCTCGGATCCTTCTCCAAGGATCATCTCTGTGAGTTCACAAGTAGACGAGCACGATCCAGCCCCAGGGCAGTCCTGCATACAGCACACTATGGTTTTCCACCCCACACTATGGTGTTACACAGCCATGGGCAACTTTAGTGCTCAGTTCTCCCRGATTAAAACAGGATCGCTTCCCACTCCCTTTCTCCGCTTCAAACCAGTCTCACTCTGGTGTAAACACTACACAAGGTGATGTGGATATGGCTGCAGGTGTTGCCTGTATTGAGGCTTTGGAGATGATGCTGAGTGAGCAGAAGGAAGTGAAGCTTCATACTTCCCCAGGACTTCATCATTTGTGGAACAGAATGGTGCTGAAAAGGGCATTTCACTTAGTTAATGGCATCATAAAGTAGTAAACTTGACAATATCTTAATTTGTTAAAAATCAAACATCTTTTAGAGTGGGTGATAMGGCCGTTTTAACACGAGTTGTCCCCAGGGGATATTTATGAGTTTAAGATGTGTTAACAGCAACCGCTTAAAGATATCTGCAAGGTCAAGTTCTGATAATGACCCATTAAGTGACCCTAATGATGCAATTAACACTGAATGACATGGACAACATTCAGCTGATAGAAGCTGGTATTTTAAGTATGTTACAGGAGACGGGACCTCAGACAGTTTGCAAATGAGTGTGAACTGGAAGCTTTAGGGAGAAAAAYAGAATCCTTGAGCGTTTTGTTTGGGAGTTATTCTCACCAAAAAGGCACCGTTTGTTTTTCTTTTMCCACCAATCTGAATCAACTGAGAACTGAGAATGATAATAGGTTTTGGCCAGGTATTCAGCAGGTTTTAGCAATGCAGATGGACGATCCATCTGGGCTGGCTGGGCTACCATCTCCAGCCTTAGTCCCAGCGTGTCTCTCCACTCCTTGGCCTGACCAACAGTGCCCAGAAGATACTGATGCCTGGAGGGGTCCTGCCATCAACCACAGGCAAGAACCTGCTGCTTAGTGCCTTCCCAATGGGATAACACCGGAGGAGCTCTCCTGGGGAGAAGGAAAGGCCTAGGAATGATCAGGTGACACTCAACAACATTATGGTTCCCATCATTGGGTTTCAAAACATGTTTCTAATCCAATGTGTGTCATTCACCAGGTTCCCAACCAAAGGGAGGGAAGCAATCCATCCACATCAGGGGATGATGCCGGGCTCTGAACCCAAGTGCTTTCACACACACGTTATTTTGGAGGCCCACCTCCCCGCGCAGCCCGAGCCTGCCGGAAAGGCAAGATAACAGATTATCTCAGCCCCCATCTGCTTCACATCTCCTGCAGGCTCCAAGCAAGCACCTCCTGGATTATAACAGCGCAGCTGATGTGTGGAACTCGTTAGCTGCTGCGGGCTGAGCGCGAGCGCCCCAACTCTTCCCTCTTGCCCAGCCATGGATGATTGTCTTCATCTTCATCTTCATCTCAAGGAGGGGTGGACAAGGAGAACCAGGAAAGCAACATCCACAAATTTAATCCCACCAATAGCTTAACTCCTTACTCCAAACTCTAACTGCATTCGCCACCTGCTCTTCTGTACACGAGATGTTCAGGATTTGCCAGCCCATGAGCTGTGGCAGCCAGTGCCTGGTAGGCAGAGGGGCAATTGTTGAGACTGATTTATCCTTATGCTTAAAATGTCATGATCCATTAGAGCCCTTGCTGAGAGAAATCACAGGACCAGCATCCTTCTAGCCTCCCTGGAGTACAGTTTAGAAGCAAGACATCACTGCTTATATCGCCCTGACACTTTAATTTGGAAGCTGCACCCTCTTTAATTACTGCCCTGTTGGGGACCTTATAATCACCCAAGTAAAAACCACACCAATTTAAAATGATCCGTGGTACAGCCTCCAGGTGTGACTTCCAGGAGCGTTCCAGACTCAGGCCAGTTCAAATTACAGCGGCTAACGTCCTAATTAAGAAGAGCTATGGCTTGATTTTAAAGGGGGAGGGGGACTAATTAACACATGTAGTGTAATGTCTTAATTGGGATGCAGCTTCTAAAATTTGTGTAGCTCAGAATAAATGACTCATGATCAGTTGGGAGGTCACTTTTCCTCGGTCCCTAGGATCCCTGCACAGATTTTGGAAGAAAATTTAGTTAATTATTCTATGCTGCATTTTGTTACCTGTCAAATACAACCAAAAATGTTCTCCCTTCCCCAAAACCACCCCTTTCCATGACGGAAATGCCTGATTAGATGCTTCCTAATGGCTTAATTGCAGAGTATTGTAGTAGAGCAAGCCATAACTCAACAAAACAGATTTCTGTTTGTCCAAGAGCGAATTGTGCTACTGCATTGTACTGGGTGCTCTACCTGGGGGCGAGATCGCGGGTGTGGAGGGCCAGTCCCTTAGATCCTTGTGAAAGCACAGCTTTGCCCCGAGCATCTTCTAAACCAGACTGCTTTACCCACAAGAAGGTGAATATTATCTCACCTTAGCAGTCGCTCTGCGCAGGCAAACAGAGCTATTTGGACACGACAAAAGTAGTTTCATACCCGCCCTGTCCAYGGGACAGAACTGGCCAAGATCTGGTGAACTAAAAGTTGGTCTTCAAACGGGACATGTGGACTTAAAAGATTTGTGCCAAGACAAGGTCTCACGCTGTAAGGCTGCAGGAGGACACCAATATGCGTGCTCTGCTGTTCCGTTTTCAGAAGCCTTTTTTCTTTTTCCACCAATCCTTGCTAGGACCAACACGAACAATAAAGTGCTCTTTAGTTGCACATGAAAATGCATTTTTTTCTAGCAGTTTCCCTTTGTATATCTCTTCCTTACTCTCTTTCAACCCCCCTAGTGCTTATTCTCCCTGTAATCTGCTGTCATGAAATTTGCCTGGCAGAGAGAAATAAGGGAGTAACATGTTGAGGACCTTCTGGCTTACTGATCTTAGGGAGCATCTCCTGTTAACAGATATACCTAAAACAACTAGACCTTTAGGGTAATGCTTAAATATGCATGAGTGTGCATGTATGTAGGTATACACACAGCCACACGCATACTTGTACAGACAGTACATCTGCTCCACAGAGACACTGTGTTGTAGATCTTGTAAATACACCTTCATTCAACTTTCATCACATTGTTCATTAGTGGTTTAAATTTTGCATAATTTGGCAGCTGCCTCTGGCGTTTTTCAAGAGGTACTGTAATTTATTCCATATGGAAGTCACTCGCTGTACTAAAAAGGAGTTATCAGGTTCAGCGAACCAGAGCTGTATTTGTCTAGGAGGAGGTGTCAGATGCTAAACTAAATATGACAGGAGTTAACCAAAGTCTCCCAGCTGACAGATTCTGTGGGGTTTCTGTAGTGTTTGGTATAAACAGGTTCAAAGCTAATACATACACTGCAAGACGCCGAGGATGCTGCCGGGGTAAGAGAAGCCCTGGAGGCTAAAGCCTCGGATATCCGAGTTTGGCCTTGCTGTCCTATCCGGGGGTCTTGCTCCAAATCCCGATTGTGCAACGTGCCCCATAGATCCCCTTGCGACCATCGTCCGCGTTGGGGCTGCCCCACTGCTGTCTCCCTGGGGTCATTCCAAGCCTTCCTCGCTCATTTGGGTCACTGAAGGAGAACCAGCTCTTCTGGCGAGCAGCATCTTGGCCAGGGACCTTCTGTCCTCCAGCACCTCCTGCACCCAGGGTTGCACCTCTCGCTTCAGCTTTTCCTGCAGCGGATGCAGACACGGAGCGGGGTCGGGTACTTTTTGTCTTGATTGACATAATTAAAGGGAGCAGTTTCAATGTTTACTCTGGTAACAGCCGTGACAAATGAAGGTGTCGCTGCCGTCAGCTGTTGAGCTCAAACAAACTTCACCGCGGGCTCAGCCGGACAGAGCGACTTGGYGCCTCCGGGGAGGGAGAGCCTGGGTAGGGAGCGTCCTGCAAACGCTGCTGCAAGGAGGAAACCCCGGCAAAAGGGCACGGACACAAGGTCCAGGGGGCCCTCCTGTTTCACGTGCATTTTTTGCAGTGAAAGAGAAGGTCTACGCTGGAGAAAGCTCCCTTCTACCACCACGTGCCATGGGCTGAGCACTGGCCATCGAGAGAGTAACTCATTGCACTGTTAACCTGATATAGCCGTGCCCCAGCAGCTCTGAAATTATTTTATGAGCTTTAAGGGAAAGCAGCCCTGACAACTGGTGTGTGAGGATGCTGACATTCTGTGGTGCTCGCAGCACTGCGAGCCTCGAAATCAGGATGATGTGGGGATGAAGAATGACTAGAAACGCTCCTCTTTTGGGGACACAACCAGTCTGCTCCTTGCTGCTTTTGCAGCTCTTGTTCCCTGCCAAGAGTTCTGTCCTTCTCTCCCCATAATTTGCACAGTCGGCTCTGTGGCCTGCTCTTAACTGGCCTGACATCCATGAGCTCTTGGAGCTCAACCTCAGGCCTGCTGCACCTCAGACCCTCTGAGGTTACCTCCCTTGTAAGATGGAGAAAAGTCTTATGGATGAAAAGCTTGTGGCTTATGTTCCCCTGTCCCCACTGTTAGACCAGGGCACCCACAGAAGACACTAGTGGTGGACYGAGCTGTGGTGGTCTGTCCACCCCTTATCCAGACCACGTGAACCTAGTCCATTGAATTTGGGCTCTTCCCGTCACAGAGTTCAGACTACCAGGGAACCTGTGTTTGCACGTGCAAGACCTGGACAGCCTGGATGGTCTGCAAGTCCACCTGGATGATGGGCCCCAACTCTGCAAGAAGTAGGAAGCTGGACAGGAACGACCGGAGAAGGTTTGGAAGATGACTGGTGCTTTCTGCAAGATACTTGTGCTGTTTCTCATTCTTTTATTAATATCGATCAGATAAAAAGATTTGCACAAGTATCTGAATAATATGAAATGTATGAGTTTCAAGACATATGTCCAATGGACATAATTGTTCCTGCACCTTCTTCTCCTGTGTAGAAAGGTTGCAATGAAGTTTCCACTGTCTGCTCTAAAGTCAGCTACATCCCATAGATGAGTTTCCTTCATCTTGGAGATGATGTGAAACCAATATTTTTCCGTATTAAAGTTGCCAACATAGATATTATTTATAAAACTGAAATGAGAATACATCTGCACAAAATAACTGACACCGTGTTCCCCGCATGGCATATGCAGTCTCAAAATAAACATTGATTCTATATGTTAGCTGCTTCAACAGAGCGTCCAAGCAGCAGGAAATGCATGAAACATGGGGAAAGAATGGAACGCTACGGAGCTCAGCAGTGGGAGGTAACATTGAATTACTTGGAGAGCAGAGAAGGCGGCCCTGGGAGTTAAAATACACAGCAGGCAAAGAGATGAGAGAAGCCAAGAGAGATTAAAAAAATGGCACAAGAGACGAGAGAGGCAGCTGGGGGAGTTAAAACATGCAGATGGAGAGATGGCTGAGAGAGAGGAAAGACCTGGATCCAAGTGGAAAGACGGCGACCGGGAACTGGCCACTTAAAATAAAACTTTTCAAGTAGCGAGGCAAAAACGACGGAGCAGGTTTTCCATGAAGCTGAAAACCACTGCTGGGACACCCAGCCTGTTCCTCAGGTGGTTCAACACCCACGCAGCGTCAGCGCTGTCACCCGCGGTACACCTGGACCTCTCCACGAGGCAGGAGAGCCGCTTTCCTCCTTCACCACAGCCTCAAACGCAGGATCCAGATTGCGACTCCTTATTCCAGATCTCCAGCCATCAAGTAATGAGCTGTCACCCTCATCTTTCTCATTTATAGACACTGTCAGGATTTCTATAAATAAATTGATAATACATGCTTCAATATGACTCTCATTTTAAAAGCCCTAGTCTAACTGAAATTGCACTAAATTTAAAAAGCTGAACTTTTCACAGCCCCCTCCCCAATCAAACTGGGAAAATAAGATTGATATATGCAACGTTGGCTGGGAGATTTAATTTTTTATTGTTTTTGATCCAACCCAAAACATTCCTGCTTCAACTGCTTGGGCTCCTGCCTCCCAGACGACTTATGAGTGCACTCTCTGCTTTGGGTTTCTTGAGCATCCTCTGTCTCCTGAAACGTAATCCACTTTCATCTGGGTCCTTCAGCAACCACTGCAAGAGATCTATGGGTCTGTACCTGGACCATGAGACCCTCAGATATGGAAAGGGAGGCTTTCCAAATCAGAGGGGTGGTTCCATGTCCTAGAGCAATATCGGGCATATGAGCATCTTTTGGACCATAATCTCTATTTCTTTGGCCAAAGYTCACCCCATTACTAAGCCTGTTGTTGATCCTTGACAGGCTCCCAGGAACCCAAAAGTATTCAGTGAAAAATAAAACAGTATGCACAAAGACTGAAGTGGAATTCAGGCAAGCAAAAGCAGTACCTGTATATTTTGCTTCTACAGAACCTCTTTTGGGGAAGGTAGGAAGAAAAGGGTTCTCATGCAAACCTTAGTTAGGTCTTTCTATCACTTAAAAGAAGAACTTTTCAAGGACAACATCTTATATTTCCATGTTAGCTTGACAGATAAAATTAATTTCAAGCACTCTTGCATGGAGAACAGTTACACTGAGTAAACTGCATCCTGTTATAACCAAAGTTATCATGTGCACAAGAGCAAAGAAATTTTACTAGTGGCTTCATCTGAGCTTGCTGGTGCTTAGAAAGACCCACGAGAGTCCTCAGCRTTCCCTGTTGGACACAGTCCTTCACTGACTTGGAATCTATGAACTTTGTGGTTTTGCATGTACAGATCTGTATGTGTGTGTTGTTAACAAGAATAGTATAGAGCCTTTGAATCAYAGGCATAAAAGAGTCTATTTTCTGGGCAGATCTTTCTTGGATGARCTAATCATCAAGTCACAGCTCTCCTGGAACATGGGGCCGTGTTGAGTAAGCAGTGACACACACAGGCACTTGGGTGAAAGGCCTTAATGCTACAGAAAGACTGAAAGAAAGATCTCCGGGGYAGGAAACATCACAAAATTGTGGCATTTCTTAAATGTCTGGCATGGGGACAGGTGACTGACTAGTGACTTTAGACTGGTAGCAGCAAAGCAGTTTTGATGGGATTATAAAGGCCAGATTCRTGTGTCCAAGATCAAAGCAGGGATGCTGTTGAGGTGCTGGGGTCCAAGGAAACAGGACAGCTGCTGCTCTCCATGCACGTGGCATTGAGCAAGCCCTGTGCAGGACAGAGCAGAGCAAGGGACGGTCACTCCCCAGGGGAGGGCTCGGCCCTCCATCCTCAGCCTGCAAAGCTGGACTAACCCAGACCTCTCCACCTTCCTCACTGCTTAGGCTTGAGCTCACACACATCAGCTGGCCTCAGTGCTAGGCCCTGGGTGCTACAGGGGTGCATATGGTATATACATGTATTTTAAACATAAATCCTGAAATTGAGACTCAACTTTTGCAAAAAAAATCCCTCCACGCCTCTGCCAGGGACAGGGAATTGCCCTCGGGTATTTTTACAAGAGCAAACAAGGTCAAGCAAAGCTGAGGGTCAATACCTAATCATCCTAATTGCTATTTACTTTGTCAGCAGAGTGCTTCAGAGCAGCCATTATCAACAAGTTTGTTTAAAAAGTGCTTCCAGCTCCGCTCTCTGGACAAAGACAGCAAGTCCTTTAGCAGCCCCATCTTTCAGGGCAGTGATCCGTCTCCCAAGGCTCGTGGGGAGAGGCAGGGCCCAGCGAGGGCCGGTCGCCCCACACGAGCCGGTCTGTGGGGTGCGAGGACGCGGGCTGAGGACACACCAGCCAGACGCCAACAGTGACTCCAAAGAGAAGCTCACAGAATCTCTGTGCAGAGGCAAAAGCTGACGTGGAGGACCAAAAATGGAGGAGAAGAGCTCATGCTCATAGTGCTTTGGCTTCTTTGTTAGAAACCAGTGACATGGGACAACTGGACACAAGGTAATAACCTTGCCCTGTCCTACCCACTCTTCAGAAGTGCTACCAGAACGTTTCTCCTGGAACACTGGGGCTCCACAGAGACATCTCTCAGGACAGCCCCTGGCTTATACAGTGATGGAAAGCAAAATTCCGCCCAGCTGGTGAAGGTGAGTGCTCCATCACTCTTCCCTTTGGTCAGCATGGAGGCACCCCTGGGATTGACACAGGGATATAGTTGACAAGTAGGAAGGAGAAGACCAAGGCAGACGTCCTGTACTGATGAATGAGATAGAGAAGGTGAAAGGAGATGATTCTTTGCAGTCCCCCGCCAGGTGAGACGAAGGAAGCTGCCAATTTGAAGGTCAGAGAAGTTTAGAACAAACGAGAGGCAGCTCTTTTCCCCGCTGTGCGCAATCATCCGTGTGGCTCAAAGCCCCAGGACGTTACGTGAAGTACAAGGGGGTTCAAACAGGGTCTGGACAAGTTCACGACAGACACGTCCTGCAGTGATATGGCCAGGAGGATCCAGGCACAGAGCYTGGGTGACACATCTCAAACCCTGGAGAGCTCCTGGTGCTGCTGTGAAATAGCAGGACCCAGAGCTGGAGCCTTGCACGAGCCACCCAAGACTCCAGCAGCATGATGGCCTCCATCCTTATCCTTTATCCCTATTTATCCACTGATCTTCCCGTTTAGAAAGACAGCATCGTGCTGGAGACCTTTAGTCTGACCCCATGTGGCAGCTCGAATGTTTGCAAAACGGAGGACTGAAAAACTGTGAACACTTTCCCATTGAATCCGGAGAGTTTTGGTTCACGCTGACCCTATAGAACAGGGTTATTCAAACTGCTACAGCGTCTCAAGAGATGATTTAAAATAACACCACCAACATAACACTGCAGCASTCTACAGGAATGGCCAAAGATGCTGAGAAATGAACATTGTAATAAACAAAAAAAAGTCTTTGATAGACAACTGCTAAACAGTACCAATGAGTAACACTTATTAAGTGCCTTTTCTCCCTTCCCCATGAAAAGCCACCCGCTTTCATACTACCCAACACTTACTTTTCCAGTACGGACATAATAATTGGAGGTAGAACCAGTATAGGCATTGGCAGGACCACTCTAGTCAGGGCCGTTTCGAGGAGCGCCTGCAAAGCAAAAACAAAGTGACCCAAGGCATTTAAAACGAAGCTCAGGATGCACCTGCACCGAGCAGCCAGCACGTGGGCACAGGGATGGCTTGGCTGGTCCTCCTGGTGTTGCATATGTGAACAAACATATCAACAAACGTTTACAACTTTGCACTCAGTTATTTGTATACAACCTGGTTTTGTGCTGCCGTGACACCGGGTGGATTAGAGCCAGGTTTGGTCACAGGGCTCCCCATCTTAGAGGCACTCGAGCTTCACCTACATGATCCAAAGTACTCAAATATCATATTCCTACACAAATACGTTTGTGTATTGTTSATTTCTATCCCCCTGCCTGGGGATAGAAATGAAAGTCAGAACAGCTGTGTGGCATATTCTGCAAGCTAAGATCTCCCCATGCAGGCTGAGCTTTGTGTGGTCCTGATCTCCTGCCTGGGAGGAGATGCCCTCTGCAAGACCTAGAGCAGCAGGGATGGGAAGGCTGAACACCCTGAGAGTGTTCAACCTTCCCAAAGGGCAGAATGTCCTGGAAAGGTGCAGATTACAACACTAAGGACCTGCCAGGTACTACCCTGTTTGGGAAGAACCATCAGGATTAGGTGGCAGCTGAGTGGAAGTTCTCAGAGTCCCAAATTTGATGCTTGAACTCCACCTAAATGACATTTACTGCACCTTCATTTTTAATATTTATTTTTTGCCTTGCCTGTATTCTCCTAGACCATTAGCACGGAGAGAGGAGGAAGGGTCTTGAAGCCAGTAATGTACGTGAGGCAAACTGGCTCAAATAAGAGTCTTCGAGCCCTTCAACAGATTGTTTTAAGCTCCCCGTTAAACAACAATATGGAGATATATTAGAGATCTCCCATTTCTTGCAGAAGACTGCAAATCTGTACATTAATTGCTGTCTATGAAGTGCCTTAAGAGCCTTGGACAGAAGGAGCGAGAGAAATGCCAAGCATTATATTATTAACTCCTCTGCCTGGGCGTGTGCTTCTGTACATGCTTTACATTTCAGATGAAAGCCCACTTGCAAACAACGTGCCTCAAACAATCAGATGATGCTCAGGAGACAAAACCATGTAAAAAGGAAGAAAACGCAATAATTGCAAGCAGATGGTGGCGGGTAGAAGGTTACAGGCAAAAACAAACCAGGTGTGAGCACAAGACTGAAAACATCTGGCCACCCTTAGAAAGCTCTGGATGGCAATTGTGAAAGCGATTTTGACATGGCAAGGGTTAAAAAGCTCCTCAACTTGAAAATGAAGTCTTCCTCATTTAGAAAAAGGTGTAAGTTATCTTTGCTTCAGATTCAACGCGAACTGCGTACAAGTTTCCACAAAGAAATCCTAAGGCTAGGAATGCACGAGGGGAGCAGACGATCCTTTCCCTGTAAATCCGTGGGCTTTCAGTCCAGAATGAGCAGCTATTGGGTTGCTTGTACAACGCAGGCRTCTTCCGGCACAGAGCCCCAATTTCTTCTGAGGCTATGGCCTTTTTTTTTCAGGAAAAGCTCCCTAGCCTTGGCTTGAGCACTTTTGGGCAACAGAGTTGTGCTGAGATAAATGACTTTTGATCAGGTGCTTAGAAATGACACTTAGAGCAACACCCCAAGCTCGTGTACACCCAGCTGCAAGAGTGGGCACAGAGCAGGCAGTAAATTTTGCATCGTTCCCCCTGCCTGCTCAGTTACTGTCATCTATTTCTAGCTCCTAAGTCATCGATTCCTACAGCTGTGGGATTTGAGGAGCCCTGAGGCCTGCTGTGTGCATGTTTACGTGGAGGGCTCTCAAGGAACATCGCGGGTACATACGTGTTTGGCAGCAATTCTGGAAGATCCGACAATGTTTCCGTTATTGTCCAAAACATCAATTCCTTCCTCCAGCTCCGCGTGCCTCATCAGGACAACGTTGCAGATATTGGCACTAGCTGAGGACRAGAAAAGCAGGATGATTAGCGGCGTGGCCCCGCTCAATGCCAAACAGCAGGCTGCTCTTCCCTGCGACACCCCTGCAGTTTCCTTCCCATGGGTCTGCCGAGGAGTTTCCAAAAGCCAAGGGTTCACCCCTGTACCTAGGGGCACTTGTGACTGTGTATAGGAGAATAATACATCAGGATCATTCCCTTTTATTCCTTTGGCAAAGGAATTTGCTGCCACGGGAGGAGATGTATTGAGGCAAGAAGGAACATGAGCGTTTCCAGATACTCGGAGCTGCCCTGCTCTGTGAGCTGGGTTGCTCCAGGATGAGCATGGGGAGCACGAGCACGGGATGGGTATGCAGGAATTCATGGCTTGCAAGAAGAGGGAGAAGTGACATTGCCCCCTCTTTTGGAGCCCCAAAGCTGGCTGTAATCCCGGGAAAGCACAACATGGGATTCATGGATTGTGCTTCGGGATTATCCTTCCCCTGTACAATCCCCCTCCAGGTCCTGCACACAACTTTCCACATCTACACCCCGGATTGGGAGTCAGTGACTCTGCTGCTCACTGAGTCCTGGAGGCCAGGAGAGGGTTGAGGACAAAACCTCATGTTTTGGTGCACACAGGGGGCCTGTTGGCCTCCCCATTTCATGTAATTTATCTTAAGTAATCTCCATGGACCTTCTGCTCTCGGGTCCCTTTTTCTCCTATAAAGAGGTATAAATGAGGAAGAGGAATCTGGATGCGGACCAGACTACCGACCCACTGGCTACTCTCTGTGATGCTTTATACCAATCTTCAAGAAATTTTAAAGAGAAAAGTTGAATGTCCACAAAATTTTTGTTTTTGACAAACTGGCATTTTCCAGGAAAAAAAAAAAAATCCAAACCCCCAACATTTTGCTGCAAACTTTCCAGCCAGAACTAATGCAAAGCCACTGCTGCTGCAGTACCAGCGCTTCCAAAAATGTGCTTCTGTGCCGTCTGATGGGTTAATATTCACTAATTAATCTCAATTCATGTCATCTAACAAATGTCTAATTTTTTGAGGGTGGTGGGTGGCTGAGCCCTATACGCGCGCAGCTCGAGGCAATCAAAGATGATTTGTGGTGACAAATGCTCCTTACACTCCCGAGCGAGAGGAACACACACACACGCACACTCTGTCTCTCTCGCTTATCTCCTGCGTGCCGGACCACCCTTCCCATCTATCAAAATATCCATGTTACCAGGCCTTCAGCTTGTTAATCCAGGATTAAAAAAAAAAGAAAAAAAAACAGGCATTTCATTTAAAGAAAGTTTACCCCCATTCTTTCTCCTTTTTTTTCTCTCTCTCCCCATCCTTTGAGCTTTCAGTCAAGACTGAGCAGATAAAAGTGTGCCAGGAGAGACTGGCTTTGTCGTATGCGTGGTCTGGTCAAGGCAAGAAGCGCTGGCACAAGATGCTCATAGTGATTTCATYGTGGTTTCCAGACCTCACGTTCACGTGGCAGCTCTAGGTGCTTCTCCAACTCGCTAGACCCTTTGAAGGCTGCGTTGCTGAGACCTCGAATTCCCATCCCTAGATTCCAAACTCTAGGAGCCGCCTCCTGCTGCTGCAGTAAAATCCTGGGGAAGCTATGGCAGATAAGAGGTAATATTTGATTTTATGAAGGTTTCAAATGCAAGATATGGAAAATAAGACAGAAATAATATGAGAGGAAATTAGATTTTCAGAATTTGGAGGAAAACTTCCTTTGTGGGGTATTTTTTCTTTCTGAATGACACACATCTCCAGGATAAAGGACACTGTGACATCCCCTGCCTTCATTTGATGGCCCAGTGACAGCTTCCCACRCACAATAGATGCACTGGGCAGTGCTTATCTAGATGATTAATCACTCATTAAGATCACTCTCACTTGGGGAGGCACTTGGGAAGGCAAGTACTGCCTTCCATGTCCGGACAGAGAGCAAGGTAGGAAGCACCGGGATCATCCTGCACGTCCTTCTCTGGCTGCGGAGCTGACTTGGGAAGCTGCCTTTGGAAGCCGAGGCAGGAACAAAAAGCATTAACACTTTATTTTTATCACTATAGTAACCAGGGACCACAGATCCTGAGCTAGCCCCATCCTTCTTCTGGGCGCTCTGATGATCCATCCAAGGACCAAAAAGTGGAATTCAAGCCGGGGAGCTGGAGCGCAGTCTGGAGCGAACGGATCCGCCACGGCCGAGGCATCATCACACTCCTCTTTTCAAACCACATTTCCTTTCCCTTCTTTAAGACCTAAAAATCACAACATGGCWTTTTCTTTTCCCCTGGAAAAAAAGATCCTTCAGGGTATGAAGGAAGAGCAGGGGGGAACCCTGGTTACTTGTATGTATGCCAGTGGAGCAAGAGCCTCACAGCAGCTTCTGCCCTTTTGGGTGTAAAAGGTGAAATCCTGCCCTTTTCCTGCGGGTTGGCAGATCACAAAGTAATGGGCAGGCGCATCTTAATTAAGCAGTTTGCCCAGGTCTGCAAAGCAATAACTTGCAGCTTTCGAAACAACAAAACAGCAATTAGCCGGGCGCTGCCTGATGCCCTGGCACATAATTAAGCATGACAGTACACAAATAAAGTAAGAACTAGAGAATTAATTAAGGGCTAAACATATTAATTACGGGTCCTCAATCAATTCTGACACAAGCCTAACCTCTTCCTCCTAACACCTTGGTGCAAAAATAGAACAAGCTGCCGGCAAAGATTTTCCACCCGCCTCCCGGATTCAAAGCCCGGCTTGGAGCYGCCTCGCGGGTCCCGTACTAACCTTCAGTGCCCCCTGGAATACACAAACGAGGAGCTGAAAATCTCTAAAAATACATTGGGAACAGGAGGAACAGCAAAGCGGTGACATTGGAGGCTTTCCTGCGAATCGCTGCTGCTTCAGAGCATCATTCCCCTTGCGCGGGGGGAAACACGGGGACCTAAAGGAGAAGCTTGACCTCTTGGGGAGCCCCGCGTCGTGTTCTGGGTGAGGAGGGAGGATTTTCTATTCTTCATCCCATATCACACTGCAGGGGCTTATGTAAAACCAAGAAAACAAAACCAATCTGCAGCACTAGGAAATGGGAATTAACTAATCGATTCCATAAACACCAGGATTGACTTGGACGTTTCTTTTGGAGTAAAGGGTCCACCAAGTGCAAACTACAGACCATGACCCCGGGTCCTCCCTGCTTGGCTGGTGGAAATCAGCCCCCACATCCTGGGAAGGGAAGGCAGGGGGGTCAGAGCCACAAGCTCTGTCACTGACTCACAGAAACCGCATCTCCTCCATATGTCCCAACCATCCTTGAAACCAGCCCGGGCAGGCAAGGAAGCATCAGGAGGTATCTGATTCAGAGGCAGTTTAATGACCCTCCTGCTGAAGATCTAGAAATACAGAAATGTGTATTCCAGAAGATCTAGGAATTTTAGAAACACTGAGGGGATCAGGCTCAGAATTAGTGAGTACTGGTAAATCTCACATAACCAGAAGGTGCACAGAGGGCTTGGGTGGTTTTACTCAAGGATGTCATTGCCTGTCTCACCTGGGCATGCCAGTCTCAGACTATCAYGAAATCTCAGACACCCTTTTATTTATTTGACACTGCCCTGAGCCAAAGAATAAAATTAACTCACACAGAACTTAAWGCATCCATGCAATGAAGTGGAATCGCTTGGGTGAAGCTTTTAAGGTGAAYTTGGTGCCCCAATGAGATGGCCTTGGCACTGAGGTCCATGGGACATGGAGAGTCACCCTCGTCATTCAAGGCCAGCAGCGTCTCCTAGCTGGCAAGTAGACCTTTAAACCACTCAGAAATCAGATTTGGCCACAAGAACTGGAAAGGAGGCCACCAAAAGTAACCTAGGAAATGATGCTCTTTGGATAGTGATGCTGCAGGACAGTGTTCAGAGGGAGCTCTGAAGGTGAAGCCCAGAAAAACCAAAGACAAACATTTAAAGAAAATCTTTGGGTCTCCAACAGTTTGGGAAAGGGACCTACAGCAAGTGAAGAAAAAAAAMCCTCGCTTGATTTCCTTCCTGCTTTGAACCAAAACATCTTTGCACTTTGCAAATGAGCTTATATATGTATATATACACACAAATATACATGTATAAAAAGAGATTCCTTCACAGTCAAATTAACTCATAATTCACCGATTGCTGTCACCAAGATTCACAGGCTGAGCCCTGTGTGCTCCTTCCCTCCTCAGCTCAGCGATAATCTGCCGAGTGGTTTATCTTGTGCTCCAAAAAGCCAGCAGCAGTTTTCACACTCACACATCTCAGCCCTGCTTAATCTGCGGCTTAGAAATTTATGTATTCGGGACTATTTCATTTCTTTCTCATTGAAATATATATATATATTTTATATATATATATATAAAGCAGTGCTACTGCTGATTCAAAGATCTGATCTGACACGGATTCAAGCAGGATCTTGAAAATGAAAAGCTCTGGGATTTGGATGGTCTGTGATCAGGCAACGCTGGTTATTTTGGCTGCCTGAGAGCAGAACCTACAGTTTGATCCTGGGCTGCACTAGCAGGGCCCTGTGCAAAACCAGCAGCATGTCCAGGCTCCGATCGCAGCCGACATTAAACCCGGCTCAAAGCAGAGGTCAGGAGCGAGGAGGAATTTTTGCCAGCTTTATCCCAGTGAAGGTTGCGGCGAACCCTCGCAGCAGAGAGAAGCAGGAGGGTTTCTTACCTACAGCAGGGAAYGGCACAAATCTCTGGATGAGGAGACGCGTGGCGGGGGTGAACTTGTTTGCTCGCTGGATCAGCACGTTAAGGCCCACCTGGGGACAGAGAGAGGAGAAAATCAGAGAAACGCAGGCACTGAGTGCCAAGGAGCACGCGGCAGAGCCCGGGCCTTGCTCCAAACCAGGCTCCTAGGCCATCCCTCCTCTCCCGTGCCAACCACCCCATCCAAAGCAAACCTTTGGGCCATCAAAAACACATTAATAAAAGCCAGGCCTTTTTTTTTTTTACATATATATATATATATAACTGCGGCTCGTTTTCTCCTCCAACGCTTGAATAATGCAGCTCTCCGCAGCTTTGCAGCGATCGAAGTCATTGCATATGTTAATGTGAAAAGCAGGGAGGAGGCTCCCCGGCTTGTCAGCACCAGCGCTGTTAGGTATTAGTGACAGAGCGTTGTCATCAGTGTTTGGGGTTATTTTCAGCCAGAACAGGGGTTATTAGCAAGCATATTTGCAAAAAAAAACTACTTCTGTCTTCAAATGCTTCAAATTACTTCCCCCCTCCCCAAAGTGTTCTCTCTTTTACATCCAAAATAAAYATAAAAAATCCCCCAAGCATGCAAATATAACCCAGCAGCCCCAAACCAGAAATCTTAGGCTGAAAATGGAAGCGTTTAGCAATGCCTGGCCAAAAAGTTTTCAGCCAAAGGGAAAAAAAATGCAGAAATTCAGAAAAAAAAAATCAGCCAAAAATCTGCCAGCAGATTTTGGGGGGCTTTAAAAAGTAAAAAAAAAAAAAAAAAGGAAGAAAAGGAAAGAAAAAATAAGAAAGCCATGGGAGAGCATGTTTTGCGAGCTGCTACATTACACATGCGTGGCCAGCGCGTGCTGCTGTCTGCAGGGTGAAGGGAGGATGAGGAGCAGCCCAAGCGGTGGGTGGGAGCGCGGGGAATGTCACCAGCCCCGGCCTCGTCCTGCTGTCCCCACCGTGGTGACACCAGCCACGTGGCATCGCTCCTTATTCCGGACACGGCGGCGGGGGTTTTGTCTTCATCTCTGCAGGACTGAGCGCTGTTTTACTCAACGACGTCCTCTTAAATGTTCCGAGTGCTGGGGATACATATTGCCAGGCTGTGAAACCGCTAAGAAACTGTAAATGAGTCCCCAAAATGGGTCCAAAGTGGGCAAAGCTAAGTCAGTCTTAACTACGGCTTTGCTGGTGCTGCCCATGGAGGCAAAATGAGGTCGGGCTGTCAAAAACCTTTGGTTTCCACATTCAATTCGGTGCCGTGGCTCAACTCGCTCGTCCACTCGCCGCAAACGCACCCGAGGAGTAGGAACTTCTCCGTGTGGCCCCGCCAAAGCAGCAGGGATGCTTTAATTAGGTTAATTCCTAGGGGCTACCCAAAGAACACCAACTATCGACTCAAATTCATCAGCGAAGCTAAAGAAACAACCACAGGAGGATTACGGTGACGATAATCCTGCCTAGAGGCCGATGAGGGATCTACCAGGCCAGAGCTCTGGGCTCTGGYTTAGGCTGTTCCTGCCTCTCCGTTACTCAGCGCAGCCTTTCCCTGAGCTTCTGAGAGTGAAGGGAATAGATCCAGCTTCCAAAAGCTGCCTGWTCCTCAAGGTCTCCTTTTATGGAGCCTTTCCTCAATTCCGTCCTCGGAGAATCCCAACAAACTGGGTCCTGGGAATACATTACATTGCTGCTGCAAAATCTCATCATGTGAAAATGGAAAACAAGTGTAGTGAGGGTAGAAGTGTAGTCCTGTGCCTCTGGACAGTGCTTCTGCCTCCTCCTGAGCTCTCTCTAACCATGGAGAATTAATTCCTTCATCTTTTTCATTTTTGGCATGAGGAGTTTGGCCCCAGTGGGCAGGACAGCGTTTGTAAGGTTGTCGTACTCACGAGTGTTCCTACTAAATGGGATGCTTGCACTGAAGCTCCACTTTCTGGGGGCAAACACACAGTGAAAAACAAGCCTTCTGCTTCCTTCTTTGCCTTCCAGCCTTCTAGAAAACATCCTGGCCTTGTATCCACAAAGACACATAMGTCAAGATGCATGGAAACCACAAGCCAAGATCCCACCTCCAAAAAACCAAACTATTCTTTTTGGGAAAAAATGGCATTTTATTAAAATGCCCATTATTTCTGAAGCATGACAACCAGCTTTTGAATACCTGAAGTTTGTGCTTACCAAGTAATTTGAGAAAATTTCATTCCAAAGTCCTGCTCCTCATAACCCAGCTCTAAGGCAGTCAGCTTACTGGTTCGCTTACAAAGAAGTTACCACTCTTATTTTTGACAGCAAGTTCTTCTGAAAYAGAAGAATATTGAGAGCTGGGGCAACTGAGAGGACATTAGTCTGCAGGCTAGGGCACCTAATCGTAGCCAAGCTGCTCTTTAGACTCCACTAATGAAAAACATTCATTAAGGTTGAGAGATGAAGATGGAGATGGAAAATTGGGATTTTTTCCAGCTGGAGATGTGCAAAGAGAAGGGGAACAAGGGAATGGGAAGCAGTAATGAGCTGAGTGGAGGAAGAAGGAGATAAGGAGRGGCAGGAGGAAAGAAGGGAGGGAAAGAGCAGAGTGAGAGCAGCATTAGGAGCAGTCTGGTAGCTGCRAGCTGCAATGAAGAACCTGGCAGGCTCTTGAGAGAGGTAAGCTGGGGTTGGAAAAGTTGGGGGAGAACGCAGGAGARGGGTAAGCAGGAAAAGAGGGACTTAAAAGTGATAAAGAGACAAACTTGACTCGACAAACGATGGCGAATCAGCGGAAGGATTCGCAGGGAAGGCGGGCAGAGCCCCACGYTCAAGGCACAGAAGCTGCTGGTTTTGAGCAAGCTTTCCAAGTGACCAGACCCTGTTCTGGATCCTCCTGTTTCTGTGAGGGCGGCCTGGGGCGGAAGGAGAAGCCACGGATGAAAACAAATTTAAGGCAATTAAGGATTTCATTGAAACAAGAAGGAAAAAATGCCACAGGGAAGACCAAGGAGTTTGTAGGAAGGCAATGGGCAGGAGTACTATGGGTACCGTGTGCTCCTGAGCCCAGCTCAAGGTGAAGGCCTGCTGAAGCCCAGCTCCAGCAGGTCGAGGGAGGTCGAGGGAAGTGATCATMCCCCTCTACTCAGCCCTGGTGAGGCCACATCTGGAGTACTGCGTCCAGTTCTGGGCTCCCCAGTACAAGAGKGATGTGGAGCTGCTRGAGAGAGTCCAGCGCAGGGCTACGAGGATGATCAGGGGCCTGGAACATCTGCCCTATGAGCAAAGGCTGAGAGAGCTGGGYCTGTTCAGCCTGGAGAAGAGGAGGCTGAGGGGGSACCTGATCAGCGTGTATAAATACCTCAAGGGAGGCAGTGAGGAGGAGGGGGGCRGCCTCTTTTCAGTGGTGGRCAGBGATAGGACTAGAGGAAATGGCTTCAAACTGAAGCATCGGAAGTTCCACAGGAACTTAAGGAAGCATTTCTTCACTGTGAGGGTGACAAAGCACTGGAACAGGCTGCCCAGAGAGGTTGTGGAGTCTCCTTCTTTGGAGATCTTTAARACCCKCTTGGATGCAGCCCTGTGCCACGTGCTCTAGGTGACCYTGCGTGAGCAGGGGGGTTGGACTCGATGACCTCTGAGGTCCCTTCCAACCTTCGGCATTCTATGATTCTATGATTCTATGAAGGGCTCTCTGCACCTACCTGAACAACCCCTTCCTCTCCCGTGCCTTGCCCTGCTTCGTGCTGCCTTCCTCCTGCTGCCGCCTTCCTCCTCCTCCTCCTAAACGCTGCTTTCTCACACCAAGTGGCAGGCAGTCCGGAGGGCGGTGGGTGGCCGCCCGCGCCGCCGCGCACACTGATTACGGGCATCACACCAAATTCGCAGGCTGTCAATGCAGCCGCTCCGCGCGCCTCGCAAACAATTATCGGGAAGAGGGAGCTGGGATTAGAAAAAGCCACGGGGGCACCTTCACCTAGAGAGGAGAGTGCCAAATTGTGTCTCCGGGTGCGCGAGCTAAGCGTGGGCTGGGGGCGAGGGGGAGGCACAAGCGCTGTCCCGCTGCCTCCGCTCGGCACTTCTTGCAATTCAGAATAAACTTTCAGTGCTTAAAAGCAACAAGTGCAATTCTAATAGGGCTAATTACAGCCTCAGGTTCTCCTGCTTGCTTTGGTGGGATAGCCCGTCCCCAAATGCGTGTGCATCCTGACGTTGGTACCCGGGATGTGCTAGGATGGGCGTCCAGAACGTACGAAGCRTCGAGGAGCGTTGTTGGCCGACGGAGCCGCAAGCACCAGGAGCTCCCAAGCTCAGATCCTGCCAACCAACTTCCAGGAGAAAAACACAGGCGCTTAAAAACACTGCTCTGAAGTAATTTGGCCCATAAAGGGAAGGAGCTGCTGCTGTGTGCAAATATAACCTCCTTATTCCCGCTCCCTGATGTGGGAAGGGTTTARTCCTGCACACGGGAGCAACGTCCTGAACACCTCTAGGCTTCCCGGAGCTGGGGGAGGAGAACTTTCTGCTGAAATCCGCTCCAGCACATCTTAGGTGGGAAGGAATGCTTCCAAGACAGAACCTGGTTTCATTTTGCAAGTTGCGGGCATCTTTTTCAGGGAAAAAAAAAGGAAAAATTAAAAAAAAAAAAAACTGTGGTTTTAAAATGTCATTCTTGCTGTCCCTTTGTCTCGAAGCAGGCTCTGTTTTAATCCCATCCCTCAGGCACAATGGGCCTTTTTTGAGCTCTAGATTAGACCTTTGCACTTTTTCTTTTCTTTTTTTGGTACAGCCAAATACGAAGAAGTTCTAATTTTTGCATAACCTCTGTGCTCAACCAGTTCGGATGACAGCCGAGATTCCCAGCAAGATTCCTAGGATTAAGGGACCCCRTGGAAACACAACTAAAAAATCTCTGGGCCAAATTAATTGTGTTTCAAGGTGCAATGAATGCTCTGCAGAGTTCATGGCACAGAGCAATTCCCTAAACTCCCCAGTCTGGCTTTTCCCTGCTCCTGATTTCAACATGTAGCCCAGAGGGACAGCAGGGCATCCTCACCTTCCTGCTTCTTGCTCAACCAGTGAGTTATATTTTCCTGGAAATACTGTCTCCGAGGCTGCAGTACAGGAGAAAGTGGCACCTGCTGAAGTCATTTGCTGCATGAAAATGTGTTCAAGTCTACAAACACAGATTGCGTTAGGTGTCCTAAAACTGGTCCCTGCACCAGCAATATTCCTTGTTTTCCCCCTTGCATTTTTCCAAGGGAAAATAGAAAAGCATCACAGGATATCTCAATAAACCAGATTAAATCATCAAAATCGTCATGTTTCTCTCTGGTTTTAGCCTAGATCTAACACAAAAATTCAAGTTTAGCTCTCCTATTCCTTTTAAAACATTTGTCTACTTGCACTGTTCATAAAGAGTGGGCACATGTCCTAGACTGAATCACAGAATGCTTAAGGTTGGAAGGGACTTCCAGAGGTCATCTGGTCCAACCTCCCTGCACGCACAGGGTCACCTAGAGCACGTGGCACAGGGCTGCATCCAAGCGGGTTTTAAAGATCTCCAGAGAAGGAGACTCCACAACTTTGTGTCCTACTCCAAAACTCCACAGGAGGAGGAGGAGAAGACTTCACAACCTACATGTYCTACAGCAAAACACAGCTTGACCACAACCACCAGGCACAGGTTCCCTGCCTCTACCAGCTTGTCAAAAGCCAGGATTCAGGGTCAGGAAGCAATGAAGTGTCCATAAAGAAAAGCACTTTTAAGACGACAACGCAAATACCTGGACTTGCCCTGGAAGAGGGGCTTTATCCACCTTCCTGAGCTCCAGGATTGGAGATGGTTCCAAGGAGGGTCCTTAGTAGCTGTCAGCACCAGAAACCAAAGCTACCAAAAGCATTTATCACCCCATTTCTAGCCAAAAGTTACCCAAAAAGGTGAGACAAAAGGAAATTCTTAAGTCCTGGGCAGGTAAATCTCATGGATATAGAACAATACAAAATACGTCTGGCTGACAGTCCTGGTTCTATCACGCTGTAGTTCTAGCTGTTCTACCAAAGAAGACAAAACACCTACCTCTGTGCAGAATCTAGCTCAGGTTGCTAAGTGATACCAATGTATTTATTTATCTCTCTATTGACAAGACCCMAGCACCTAAGAGCATCCGAATGAACAACCACAAATTGTCTCTCAACAAACACTACCTTCTCGGATGGTAGAAACCRCAGCAGCTTTGAAAGGAGAAGGAGGGAGTTTGGTGGTTTATTTAATTGAGGAAAATGCCAACATCCCTCCTATTTTTTTGAGCCTRATCTCATGCAGCCACATGCCCAGTCCCATAACTATCAACCTTCCCCTTTCACCAGGGAAGGACCAAACYCCACCATGGAGGGGCCTAGCAGACATGATGGACACCTCCTAGTTAAGTTACATAGATTTAGATATGAAYGACACACTCTGTACCCCTTTCCTKCAATGAATCTTCAACTCAGATGGTCCTCAGAGCACAGGTTGGATGGGGCCTCAGGAGGTCTTTAGTCCAAACCATGGTTGGACTTGATATCTTGAAGGACTTTTCCAACCATAAGGATTGTGTGATTCCTGCTCAATGCAGGTGAGCGGTGGGGTCAGAACAGGTACATGTGCTGGCTTTACTCTGTGCTAAACAGGGACCATCCTGTCCCTAGGACGGGACACTGCCAGCAGCACATATGCTGGGAGCACCTCCAAAGTCTGTGGAGTGGACAACAGATGGACAATTAGCCACGGAGCTGGGCAAGGAACCAAGAAACTCTGCACTGCTTCCCGGGAGATGCCAGAAACGTGGCCAAGCGGCAGTGTAAGAAGAGCGAAATCTCTCGGGGAATCCGTCTGGGACTCGCGGTAGCACAAGGAGCAAGATTTGGAGCCAGCCTTGGCAGAACCTGAAGCTGCGAGTGTGGCATTTGAAAAGCTGATGCGCAAAGCTCAGCTCCAAAGACTGCAGCCACCAGTGGGRGTAATTCCACTACAAGACCGACTTTGAAAGGACCCAAAGCAAACCCTCTGCGAGCGCAAGGTCAGCAGAGCTTGGGGTGACCAAGGATGGGGGATGCAGCGTTGGAAAAGTCTCGGCATCCTTTGCACGGCCAGGGGGGCACAATGAACATCCACTCTGGATCACCAGGTTTAGGAGGGCACCAGATAAAGTGAAACGTGTCTCTATCCAGGTGTGAGCTCCTGGGAACGCCCAAGATGAACCACCATGGGCTCCTGGTGAGCACTGTGGACCCGGTTCTGCTGCTCCGGCTCCGAGTTGCTGCAGGAGGGGTCTGCAAGTCTCGTGACAACCCAAAACCACAGATTGTGCTCGGGTTTGCACCCACGTGAAGCCCTGCAGAGCTGCCACGACGTACGCAGCAGCTCCCTTGTCTTGTCCCATTCAGCTGCACCTGCAAGAGTCGCTGCTGAGCTCGGCCTGAAGTTACAGCCAACAGTTAATCCGGAAGCAAAGCGGATCAGCAAGACAGCTGCAAGTGTAGTCRGGATCAGAAATCAAGAAACCTGCTTGGGAAACACCTAAAAAGCAATAAAGACATTTGGACTGCGTAGCTTTCCTTTAACCTTTGAGGAGCTTGACAAAATCAGCAGAGTGTGTGTGTGTATGTGTATTTGCTGGAAAGAGTTTCTGTATAATCACAAACTCTGTGATTAGTATAGCTCTTGGCGCTAGAATATTTGAGAAAAAAAAAACACATTTAAAATATGCTTGGTCTTTCTCAATTCTTACTGCGACTCTCTGGCTTTGTTTGCCTTGCTTAGGAAAACCAGCTGGTATTAATTGTGCTTCAAACACCACCATCATAAACAGTAGCCAGATATGAGAAAATGAGGCCTAATAACAGGAATCCACTCAATTGTTGAAAAAAAAAAAATAACAATTACTGCTCAGTGCTCAGAAAAGCAGTGGAGCCAGCGCAACCAAAACAAAAGGCAGGAAGGAGGCTTGTATATGGAGAACACGATAAAAATAAACTAAAACCACAGAAGGAGAAACATAAATGTAGGTTACTTAACAGTAATCAGAATCCTCTAAACATATTGTCTCCTCGGAGCTACGCTCTGGAAGCTGTGTGCGTGGCGCCCGTTCAGAGCCGTCAGCCCCGCGCTCGGAGGAGCCAAGATGCCCATGGGCAGCATCCTGCATCCCGCATCCCACATCCCTCATCCCGCATCCTGCATCCCGCATCCTTTATCCCGCATCCTGCATCCCGCATCCTGTAACCTGCATCCCGCATCCTGCATCCCGCATCCTTCATCCCGCATCCTGCATCCTTCATCCTGCATCCTTCATCCCGCATCCCGCATCCTGCATCCCGCATCCTGCATCCTTCATCCTTCATCCTGCATCCCGCATCCTGCATCCTTCATCCCGCACCCGACATCCTGCATCCCGCATCCTGCATCTCGCATCCCATATCTCACCCGGGAATGTGCTCTGCAGGGACCGGGCACATGCAAAAGGATGCAGAAGAACATCTCATAAATCCCTTCCACCTCTCTTAGCCACAGCCTGCTCTTAATATCACTTCTCCTGTCTTTCCTAGCTCCATTTTTTCTGTGGTTGTTTCACCTCAGGACCAGGAGGGAGGTGAAATAAAGTTCTGGGCTTGGCAGAGCTTTCCTTGCCAAAAGTTGAACTGTCCAAGCATCCCTTGGAAATAAAACCCATCAAAACTGCTAACAAAAAGCCAGGACCACCTACTAATCAAAGCGATAGGTTCAACACATACATAAAGCACAAGAGGCTTTGATCTCATAGATGGAGATGTTTAGAAGAGAAAGCAGCCCGAAAAGGAAAGCGTTACTTCTCTGTGCTGGAAAATCTTTCTCTGCAAAATGAAAAAGAAAAAGAAGGATATTTGCAAAGACTTGCTAGGACTTTCAGCTTAACTGCAAGAAGCCTAAAGCCCAAAGCTGCTCCTGGGGAGGTGTGAGGAAGCGCCTCGCGTGCCTCAGCCTCGAGGGGAAGGCAGGGAGGGTTAAGACAACTGGAAGCACCAGCGAGCGGATCGGCCTCTCCGTGCGCCCTCCCTGCGCCACTTGCCAACTGCAAACGGGGAAGGGGCTCACTTTAATTAACAGCAGCTCTCTGCRGACTCCTGCAGGTCCTGGCCCTTGTTTTCAGGTCATCTGGTCCTAATGGGCTCACACTGGGAGGTGGTTTGTTGCTAACTGACAGCAGAGATCAGTTAATGAGGGCTGAGGCTTTAGAAGCCAGGCTGGCCAAACTGAGGGCTATTTCTAAATGATTTGCCATCATCATCGTTAGGTAAAAAAAACGCTGGAGGAGATGCTGGTTATTAATCAAGATATTTGCCACCTAAAACGAAAGAAACAGTCCCTGCCCTGCAGGATTGGCTCCAGGTTTCTCCACGCAGGGAATTTCACATGCAATGAGCTGCACCAGGGCTCTGCAGGGTCACACACCCTTTGTAGGGTGGCTTGGGGCATGGCCAGCAAGCAGAGCCCCTTGGGAACACTGAGCCTTCCTTGGGACACCCGAGTGCAAGCTCAGTTTGGTGTTAGCACCACAGCATGGGCTCAGCAGCCAGGCTGCTGAAGGAAAACACCTTTTCCTTAGCACAAATTTGGAAACACTGGAATTAGGGAATGCTGTGGCATCATGTTTCTTCGTGGTGCTTCTTCATGGTTTCTTCATGTCCCCAGGATGGACAGCTGAGGTGTGCAAGATGCTCAAGAGTTGTTGCTTCTGCCTGACGCTCACTTGCAAATTATGTGGTCAGATAAATCCCAGGATCATAGAGTTTGGGGCTTGATTCAAAGTCAACTGCTATGTCCTCTACATCAGTATCAGAAATCCAGAAATCAAACCATAAACCCACAGAGTCATAGACCACCACAGGATGAAGAGCTGACCGACCAGCCAAAATGACCAGCCATGCTGTGGTGACAGTCACCTCATAGACAGCAAGAATTTCATTAATCTGCCAGACTTGGTGCTCAAGATGCAGGACAAGTGGGTTTTTTTTGCAGAGAACCAGTGTTTCTCATGCAGCCACTGCTGCTTATGTGAAACCCTTCTGGCACCAGCACTTCTGCAGGCAGCCTAGGAGGAACCAGAGATTTGAAACCCGTGTCACCTGTCCCAGCGTGGCCAATTCTTTTGCAGTCCCAGTGGTTTCCTTACCAAAGCCTGCCAGCGTCTCAGGGTGACAAAACTCTGCCAACATCAGCTCCTCTATCTGCCCCTGTGGGCAAAACGGAGAGGAGCATTAATGCCAGCCCCACGGAGGCAGCGACTGTCCCTTGGCTGGACCCGTGCCCTAGGGGTGGAGCACAGGCCACGAGCAGCAGCAGGGACACGCCAGGTGGGAACACGTTGCTTGGCTGAATTCACAAAATGGGGAAAAATCCGCACTGGAAAAGGGAGTCAAGTTTTCCCATGGTGCATGAAGAACCCATGCAGCAACACGATGCTGCTCAACTCCCAGCCAGCAGCTCCCGTCTCCGTAATCCTGCTAGCAATCCCAAATCTGCTTCCAATGTTTCCCTTGGAAAGGTATCTAAACAAGCCCCTGATGACTTTTCTCCAGGGTGACTGAGGGAACCTGGCTGTGAGCCGTGTGCTTCCCAGAAGCAGAGCAGGGGGCTCAGTGGAGATCTCTCCCCACGGCACCGTCTGTTTGCAGAAGAAGGTCTGGAAAAGGATGTTGGTGGTTTGAGACAGAGGGAGAAGTTTTGCTCAAAGTCAAAACTGCTTTGGGACCTTTAAAGTTCCAGGAGGAAAAATACAGTCATACAGAAAAGCCATCAGGAAAGGTAACTCACTTAAGTTGTATCTACCTCCCTGGGAATTAGCTGTCAAAGAAAAGCACTTGTGCTGCTGGGGAGCCTGATGGTAACTCCACAAATCTCAATTTCAGTGATTTTAGCTTTTAAGGGCTCCATTACTACAGAGGACATCAACTACAACTTGAATATTGATTCCTGCTTGCACGATGCCCACAGGTAGAAGATTTCAGCTGGAGCATTTCCATTCATTTAGGTGTAGGTGTTGACCCACCAGGGGAGCATTTCCAAAAGCCCAAGTCCATCCAGCCCATCAGCTGTCACACGGGCACTAGGTGCAGCCTCAAGGTCACTCCGTTGGGCACTAACTTGGACTAGGCTAATCCAAAGGAAGTTAATGCAAGTGCAGATAATTAATTGCACAGAAATGGGCAATGCAAGCGAGTTTGCTCAGCAGGAAAGACAGACTCAAGAGTTCCCGTGCATGGAGCCAAGCAGTGCACAGTGCAGGACACGTAAGCAAAGTTGGGGCATGCATGGCCAGAGACACCTCCCAGCTAAGCTGCTTTCCCGTCATGTAGACAGATTTATGTCAATTAAAATAAACATGCTTGGCAAATCAAATAAGTATCTCAAAAGCACTAGAGTACTACTGCAAGGAAGCAGTTAGTAGTGAAATATATAAAGCGTTACCCACTGCAATTGAGACAGCACTTATCACAGCTCCCAAGTATCCCTGGATGAACTTCGATGTCGGGGAAGGCTTTGAAAACAAAAACAACATATTTTCAACAAATATACTTTTGGTTTTTAAAATACAACTGTTTTTTTTCTGTTCTTTGTTTTTGATTTTTCTTTTTAAACTAGAGACAGGTTTAATTTTGTCATGTTGTTCCGTGACACATGGGCTGTCATTTAGTAGTGGCAAAACCAAGGAAAATTGTAGCTTCATGAACAAGGTTAAATGTAATGGAAAATTAATTGGCACCAGAAAATTATAATGTTCTCAGCTTAAAGAAGGTATCTGAATGTGATTTAGCAAACAATAAAAATACTAGCACCCTTATACACTAGTGATGAACCCCAAACTCTCCAAGTTAAATACGTGTCTTTGAAAAGTTATCCTGATGAGATGGATGGTTTCCARTTCAGCTTCCTTTCATGAGCTTCCAGCAGCCCAAGAAGGAATGAAAACCACAAAAGTGATGAGCAGAAGAGAGCTGGAACAGCACCACTTCGCTTCTGTGGCAACCTCTGCAGGAGTATTGCTGGTACAAAGTCCTTAGAAGAGGCAAGCGTGATCAYGGAGCCTTCTGCTGCTACATGCAAATCCAAATACCTACCTTTTTGCTCATTCCCATCTCAAATTAAGCCRTTTCATATTAGTTAAAATGATGTAATGGTTTAGCTCAGAGAGAACTTATTGCTGAGCCAGCATTACTTATGCACCTTGGGTGATTTGAAGATCTGAAAGAAAAACTAGGACATTTATCTAACTTGATGGGTATTAAGCATAAAACAGCAGAGTTTTGTAATCCAGAAATCTCATGTTTACATGCTCTTGGATGCAGCAATACACATAATACTTTTTATAGAGAGTTTTCTACCTAAGTTCTGACCAGCAATACTCTGCAGGGCAGCTCGTAATCTGTGCCAAGGAGTTTCAGTGACTGGTGCCACTAGTGTCTAGTGACAAGCACATCTATGGACTGGAATACAAGCAAAACGCTCATGTCATTTCCAGCCTAAGTTTAAATTCAAATCCTATATAGGAGAACGGCCAATCTATAAATTCATCGCAGTGCCTACTCCATAGTTTCTATTAACAGCAAAGAGACAGGATTTATGTTTCTGTGTCAAAACAGATCAGCCTTGCTGCAGGCTCTGCATATGTTGGGTCTCCTCACCTTTGTCGCGTTTCGGTTTGCATAGTTGACGCACGCATTGTGGCTCTGATTCAACCACTAAAAAGGAAACAAAAAGAGGGAGACATGAACACAACTTTGCAAGAATCAATCTGTAAACACACGAGCGGCACAGGAAAAGTCGTCTCCCTCCATACCTGCTCACCACTTGTTACTTCTTTTCTAAGTGCATGCAATAGATCTGCTCTAATGCACTCGCGCTAAATTTGTATTAAGCACATGCACAACTGCAAGCACAGGTACATGGAAATAAAGGACTGGCTCTGAACATAAACTTACTTCAAAATTATGAGCAAAAGCAATCTAAACACTGCAGCTTTATGTAAAACCTTTTTTTCTTTTATTAATGCAGTGCCAATGGAGTCTGTGGTTGGTGGCGACTTCAATATTATACACTGCTCCCGTAAATCCTTATAAACAGCTGTAATACATTACAGCAAGTCCAGCAGCCTGATTTCCTGTCCTTTATTAAGCTCCATGGKTCTCAAACAATGGGTCATAGGATGCATCAATTGAGCAAATGCAGCATTTTAGGGACACAGATGACACTACGTTGGTATTTCTGTCCCTAACTTCTCRGAGAAAGGTTTAGGACAGAAGTATTTCAGCAGCTAGGGAAGAGTAGCACCACATTCCCGAAGGGCTTTATCCACAGCAGCTACTAGGAACAAGAAGAAAACAACCGTTTCCACTCCATAAACACGATATTTTCACTTTAGACTATTGATAGAACTTGATTCCTTGTCAGCAGTGGTTAAAACTGAGAGGTGAGGGGGAAATGAGAAGTGGGGAAAGAGAACAGTCATGATGTGGAGYGAAGCAAGGCACTACAGCATGGGGAGTGCCTAGTCACTGCAAAGCCAAAGCCCAGGAAGATGTTCTCCCTGCCAATCACAATTTGCTATCAAGGAATATCTCACCTAGCAAAATATCTTTTGTTTGTTTTCTTTAAATTGAAAAAAAAAAAAAAAAGAATTCAGCTTGCCAACAAATGCTGGAAATCTGTCTCAATTTACTAGAGGGTTTTTAGAAAAYTCCTCTTTCTAAAAACTTCCACTGAAGAATCCCAAAGAGCCAAGATGCTTCTGCCCCACACTGGACCACAAGGCAGGTAGAAATAGGGTTTCCCTGTTGAACATAGACCCATTTCCGAGCAGTCACAGGACACGTCCACGTGAGCAGGTCAAGAGGCCACCTTCAAAGCGTATCTCCTCCCTGTCCCCACATATCCTCCCATGCTYTGCTTCAAATAAACCAGCATCTCGACACACATGCCTTGTGTTCCCTTAGAATCATTATGGTTGAAAAAGACCTTCAAGATCATGCAGCCCCTTCTGACCACTCCAAGCTGGGCATGCACCTAAGACACTTCAACAACCGCCAAGGGACTCGGGTCCATCAGACCAGGCTAGAGCTATGTGAAATGCATCTGTCATGGGCATCAGGTCCTCTGTAAGGTGCTATAGGAGGCTCCTATAGACTGCTGTTAATGCAGTCACATGCATAGCCCCGAAATCCTGCCCTGCTTATCCAGATGAATCTTCTTTTCAGAGAGAGATGTAGACATTTGTTTGGATATTCTTCCTGCCCTAAGTGATCTCCACATTGGAAATATCCTCACTGCCCATCCTTGACCTCTGCTGTCCTCCTGGCTGGAGGCCTGACACCTGCTGAGCCTTGGGGTGATGTCTCTGCATGCTCCAACTCTTCCCATTCGCCCTTTTTCAGACAACAGTGGCCAACGTCCATTGTCCTGCGGGCATGAGGGACTAGCAGAGGGTGGCTGCTTTGGTCAGCAAGAGCAGGGCTCAAAATGCAGTCATTGCCCTGATGACTCCTTACCTTGGGCCTATACTTGACATGCCCTGGGGTGCCCAGGGTGCTGGGGTTAAAGCACAGCAGTCTAGGGCTGCTCTTCTCCAGCTGCTGCCCAGAACTTGGGAAATGAGCTTGGGAAGGGAAAAGAGGGGAAAGAATCAGGAAAGGAGGGGGAAAGGACAGGGAAAATGAGAGTCAGAATGATGATGGTGAGGGAGGACAGAAGAAAAATAGAAGTAGGAACGCTGAAGGGGAGGTATGAATGTTCTTTGTCTGGAAAGCTTCACGTTCGTCGTATTTTTGGAGTGAGAAGGAATAAGAAATTAGGGTGGGACCTCTAAAATAGCTCTCCAATTTGGGGCTCTCCAGTTTGATGATAGATCCCGCAGGTTATGACCTGGAAAAGCTTGAGAACCATTCACTGAACTGCAGCTTCTCCACGGGTCTCTGGTTCCTGGACTTTCCCGCTACAAGCCCTCACTCTAGCAGGATCGTTTTGCATCTGATCATCTCTGAAGAGCCATAAACAAAATCTGACAGTTTGTCAAGCAGTTCGATTCCTACGTATGCCTTGCCAAGTTCTACCTAGCACATCTAACTCCCAGTGAAACCAACGCTGCGCTAAAATTGGCTTGGAACTTGAAGTCTGTGTATTTTGTTAATTAATGTCTCCTTGAAGTTCATTTTTGATTTTGTGTTTTAAATATTCTTTCCAGTTCCAAAAGGATTATTCCACCCTCCTCACGCTGAAAGGTTCCTCTGACTACATTTAGACTCGCTACGCAGCAACGATGGGAATATGTTCTCCTAACTTGAGGCACCTACACCTAGTCCAAACTAGTTGCTTAGGTTGGCTCACCCTTTAATCACTTGAGGGTGACTCCCCTTTCCATCTTAGAAGTATTAAAAAAAAAAAAAAGTGAGGTAAATGGTCCTTTAAAACTAGGAATGTTTCTGGGCATCTCCAGCCAGAGTCCTATTCCCAGCACATTGCCATGTGGCCACAACTCATGGCTAAATTAATCAAGCCACAAGGGATATATTTATTATTTTCTCAGTTCTGCACAGTCTTTCTTACATGCTAGGCAGACCCACTGCTGCTTTGATATTCATTAACCATGAAATTCTCTATCATAACTTACATTGTAGATAATAATAATAAAAAAGGCACTGGCAATTAAAAACGAGTCTGAAAATAACTTACTTGGCTATTTCAGCTATTATCGAAATTCTTCTTAAATCCTAAGTTTGCAATGGGTAAAATTCTTTCACACACACACATCCTCCTCTTCCTCTTAACTCCCAGAATTTTACTGGGGCATAATACCAATAAACCCGATTTATTTCCCAGGGACACATTACTTCCTATTTATTTAGTGCATCGAATGCAAAGCTCTTTGCCTTTATAATCTACAGCTATCCCCAAATTCCTCAACACCGGGGACCTCTTGCTGTCCCAGTCCTGTGGATAACTGGGACCTCCAAACAGGAATTTTCCAAGGTAGATTCCTACTACTTGACAGAGCACTTWGAAAGAGCCAATGCGTGAACATCAGGGCCTAGGTTTCCATGGAAGTGCACACTGTGCAATCATTTACACCTGCACAAAGGAAAAAACACTCTAAAAAGCTGATTTTGAGCTCAAGTGCCATCTTGCACCTCCCTTGCACGGTGTCCATGGTGGCACAGAGTGCAGGGCACCACAAGCAGGCCCAAGAGCTCCCTTTCAGCACATCCCAGACCTACCAAAACTCTTCCCAATTATACCCAGTCACATCATCTCATTAACTAAAGCGTTGCTCACGTGGACAAATCGATTTCTGCTCCCCTTTGCATCCCATTCTCCACACATTGGGTGCACGGTGTGTACGTTTTTGGCCTTACCTGCCAAAAAACGGTGGATGCCAAGGTCTGGTTGGGCAAGAGAAGACCCACGACCTGCAAGAGAAGAGAGGTTCTTACTAACTGTTGGCTGCTTCGTGCTGCTCTTGTGGGCACTCAAACAGCAAGTTCACTTCCACTGCCATAATTAAATTACCTTAATTTCTGGGTTTATATCATGGTGAGTGGCCATATATGCTATTTACAGATTGGTATGTTAAACTACAATCAATTATTAAATATGGGTATTTCTAGAATATAGCTCAAATGTTGCATTAATAAAAGAGTTGAAAATTGTTACTATTGGCAGTGAGGTTTTTTTCTTTTTTTTTTTTTCTGTGTATTTTAATTTGGCACATTCCCTGCTCCAAGACTAGGAGAGAAATCCGATTTGAACATCTGAAGACAGGAGTGCCACCTGGAAGCACATGTGCTCCTGTTTGGGAGCCTGAATTTTGTTTTAAGAGAAGGGGATTGTTGATGTGTCATATYCAGAGCTGCGAAGACTCCTGCTGGGGCTGGGAGCTCAGCAGGATGACGGGGATCAACCAGAAAGGCTTTTAAAGCAGCCCGTGCTGCACATCTGGCCAGAGGTGAGACACTCGGCTCCATGAGGTCACCCTTTGCAGCATGGGGACCACGTGCCACACGTTACCAAACGCAGTATAAACCTGCTCCCTAATCCTYAACGGCCCCCACGTCTTTTCCACCCGTGAGTATTCAACCTGCCCTTTCCTGCCTTGATTTGTGGCCGTGTTTCCTCTTAAAAAGCGGGAARCTGAAGAGGAAGAAAGAGATGCCAAGCACTGGGACCCCCATTGATGAACTCGAACACGTGTTTCCAGAGGAGAAGTTCCCAGCTAAGGACGGGTCAGAYGTGATGATTCTCACTCCTGTTGTTTTCTCCCCCTTAACTCCTGTCATTGCTGAGAGCTTCTGAGGAAGCTGCCCTTCATGTAACAAAACGACAGGCGTCTTTGTTGAGAATATAAAAAGAAAGGCCAAACAACGCCTTTTAACTAAAAATAGATGTCTTTTTGGGGGCACTCTGGAAAAAATGTGAATGGAAATTCTCTCTGTTGCCTGTCAGGGCAGAAAGGGAACGAGCCCCGGGTGTGGAGCAGCTGCTCTAGCTGGATTCCTGCAGCAGCGGAGGGCAAAGGAACCGGCCCCGCTCCAGCCGGGCCACCAAGAGCTCTTCGCACATCCGCAGCAGCAGAGGAGGCAACTTCTGCAYCCGCGGACTTAGCAGAGAAATCACAACAAACAAAAGGGTAAAGGGGCTGGGAGGCCTGATTTAATTCCCATCTTCTCCCCTTCCTCCTCCAGCTTTTCCTCCTACGGCCCTTCTCRAAGTTGCAGCGACTCGGTGCGCTGGCCGCGCGCCAGCCCGGGCGAGTTGCGCTAATTTACCGCTTGGATCTGGCCACTAATTACAGATCTGCTGGTCTGGGCCAAGGCAATTCAATAGGCGAAGCTCCTCCGGGCCCCGGCTTTGACTCCGAAGCCGCAGGGCTAATGAGGCTTGGGAGGAGAGGGAAGGCTGCCGGCAGCGACTACTTTGTCAGCTGAAGCTCCGCGCGGGGAAAAATACAAGGGGAAAATAAATAAATAAAAGCGCACCCAAAATCTGTATGACTGAAAGAGGCACGTTTAAATGCAAACTCTCCATATGTGCAAGAGTCTGTCAAGAAATGTACAGTTTCACTTTTAATTACTGTCAGGGGAAAAAATAACTAAGAAGGAAAACAAAATAAAAAAAGCTCCCAAACACCAGAAAAGTAGCGACTAGGGAATTTAATTGCCCATTAGGTGTGAATGGCCGTTTCAGGCCAAAAAGGCAGGGCTGAACACCCGAGGAGCTGTCAGCAATGAGGAGCTCGGGGTACATCCGTGCTAGGAGCTCCAGTCTCCTAGTCCCGACCCAGCCTCGTGTCTCGGAGGCGCTGGGTTACAGGCCAACCCGTGGGGCCTCTTGGAGCCTTCGGAAGTCCGAGCGAGGCCTCCTGAATTCCCGGAGGACCGAGGCTGGAAATTTGCTTTATTCTTTTGTCACTGGATGTGTTTGAGATGAAATCCCAAACCCCAGGCGGCTGCGGGGCCAGCGGGAGCTCCCGACTCCTGCGGCACAAACCCCGTAACGCGGCGGCTGCTTCTCCACCCGCCCTGAGAAGCCCTTCAGGAGGGCGAAGCTTCTCCTCCGTGGATAAAACCACCCGTGGAAGGGAGTTCACCTAAACGTGTAGATCATTTTTGTGCCTCAGACCCAGACGCGGGGCTGGGGCGCTGGAGGGAGCGACCCCGGGCCCTACGCACAGCACAGGACCACAGGGSTGTTGCTGGGGGCAAAAAAAGACACGGCCTCGTCAGCAGCACCTCAGCCTCCTACCCCAGGAGCTCAACTCCACAACCCCACTTTGCATTAGCCACAGGACAACTGGGCAGCCAATAATGGCATAATTTACTGTGTTTCGGGCAAAAACGCACRCAGGGTGTTTCAGGGGACCCGAGGAGCCGGGACATGGACCTGAGCCCAGCAAAGCCCCCCAGGGTGGTTGAGCCGGAGCAAAGCCAGGCACATTAAGCCTCTCTTGAGGAAATCCCATCCCCCTATGTTAAATGCAAGACTCAAACTGTTTTTATGCTAGAGCAGGCTGCCAATTTTGTCACTAAATTTCACAGATCGATTGGCATAAATGTTACATTTTAATTTTAACATTTGAAACGTTTGGTTTCTTTTTTTTTTTTTCTTTTTTTTTTTAAATGACAAGAGGTTCCAGTTTATCCTTTACAGCTAGTGAAATTGGGCTCATCTGACAGCTCTCGGCTCCTCTGACAGCTCTGGATTTGGGCCGATTTCATTGTCAATTTGATCGTTAACTCATTTTTGTTTAACCTTTTCTTTTTAAAAGGCCCCATACAAAGCTACCGTCAAAATGTTACATACAACAACAAATAGCAACAGCCGCGATGGTTTCTGCTTTTAGGCTTTAGCAACCCTGTTAGCCTCATTTTGGAAAGGACCGCTACCTTTAGGTAAGCCCTGTGCCCTGGCCTGTTGGGTTTAGAAAGATTAAAATTTAGCCRGTTTTGCTACATTAACTTTTCTAACAAACACAAACTAAAAATGTTTTCAGCAATAAATCTGTATAAAGCACTCGTGGTTTTAATTTAAAGCACTTGTGGTTTTAACTAATGAAAGAGAAAGCACATCAGGGGCCTCGGGATGCTCTCTAGACTTGTCACATTAGGGAAGCGACTCGTAAAATGGGCAAGACGGGGAGAAAAATAAGCCTCAACATTAATCCCAGAGTTGCAAAAGTTGCATTTTGCAGGAGCTCAGCTCGGGCTTCCCTTTGCAAAACGGAAATAAAAAGCTGGAAATGTTGTTTAAAAATAAAGAAAACAGCCGGAGCGCTTGTAGGTGCTCGGGTTGACAGGGGGAGTATTTTGAGCAGGCAAATAACCCTCAGCACAGCAGTGCGATCCACGGGGTGTATTTTGCACGGTGCAAGCCTGGCGAGTGTGTGCAGAGAAGATGCAAGCCCGGGGGGATCTGTGTCACCCCGGGGTGGTGACAGGGCAAGGGCGAGCGCTAGAACGGGCCCGCTCCCTACAAGGTGCCACGCGGCCGGCGGGGATGCTCGAGTACTTACAATGGGCGTTCCGAAGGGAATGTAACCTGGAAAAATGGGAAAATACAGGGGAAAAAGATGCATTTTAGTGCACACATTTTGGGGGTGAGAGAGATCCCAGCTGAGCAGCTAAGCGTGTTGCTGGGCTAGGGCACGAGGGGCAGGCCGGAACGGCCCCCCGGGCTCTGCCAAACGTCCTTGTCACCCTCTTTTTTGGCTTGTGCACCAGGAGGTGCCCCCCAGACCCCCCAGCCGCCGCGAGGACTTGACTGACCCAATGGCTCCCTGCCACCGGAGGGGGATCCTGCCCCCCTTCCTGCTCGTACAATCTGTTCCCTCCCCGGTGCCAGCTCTGCTGCTCAGCAGACCCTCCCAGCAGCTCCCTGGGAGAAAACGGCCCTGCTTCCTCTGCCCCTCTTCTTGCTGGACCCCGTTTCCAACAGGGAAGCGCTCGGGAACTGGTCCGGGAAGCTGCAGAGTCCGTGTTCAGGAGCAGGAGGATGTCCCCACATCCATGGGGACCTCCTGGTGCCCTCGCTCCATCAGCAGCTCCAAGAACGGCTTTATGGTTATAAATATCTGTATCTATATAAACGGTAACCTATTTATTTCTGGGTGAGCACAAAAAGCAACAGGGCACACACCCTTTGGAGAAATTACATTTGTGTCCAGGCAAAATAGAGGAGAGAGAGGGCCTCCTTTAATACTACTGGCAGAAATCAGGAAAGCTTGCTGCAATCATGAGCCTTTAGCTCAAATCTTAATGAGTGCCACAAAAATAAATAAATAGATTCAAATGCTTCACATTTCCACCCCCCATGAAGGCTGCCAATTCTTATGCTCCTTATAAATCATTTTCACGACTTCCACTAGACGTCTCAGAGCATTTTACCCCCACTCCTGAATTAAGCCTTATGGCACCAATTGAGTCAGAAAGGGCAAAGACCTTACAGGAAGAAAGGGTTTTCAAAAGCTAAAAACAAGGCAGCCRAGGAGAGGGCCCTGGATTTTCTCTTCTGCACCTTGCCCTTAAAATAACCTGGAGAATGGAGCCCATCAACCCCGCTACTTTTCCCATGTGGCTCCRTCACGTGAAGATGAGACATGCAGGAAAGGTGCTGCTAAGAGGAGGAAAGCTGACGGGTTTAATTCTCTCCGCCTTATTTAAGGCAGTCTCCAGAGGGGAAGGAGCATGGCCAAGGCCAGCCTGTGGTCACCAAGGTTCCTCACTGCTGTGGCTGCCACGTGCCACCGCGCACCAAGAAATGGGGCTCATCCCCTTGCCTGGACTGCAAGGCACCAAGGTGCTTGYTGGGCACCCAGTGTCTTCCTTTACAAAGTCAAAGTGACCACCCCAGGGATGGAGATGCTGGCAGGGCCATCAGCTTGGATCCACTTCAAAATATCCGAGGGAGAGGAAAACACTAAGAACTGACACCTCACAGGTGCTTAGGGTGCAATTTCTCCTCGATTTTTGTTTGGTGTTTGAATTGGTTGGTGATCTTAGCCTCAAAGGAGCGCAAAAGCAGGAGGGGTGAAAAAGGCAGCGTTCCCTACAGCTGTGCAGCCCGTTGGGCGCCTTCCYGACGCGGCTCCGCCGTACCTGACATCCGGAAGGGCATGAAGATGGTCTCGTTTGTGTCGGGGTGGATGATGGCCTGCAAAAGAGTCAAAAAATAGAGGCAAAGAGCCCTGGAGTGAAGGCACTGCGACGGGGGGCGAGCCGTAAGGACGCAGCGGGCCGCACGCCTCGTGAGGGAGAGGAGAGGCCTTCGGCGCGCACCCCAGCCAGCTATTGTTCAGCAGGCTCCACAAAAGCTGCTCCGGCTTCTGGTTCTCCTGTCTCTTTTAAGGATGCCTGACATAATTTAGCACGAGCGCCTAACAACATGAAGTGTGGAAGCGTCTCTTGCTTGGCAGCACGACATCCCTCAAGGCCACCCACTGCTGTGCCTGCGCCCAGGCAGGGAAAATGCAGCTCGAGGAGGGGGGAAAACAGGGAATCTGGGGCAGGATTGGCTCCTCTGGTGGGGATGAGAGTTCAAACCCTCAAACCACTTCAGTTCAAACCACTCRGGCCACCAGGGTCCCCTCATGCTGGGTCTGCACCACGTGCAGGCCCAAGGAAGGCCCAAGGAAGGAGGACCCAAGGCCACCACGAGGCCTAAGCTGKGGTTGCACAGTCCTAAGATTCCCAAAGTCCTAAGGTCCTAAGATTCCCAAAACATTATTTAACATTCCCAGTGGGAAAACGGGTTCTTCTTCCCAGAAAATCCACGCCATAYCTTCTTGGAAGACAGGCTATTTAATTTTAATAAAAACGATTCTAGGGTTCTAGCATCACTTCCACTAATTCTATCACCGAATCTTTCTCTGAGCACAGTAAATATGTATTGACAATGCACCACAACCACAGGGGGAACATTTCCCCCATCTGCAGACGTTTGCAGATACGGGTCTACGTGCGAATTTGGCATAACCTGGCAGGCCAGGGGGAAAAATGGATCCCTGTGTGATCTGGAAGCACTGAGGAGCGAAGTGTCTCCTTCAGAAATTATCAAACCATCTTTAAAAGACTGGAGCCCAGAAATATCTTGACTAGATAAGAAGGAGAAAAATGAAGAGMTGGAAATATGTTAATGCAAAAAGAAAAATCAGAATTGTGGCTTGAAATAGTGTTCTTTGCATATGTATGACCTGTGGCAAGACACAGCAGCAACGGACAAAACCAGGAATGCAGAAGGGGACAGCACTTTTCCCTCATTTAGCAARAAGGGGGGAAAAATGCCACATTTGAAAACAGCAGTGAAATGGGGAGAAGCATATAAACCGCTATTTATATATAGAAAAAAAAAGAGGTACGTTACCTGTTTTATTTTTTGAGCTCCCCACAGCTAGAAAAAGAAGAGAGAACGTTACACTTGGGCAAGAGCAGCAGAGCTTTCACAGTCCCAAGTTTCACTCAAAACCCCAAATATTCGCCTTGGAGCTGCCATAGGAAATGAAGGGCAGGAGCAGCTTTAAAGCAGGAGCCTTTTGAACATCCTCCCGGGACCTGTGGCTGCTGTTTAAGGCTCCTCCTGTCACTTCAAGCTCTGTCAAATCCAGGTGCCCAGCAGGACTATCACGAGAGAAGATCCTCTTTCTTATTTTGAATGATCAGAAAGAACAGAAAGAACAGTATAATAAATAAATTAACAAATAAAAATTAATCTAGGTTACACTTTTATCTTCTTAAAGCTGCTGCGCATCGATCTTGCCACAGATTTAGTGCAACTTTTCCTTGAACAAGATCCCAGCATTCCTGCGGAAATCCAAGCTTGCTGGGGAGCAAAGGTGGAGCAAACCCTGCAGCAGCACATAAGCGAACATCTCCTCAAATAAAAACTGCAAAATAGATTCAGCATGGGCAGCCTCTGCTATTTTTCATTTTTTTCAGAGGGAGGGAAAAATCTCACTGAAAAAATACTCAAAAAGCAGAAAAGAATGAATTTAAAGCTCTCACAAACGCATACTTTTATTTACTAATCGTTGCAATCTAGCAGCACCAAAACATCCCAAGCCAGGCACAGAGAGCAGAGATCTGCAAATGAGGGGAAAATCCATGTCACAAGCAGAGGATCTTATAAATTGTGTGTAGATCAAGGCAATGAGCACCACGAGACACTGCAATACAGTGCCCAACCTCTGACTCATCTGCTAGATGACGAGGCCAGAGGACCTTTCTTCTCGAATGATGCTTACGTGCAAATGACAGCTTGGAAAAAAAATCTTTTTATATATATATATAAAAAGATTTTTTTTAAATTATATATATATATTTATATATATATATAAAGGTTATATATATATAAAGAATTTTTTAATATATATATTTCTAGAGACAACAAAAAAAAAAATAAAAACCCTACGATTACAGTAAGATGTCACACAGTGAAACTGTCTTTATAACTAAAAAATCTTTTCCACCTTTCCAGCTAAGGGTTGTCTCCAACTCCTGTTACACCCGTCCGTGCAGCAGCTTTCCGAGCTGCCCAAGTCTGCTCCTCACGCAGGTGTCTAAGTCACCCTTTACCCTTTGCTCAAAAAAATGAGAAAAAAGGGGGAAAAAAGCCCCACATAGACACCAGAAAAATTAAATGGAGCCAAAAGACGGGCTGCTTCACTGGCAGTGCGCGCTTGCCAATCTTTTAACCACCCTTGTGGCTCTTTTACGTCTTTCCAATTTGTCAACATCCTCTTGCAGCGTGGATGCCAGAAGCAGGCAAATTATTCCAGCAACAGCCGCCGCGGTGCCAAATGGAGCCTAGGATAACCTGATGATTTGCACTCGGCTGTTTATCAATCCAAAGACAGYGATAGCTCTTTTTGCTTTGAGAAGAGCTCCTGTTTCTGGGATTAGCCCCCGGAATACCCACCTAAGCGCTGTGTGCTTGCTCGGCCATCCAGGCATCCAGGGGTTAGGTTTTCTTTGGGGTTTCGCTGTTATTAAGGCTTGAATGAAACAAAGTTCTGCCATTCTTCATGGCCCGAGATCCAAGGCTTCCCCCAGACAAACACAAATCCGTGAAAACGCTGCTGCAAGGAGGCAATTACTCTTTTATAAACAACAAGGCAACCTACTGATTAGGAGGTCAACCCAAGCTCTAGCTGCTAAGCCCAAAATCCAAAGGGCAGGAGACAGGGAGCCGGGACAGCTCACGGGGCTCTCCTGCCTTTGGCCAGGCTATCGTGTCCACATGGCGACTCGGGACATCCATGGGACAAAGATGGCATAGATGAGGGACACGGGGTCCCAGCAATCCCACCTTAGGAGCGAAACCGCAACGTGGGACCATCCTGCCTCTCCCACGGCAAGCGCAAACGCCTTGGGAAGGAAGAAGGATGCTTCCCGAGCCAGCTCCGCGGCTGTTTTGGTCAAGATATCTAATTTCATTAATTGATCCCAATATTTATGCATTTTCCCGCTGCAKTGCAAATATTGTTGGAACATGAGATTTCATTACTTCTCCGAAGGAGACTTTACAAGATGCACCTGATGAGTCACCTACGGATTCTGCCAGCTCATTTTCACTTTTTCTTTTAATTTTTTTTTTTTTTATATCCTCTAATTCATTTTCTGTCTGCAGCCTTTTTCAATAGCTCCAGTGCTCTGAGCAGCCTCGCCAGTTGGGGGGCTCATTTCTGAGAGCACGTCTCTATTTTAGTTAGGGATTTCATTCACACCCTCTCTGGCCATCGTGGCGAAGCAGCCCGATTTTGATCTCATTTATACAAGCGTGAATCCAAAGCATCCTCCCCGGAGCATGTGGAACCACTCCAGATTCGGGCGGAATGTGTGTTAGGATTCGGTCCACRGTCTCTAAATATAGGCCGGCTAGAGGAGGTGGGTCTCCTCCACCAGATCATCCTCCTTCCCAGCAGCTCCGCCGTATTTCCAGGACACAGAAGTGGAGAGGGGGCAGGCAGCTGCTTGCAGCCTCGCCAAGCACTTTGCCACCCCTCCGATCCGTGTGCAAGGAACAAACAAGGATTTGCACCAAAGAAACAACGCGGACAAGGGGAAGGAGCCCAMAGCTACATGGGCCCACATGTTGGTCCATAGCTAACACATTTCCATTCTGCAAAGCTACCTCAACAGGCTCGGGCAGGCAGGTGCTCAGCTGCTCATCTTTCCCAGGCTGCTATTTTTCTGTAATTCTACAAGGAAGAGATTTTCACCCACTTTGCTCACAACCTGGGGCAGGTGGCCTTGGAAAAGCTCAGCTCAGGAACCGTACTCAGTTATGAAGAAATTCTATGAGTTTAGAAGTTTAAGGAGACCCAAGGCAGCACTAAGGAGATAAAGAATAACTTCTGGGGAATACCTAAGATTTTTGGTTGGCAGGACCCTTTTAGCTTCCCTTGCTGAGCAGTACACTGGCAGAGCCAACGGAGACACCGAGATGTGGGTCAGGAATGGGCAGCAGATGCTCCAATCGCCTCTTCCTTCAAGGAGGCTCCTTGGATGCTCCTGTGCACTCCACCAAGCAGCCATGCAAACAGGCTGCCTTAAACCCTGCAGTGCGCGTCCTAAATACGCCACGTCAGGACTAAGGCTGCCTGCAGAAGAGCCCTCGCTGAGCGGCTGCACGTTAAAAATTCATAGGGACGAGGCAGAGTTGTTGGCAAAGAGCTACTGAGGAGCAACGGGTTAGGCCAGACCTAAGCAAGCCACGCTGTATATGCAAAGACARGGTGCCCGACCTCTATTCAGCGTTGCAAAATGCCCCTAGTGAAGACAAGGCGGATGAGGAAATCTGCACAAGGGGGAAGAGCTGCAGTTACCTGATTGCATCCGAGCTGCCGTTACCTGATTCCATCCCTGTTTCCCTCCCCTTGCACGTGGTCCCGCGCGCACCCGCAGCGCTCCCGCTTCCCGAGGCAGCTCCCTGCAGTTTGCACCCACTGGAAACCCCAGCGGTTTCACACTCTGGGAGCTGCAAGGTTGATCAGAGCAGAGCTCCGATTATCAGCCCCATGCTGGACTCCAAATATTTCGGAGTGGGGCCAGGAGCGTGTGATACAGCAAAGCTCATTCTCTCATACAACAGTGACCATACATCTCATTATGATGTGGTCACTCAGGGGACAGCCTCCAAAGCCAGGGCTTCCTGCACCAGTCCTCATTGTTCACAGCAAACAGAACGGTGTAACAGAAAGGTTATGTAAAAACATAACTCACTGTGCCAGAAAATCTGTCTCACCCTGACCAGCTGACGGGTCCAGGCTGGATGACTTGCACTCATTTCACTCCATCTTCTTTCARAGGTTAGTTCTGGCTCAAAACGTGCATGGTCCAAGATACAAAACACCCCGAGGTATCAAAMACAGCTAATTGGTGGGTATGGCCTGTTCGGCATCTTTTGGATCCCAATCGGAATTTGAGGAAAGGAGAAGCTTCCTGAGGCTGCAATATTGAGGCTTGTGCCTGTTTTTCCTCCCAAGCAGGTCTCACCTGTTGCTTTCCTCTCCTGGCAGCTCCAGCCCCACCAGGGCCACCACGTGAAGCAGGAGCACCCAGCAGCAGGTTCCCTACAGAGTCAGCAGGAACAGCTCAGGTTTCTCTCTCCTGTAAGGCTGAACATCCTGGAAAAGCTCCAGCACTTACTCACCATGAAGGCCAGCAGGTGACAGGAGAGGAAATAAACCCACAAGGATTTTCAGTCCTTCAGGAAACCTGAAAACCAGTGGCAGGCACGAGGCGGGGCGGCGGAGCTGCSGCTGAATCCGCTCTGCTCCGCAGCCCTTCCCGAAGGAGCGTGATCACTCGTGCGGCGCCTGCCTCTCTCCCACTTCCTCCTGCCTGCTCCAGCTCGAGTCCCCAAACCCACAGTTCCCACTTCTTGCAAAGTGATATTTAACGCCGAGGCGAACGCGTGCTCAGAGCTCCAGCCGGCTGTGGTTAAAGGCTTCCAGAAAGGCTTGCAGTGGTGCAACTGCCTGCTTTTGGGCTCTGCATTAAACACGGCCTAAGTGCCTATAAATCTGGATGAGGTGCCAGATTTACCCCCCAGCAGTTGATTTACACAAATCTGGTGTCTGGCTTTGCTATGAACATGAAAAACAAGGTAACCGAACTCCCAGGCTGCACTTGCTCCTCACTTGGAGATCTTGCCTCTTGGACACCTTCCAATCGTGCTCCCAGCAAACTTCACGTTAGAGAGGGGTTAGCTCCAAGGAGATGAAGCTCAAGCCACGTGGGAACGGGCAAGAAGCACCAGCCAAGGCATGAGAATCGTACGGATCCAGTGTGTGTGGTGCCCGTCTGTGCCGCTCCACTGCCTCGTCATCCCAGCGGCTGGAATTGGGCTGGGAAGCAGGAGCAATTGCGCTCGAGCGCACAGATCCACACGGATCTAAAACCAGTGTAGGTGGAAGGAGAACCAAGCCCTAACCGACAAAAAAAAGACCGCACTTAAATAACACTGTGGCACTCAATGAACGTTAACTAATTAATGCTCAGAGCCTCCTCGGAGGAGGGTTTCAGCAGAGCAATGAGCACTCGTCGGTGCGGGCCACGGCGCGCAGCGCAGCCTCCTTGCTCGCGCCAGGAACTCGCTCCAGATCCAACGCTCTCAGCTTGCCGTGCCGCGAGCAGAGCTGGTGAATCCAGCCCGCTTCGTGATCTAGAGGTGAATTTACCTCTCCATCCTCGGGTGCTCACGGGCGAGCTGCTGCTGAGCAGAAGCTTCGGCGGGCRAATTTAGCTTGGCTTCATTAAGGCGCATCGATGCACAGCCCTTCCACTTTGGCTCTAGCTCCATCGGCCCCTAGTAGCCCGGATGATGCCCCAAACCCTCAGCTAGCCCAGGCTGCAGAGGAGCACGGGCACTGCAGCAGCCCTGGGGCCCAGGCTGCTCCTTGGAGCACASAAAAGGCCACTTTGTCAACGCGCCAGGGAAGCAGCGGGGCAGCAGGTACAGCCAGGGCTTATATTCAGCAAGAGGCCAGAGGAAAAAAGGTACAGTTTACTGCAAATGGACCTCTTCGCTCTTCATCAACACCGCCTGGAAAGCTATTATTCTCCAAAAGGGATGCTGTTTAGACCCTGATAGATTCATTGTTCTCTGCTGTGTCTGGGACAGCGTGAGCAGCTCTTCCTGCTGCTAACATGATTGAGGGAAGAACACAGTAATAAATACATGCCCATTAAGCCCGTGAGCCTCTTTTCACTTCACTGATACTAATGGGGAAGAAATGAAACAGCTTCCAAGCAGCAAGTTGCCAAAAGGGCCTTTGGAAAGGCTCAAAGTGGGGAGCAGGTCCCTGCTGGCCAACGCTCGCAGGAAGGGGCTTTCTGACCTGCTGGAACATTTACATGTATAGATATTAAACGAGCAGCTAGGGTCATAAAGGTAGGAAATTGTTGGATGAGGTTTCCTCCAAGGTCCCCTCCGACCCAAACCATCCTAAAATCCTATGGGAGGCACAGAGGAAAAWCTGGTTCCTGCCCTAGGTGGCTCAAGATCTAAGTAGATCTTAGGTCTGGATGTCAAAACTACAGGTTCTTAGCTGGGAGATAATTCAGAGCTCAAGATGTTTAGGAAGCCTAGGTTCATCTTCTACCTTCTCCTCAGGCTTGGTCTCATCCTCCCCAGCTCCAGCAGACACAGATTTATGCCCCCCCCATTCTTCCCCTGTGCCAGGGATGCTCACGCCGAGCAGGCAAAGCTCAGGGAGCCCCTCGAGTCGAGAAACAATCCCAGGATGGCTGAGGTTGGAAGGGACCTCTAGGGATCATCCAGCGCARCCCCTGCTCCAGCAGGGACACCCAGAGCACGGGGCACCYGGGCGCATCCCGGCGGGTTTGGGAGATCTCCAGAGCAGGAGCCTCCCTGGGCAGCCTGGGCCAGGGCTCTGCACCCTCACACCAAGGAAGTTCCTCCTCACATGGAGATGGAGCTGCCTGGGGTTCAACTTGTCCCCATTGCCCCTTGTBCTGTCACTGGCCACCACCGAGAAGAGCTTGGCCCCTTCTTCCCTACATTCCCCCTTCAGGTATTCGTACATATTGAACATATCCCCTTTCAGCCTTCCCTTCTCCAGGCTAAGCAGGCACAACTCAGTCTCTCCCCACACGAGAGATGCTCCAGTCCCTTAACCATCTTTGTCGCTCTGCACTGGCCCCTCTCTAGAAGCTCCACGTCCCTCTTGTCCTGGGGAGCCCAGAGCTGCACACAAGCAAGCGTTTCAGAAGCGGGGAAGGGAGCTGAGCTTAATAAAGCTCTGAACCAGCTGTGCCCATGCAAGCAAGGAGGTGGGAACACATGGCCGGGAGGAGCCGGCAGCGCAGACTTAGAGCAGCTTGTACTGCCACACACTCACTTCCCCTCACAATATTCTGCACACAGACCAATTTGTACCCGGGCAGGTAGGAAGTGCAGGGAACGACCGTGCAAATGTGGTCATTAGTGGTGCTCGTTTAAAGAAATAGCTATTTCCACCCAGCGAAGAGCTGCCTCTGGGCGAGGGTTACGTGTAATTAGTTAGTTTTGAAACCTCTTCTTGGTCTCCTGCTGGTGTTCAAAAGGCACAAAGTCTGTACAGTCGCTCCACACTGTCGCTCGGGTTCAGGCTGGGGCTCTTCTCCTCTCCCTATCCACAGGAGCCAGCAGCAGAGCTGGGGGTCTAAACAAGAGCAGAGGGAGGGATGGGAGGGAGARGACAAAACCTTCATTGCTCTATTTCCTGGCCTATGTTCTGGGTCCTGTTTAGACCCTAGGGTTTTAGAGCAGGGTGCTACAAGTCTGCAAGCGGGCGCTTTGGGGCTCTGATCCTCCGTGCACCAGCAGCCTCAGGTCCCCATGAGTGCTCAACATTCAGCTCCTGCTCCCGGCTGCTGCAGCAGCAGCTCCCAACTCCCTTGCGGAGATGAGAGGAGACCTCRGGATGCAACGTACCCCACGGACACGTTTTGCTGCACCTGCCAGCAGCGCCGCTCCAGCCTTGGAGGAGGCTTCTCCTCACAAGTCAGGTCTCCGATCACGCAGGGGAAAAGCAGCTGTGTCCTAAAACGGGGGCGATTCAAATCGCTCTTCCCCCGATAGCCGCCGGGTGCTGCTTCTCCCAACTTTCCCCACTGCTGACATGCCAGCTCCAATCTGTTCCTCCAATCTGTGCTGGTCTGTTGGGCAGGTTGGAGAAGGGACTCGCGCGCACAGAGGACACAGATGCAACGCTACAAACCAGCCAAAGAAGCCCRAGGATGGGGGACAAAAGCCACATGGAGTGGCCTGCGGTGATGCAGCTCGAGGGTAAACAGCAGCACCGGTACTCCAGGATTCGGGGAAACATCCACTTCCAAGGAAACTGCCTCGGGATTCTTATTGATCAGGCTGATATTTCACAACAACCGCTTTTCTTTTTTCCCTAGAAGAAAGTATTCCCTCAAATGAAGCAATTTTACTCCAGCGGAGCTCTCCGGCAGGAGGCGGTTTGGGGAACTGCCTGCCCTGTTTGGGCTTGGCTACGTGACGGTCTCGACCTTCTGCTGCAAATTGGCTCCGGGCGCGCGTGTCATTGTCCCCTGCCCGCTCCCGGCRCTGGCGGCGGCCGGAGGAGGGACGGCCTGAACGAGGAGCATGCCCGGAGCGCTACAGGACACAGCAGCGAGGCGGAGTAGCTGGGAAAGAGCTGGAAAAACGCTGGAAAAGATGGGACGGGAATTGCACCTGGATCAGGTTCTCCCATCAACATGAATCCTCCACGTTCCCTTCTCCGCCTTCTAGGAATCCGATTATTTTTTAGACTCCTGCAGGATCAGCAGATGCAAGGGGGTGATGTATCCCTCCAGGATACTCATCCCACACACCAGTCCTTGGCAAGAAGGTACTGGGTGACCAGCACCACCAGGACATCTACTGGGATATCTGCCTTCCCATTTGGAAGGCCAGCAGCAACCAATCCAGGTAATAGGAGGTTCTGAAACCTCACCGGCTCTCCTGTAGTTTTCAGGACAGTTTTTATTTCTAAACCAGCATTAGAAAATGCTGTTTCTTCCACCAAAGCATATACAGATACACGGAATTCAGTCATTCCATTCAGGGACATGCAACAGTCCCAAAACTCCCATTTAGGAGAAGAAACGTCTCCAAAGTCTTCAGGAGGGCTGTTCTTCAAGTAGGTTTTATGCAGTCCTCATCATCTCATTAAACATCTAATCCAAATAACAACACCCGAGAGATAAACCCTGAACGGTGGCTTAACTTCTTACTTAGAAAAAAACACTGAAATAATAATAGCAACCTGTCAGCAAGGGAGATCGACCACARAGTTGGGTATTTTCAACTACAGGGGATGTTTGTGGTTGGTGGGATTTAATAAACAGAATGAAAACACCCCATTTCACCCATGTCTCATCCAAACCAAGTCCGGCTGTCAAACACTGGAAGACAAGGTTGGGTAAATGAGCTAAGCCGCCAGGGAGGAGCTTGGACACGTCTCCTTGTTCAGATACAAAGCACTAAACAAACAATAATCAAACACGCATTCATCCTTAGCTTTGCTAAGTACATAAATTATGGACCAGCGCCGGTAAAAAATCATGTTTTGAAAACATTTTTCCAATGTAGAAATCATCGTAGTTTCCCCTCATTAAAAAGCTATCAGCAGTCTAGCAGCTATTGACAGCTAGAAGATCAATTCTTCATTTTTGCTAATAATGCTCAAGAAATAGGTTTTTACCACCCTGAGCTAAGGGGTTGTTTTCCCGAGCAGTGAAATCAGTGTCATTGAAGAGCTGCTGCATCGAGCAGCAAGGACGAGCCAGGAGGCTCCTGGTGCAAAGGGAAGCACGAGCCCACGGTGGCAACCACGAGATCCAGCAAGGSACAGACCCAATGGGGGAAACTCTCCTTTTCCCAAATGCTCACGCTGCAGCCCGTCCCCGAGATGAATTCAGAGCCAGAGCACAGAGAGATGGTGGAAAGAACGTAACCAAAAATGTGGATTTGGGGAGCGTGGAAGTCCACAAGTCTTCTCCCTGAGAGCAGCTGGAGATACACTGCGATTCTTCTGTAATCTGGATTAGAGATAGCCATGAGGAACAGAAGCAACCAATTAATTACTCTGGATGTGTTTTTCTTCTTATTATTTAATTTACTTTTAAGAATGGTCCATAACTGTACCATTTCAATTCATTTAAATCTTTCGGAAGGGAGAAGAAACAATCTCCATAAAGGCCTGCCAGGAAGATAAGAAGTGTGCAGGAGATATCTGTCATTTTAGGCTTTTATCCTTTCATTTTTCATTCAGTGAAAGCATTTCAGCAGGCAGCATAGGTTAAGCTGAGGGGATGCTTATTCAGAGACTGGCAAACCCTATGAGATCCACAAGTTTCTGAATGGGGAGGAAAAATTAGGGAGCTTGAACCCTGTCAAACATAGTGCACCACAGATCAGTCAGAAAATGAAACATTTCAGTCAAAATATGTCTTTCAGATGGGAAGCTGGCATTTGGGGGGTTTATTGGGTTGATCACAATGCTCATAAATGCCCAAACTTTTATCTTTAAGGCTTCTAGGGTGATTATGGTTGCAGCTGTGACTAGGACGCCCAGGCACGTGAGCTGCTCTCCCCAAGGGAAGCACCTTGTCCATGCAGCACTGGGCCCCTTGCCCAAMCAGCACTCAAAACAAGTGCAAACACCCCGAAAACGAAGTCAAATCTCTCTCCTCTGCTCCCTGCCTTGTAGCCAAAGCCCGTCCCGCACAGCTGTGCATGCAGAAAACCCACAAAAATGGCAGCTCAGCTTGGGGCAGCAAAACCAGAGCATTCTCCCATCTTCCTTGGTTCAGCAATGAAAAATTGGGGTGAAAACAATGCAAGGGAGAGGCTTCCCTTCCCCCAAGCAAGCAACCAGCACATCGTATGTTCTGCAAAGGCCCCACAACTAATGAGACACTTCCAGCTCTGTATATCTGCCATTGCCATATGTCAATCAGTACCAGTAGACTTGCCAGCTAGATAGACCTCCCCACATGCTCCCCTTGAGCTCCTCCTCAGCCCCCGAGTTGGGTGAAACCTGGTTTTATTATAGAGTGTCCTTGTTTGGTTTAGAGAGCTATCGCTTGCGTAAGTGAAAATAAGTTATTTGGAAAAGGAAGAGTGGTTTCCATAACAATTCGGGGGCAAAGTTTAGCCTGAACAAGAGAAAAAGAAGAGAACAGATAAAACAAAAGAAGTTGAAGAAAAAACGGGGCTATTTTTTGACTGCAACACAGCAGTAACCAAGGGGAAAATGACACCAAGTTATCACCACGACAAGAGAATACCACAGGCCAAGAAAACTACACTAAAAGACTTCAGACATTACTTTTCAAGCAAAACAATAAGACAGCATGCCCAGGAATATCTATCTACACATGTAACAGTCAAAATTAATAAATTAGAATCCTCACGTTAAGTTTTTGGAATTGAAATGCCTGCCAATGTCCACCAGGATACAGGTCTCCTGAGTTTCACCTCCAGCTGGAGGAGATTGGATCAAACAGTCTCTCTGCAAGCAAAGCTGACAGGGCCTTCCTAGGAGGAGGAAATCCCATCCTTGGCCCTCCCAAAAGGAGGAGAACCTYCAAGATTAGAGGAGGTGAAACTCAGGAGACCTGTATCCTGGTGGACATTGGCATACCTGGGTGGAAACCTCGTTTTCACTTCCAAAACCACTGGCCTTAMCAATGCTCTCCTCTGCAGGCCCTAATTCTCCAGCCAAGAGTGTTGAGGAAACTGTGGGGCCAAGAAGGAAGAATTCCCTTCTCCTTAGAAGGTCTCAGCCTTTTTTGACGTTCTTCACACACCACAGCGACCTTCTTCACACCTCTGTTYCTGCCTCTCCTGGGGCTGATCATTCCTTTCAACCAGCTCAAAGGCCCAGGAAGAAGGTRCCTGCTGACTTCACAGATCATTGCTCCACGTTAACAAGCCAGTTTTGGCTGCTTCTTGGGCACGGTCCCTCACTGCTGTCTTGCTGCAGGCTGAGCACGTTGATCKACCTGCTGCCTTCAGGTCCCTTCCCGTTGTCCCCTTCTCCKTGACAGCGTCRCAGCAAACAGCGTCTTGCAGTGGTKTTGGATCCACCCAAGGCTTCCTCACCTTGCCCTGCTGTGGGGTTTAATTAATACTGCAAAGGAGGCTTAAACCCAATAACCAGGACATGCTGCAGTTCCCACTGCGGGCTTCACGGCTCCAGATCTCCAAAGGAAGCGATATCCGCTCCTCGGGAAAGCGGCTCATCCTCCAGGCCAATGCAGAAAGGAGCCATCTGTCAGCAGCACRTAAGACCCCCAACACCATTTACACCGTGATCAGGATAAACTGCTCAGGCTTTTTATTATTTTTCTTACACTGTTGTGCTGCCGTTTTTCTTGGGAAGGGCATTTTTAGCCCCGTTTTCTCTTTCCTGCTGCACCGCATACCTTTATTTCCCACTTTAATTCCTCCAGATTGCATAATGAGGAGAGCCCCGTGCTTAATATTGTCAGGGCGGAGGGAAACAAGCAACATATGACACTTTTCTCTCTCTCTCGCAGTGCAATTCTGAATGAACTCCGGGTGTACCCTAGGTTTATCACTACACCAACCCAAAAATATAGGTCAGAAGCCTGCGTGGCTTGCAACAGTGAGTGACTTGTATTTCATCTGCCTGAGGGCAGATGGGAACTGAGTCATCTGCTGCTGCATCATGCTTTGCTTTCCCCTTCTCCCGAGCTCTGGTTGCTTCTCCTTACCATCAAATTAAGGTTGGCTGAACAGAGTGACATCGAACGACCATGAGTATGAYGCCCTGCAGGGCAAATGGCACAGGGAAGGGGTAATTCCCTCCGAGGTTTTGTTGGAGCGATGCCTCTTTCCCAAATCCCAAAATAGCACCCAGCTCATAAGCAGCCTAAAGGGAATGCAAACCTCAGTTTTCTTCGTTGCCATCCTATAGTTTCCTCACACGACACGCAAGGATCGCACGTGTACAGGAGAAGAAATAAAAGGGTTATTTAACCTGCAGGGAGTTAAGAGACAAACATATTTTTTTCTATCATTTCCTTCAGAGTTGAACCAGTTCTTTGTCACAGTTGCTTCTCTCAAGCCCTGAAACAGGCCTGCCAACAAAACCCTGTTCTTAACTTTTCCCTTTTAATCTTAGGCACTTACAAGGCTCAGCACTGGATACAAGGTCATGGAGYGGCGCTGGGAGACAGAAGTTTAAGCACTAAGGACCAAAGCCCTGTCTCAGGAGAGCCAAGCCCTGCAGGTCTAGCCTTGCAGCACAGTCTGCTTAGGCACTTTATCCATATTTTAGATCAGGAGATAACTCAGGACTGATGCTGGTAGATGTTATAGACACCCACTGTTGATGTGTGTCTGCTGTGACAGTCAGGATTCCAAACACCAACAAGGATGGGAAGAAAGAGAAAGAAAGAGAGAAGAAGAGAGCCTGAAGAAAAGTTGCAGTGCTTAAATGCTAATGATCTGGACGCAAAAGGCTCAAAATGCAGCCTAGCTGCCCTGCAGTAATTGCTTCAGGCTTATGTATTTATTAGTTTTATAGCTATATAGCTAAGGGGGCTCAGCTCGTGCAACCCTCCACCCCAAAGCTCTCCCCAAAGCTTCCTTCTTCTTGGCAAACTGTGCTAAGAACTTCCCCTCCAGCAGGGTTTCTACAACCTCCTCTAGCAAAGCCGCTCCATGCTTAGGGATCCCAATGGCAGCAACACCACCTCACAAAAAGTACCATTTTTGAAAACATGGTATATATATATATGCAAATATGTATGAATATATGTATACACTGTGAGAAACTGGTTATATGGAGGACTGTTGTCTAGGCTACATTTCTTTTGGTGAAGGAATATTCAGTGCAGGGCATTTTTTTATGTCCTGCAAGAGGAGCACGGTACGAGAGGGGCCCCACGAACCACAAYTGCTAATAAAAAAACTGATAGCAAGCTCTCCTCCACCGAAGCCAAGGAAGGCCCTTTCCTTCTTTATGAATTCTTAATAACAAAAACACTTTGCAAGGGAAAGGAAGCAATAGCTTTGATTGAAGATAATCAGTATTTGCGCAAGCAGAGAAAGAAAAAAGCAAGCTTTCTAATCCTGCAGGGTTTTATTGGAAGCTCCTTGTTACCATCTTCACCCAGCAGCATTTTTGCAAGATGGAGATTTCAAAAGAGCCCAACCTCTGCCCAACACCCTGGCAGCTGGGCAGCGGTTCAACTGAGCACCCCCAGGACCTGGTGCTGAACCAGGATGAGCACCAAAAACATAAACTGCATTTGCCTGTGGACAGCGGTTCCCCGTGGGCTGCATGAAGAGGCAGAAGGCAGCCAGGCTTTCTCCTTTACCTCTTTGTTGGTGACTCCTGGGGGCAGAGTTCCATGCTTGTAATCCTCCAGCAACTGCACGGCTTCCTTCAGGCGACTCTGCAAATGAAGCAGGGGGCAACATTTATTCCGTGCTGCATTATCTAAGGCGGTGTCTCGATGTTGCATAATCACGTCTTCTCTCACACAGACCTTGTGATGGGTCCTTCTGCACATACAGCGTAAAACAGGAACAAGTTTCAGACAAAATGGATGCATTTATGGTAGATGCAGAATATATTTTTACGGAATTGGTAAGGTATCAAAGTCTCAGATGAAATTTCCCAGAAAAGTTGACAGGGAAACTCCAGAGAAACCCCAAGGAGCTGACTCTCTCCCACAGCCCTTCCCAGGGCAGATATCTCTAAAATGCACCAGCAACCATGGAAATTGCTGAAGAGCAAAGGAAGGCATCAGCCCGCACAAATGGGCTTCTCCAGCCGGGTCTCAGCCATCATCACCAAGAATGCAGAGCCACTAGAAAGCTACAGAGCTGCAAATCTGAGCCCAACTTCAGCACCGCAGTATAAAGAAGCTCAACTTGATCAGGACTGTAACAGCCCCGCTTTGTAGCTCTGCATCGGAGATCGAGCTGGGTTCATTTATCTTAAACACAATTTTTACACAGTTCAGACAAAATTCACCCTAGACAGAACTGCCAACCTGTGCTGCTTGGTTAGGGTGCCTCATCCCTGCCCATTGCGCTGTTTGTCTTGAGGTGTTTTTAATTTCTTTTTCTTTTTTTATTTCGTATTTTGGCTATTGGTTACATTCTCTTTAAAAATACCAAAGAATTGGTAGCGAGTCATTGGTGCAGTTAAAATTAGAACTGGAATATCAACCAGCACGCGCGTGAAAACCCTAGCAATTAAAATAAATGCATGTGCAAATAAAGATCATCTTCACATTGTGACAAAGCAGAAAAACGAGTGCATTTCATGTGTTTAAGTGATCACGAGGGCATTAAGTCATGGTACAGCAGCCTGTTAGAATCATCATTTTACTCCCAGAGCAGTTATTCACATAAAAGCAGAGTCTTTTGCAGCTAAAGCCGTCAAAGGCTTTTGTTTTTTTAATTTCATTCATTCCTGCTGAAATAATTTCACCTACGGAAGCACAAGCCGGGTTATAAACAGTGGCTTTGCCGGGGTTCAATCAGCTTATCCGCGCCTGCAGAAAGCGGCAGATAACCAAGTAATGGCTCCCAAATATTCAAAGCCAAGCCCGCCGTTCAGATTACCATTTTAAAAAGATTGCTGCGGGTTATCTACCATCCCGATGAATTCCGGGGACTGCACTCGGCCTTTCCGCGCCGGCCGGGGCGGCGGCAGTTTTTATAATGCTGCTGCCCGGGGTCCTTTTCCAGATACGGAATATTTTGTCTAAAACAACACGCAGGCTGATTACGACTCCTGTAAAGACCTGTGGTTTTAGCGTGGCAGCGGCGGGGCCCCTCGTGAAAAGGGCAGGTCTCCCTGTAGCTCATTGTCCGTGGCACCCGCGCTGCTCTCCTGCCTTTCATGGGAACATCAAAGGGGACTTTGTTTTCTGGGAAGCGCCAACCTGGGAGCGGCGGCTAATGAACGGCTGGAGCCTTTACAAGGAGACGTTTGGGAAAGCGCTAATTCCTTCGCTCGCCCATGGGATTCCCGAGCGCTTTGGCCTGGGATACGCTGCTATCCCGCGGATTTGCCGCCCTGGCAGCTCCTATTTGGCTCCCTGGTGCTGATTAGCACCCAGTAAAAGAGGAGCGGCTGCCCGAAGATGCCAAGTCGCCCGCGCTGTCAGAGGTGGGAAGGACTCCGCAAAGCTCCGCGTGGCCGTGGGCAAGGCTGGGAGCTCAGGCAGAGCTCACCGCATCGTGTCACTCCACACACAAACCATGGGACAAACCTGCACCTTTCCCACGTGGAAATCAAGGTGTCCAGGACACAGCTGCCTGCACTGAAGGTTTAGGTAACAGCCACGTTTCGACCTTCTGGTGGCTAAACGAGAAGTCTTGCTCCTCAAGCACAGCCTACTGTGAATTACTGCCAGGGTATTTTCAGCAGCTGGATTTAATTCCTGCCATGGAGCATCACCCTGGGCTGCTGCGGGGTTCACTGCCCTTCCTGAAGCGGAATAAGACTTGTTAGGAACATGTGGGACATCGAAAGAAAGATGATTAAGACAAATGGGGACTATTTCCTGGCAAGAGGGGGAGATCTCTCTTTTGCTCTCTTCTATTCGTATTTCACGGGGGAATTAGGAAAATTAGAAAGCTGCATTTCTCAAGCATTACAGGTTTCACAGAGCACTGAAGGTGAGTAACAGGGTGTGCACGGGAAGCTCCCCACTTCTCAGCAATCACCAATGTCACCTAGCAGCAGGTTTTAGAAACAGCACAAAAATCAGAGAATCACTTAAAACAATCAGTTAAAAAAAATCTTTCATCAGTGACGCAGGAAAACATCCACCTAGCTCAGGTTTTCTCCAACAGGGCCCATGAGAAGGGGGCAAACAGATGTCTCCCCTAAGTCCCTCTCCCATCCAAGCTGTGGTCTAYGGGTGGCCAAAGCAGAGGAGGTTTCCCCATGTTTGCAATGTTCAGTGGACTTCCCTTCTAGCTACTTGCTCCCTACCTGCTGGCCCAAGAAACTGGCAGCATCCCCTGCCAKCAACAAAGAGACTTCTCTTTAATGCCCCCCTTCCCTTATGCATATAAGCACTGAATCTCCCTTGAGGTTTAAGCTTGACCTTATTGGATTATTTTACCATGCAAGCGATGGAATTAACATTTAGGTCCCTTCTTGGAAGAAACTTAATTACTTTAGAAGGACAACTAAGCTTGATCTGGACGCTCAAGTGAATGAGACCAGTCACCTGCCACCCTTGACGTCTATCCAGTATCCCACAGCTTTAAGAAATGGTTCCTTATTGTTTAAGCCCAACTACACACAAAGTTACACATTTTCCCCGGAGGGTGAAGGCTGGATGGCAACTGCAGCAGAGCTGTGTCCTATGAACAGGTTCTCTCCTTTCAGAAGTGGCAGAAGAGGATTGAAAAGGAACTAAAAAACTGGTTTCACACCTGGACATTCCTCAGAGGCAAATTTGGAGGCAATTTCCTACTCATTGAAGATGTTGGACAAAAWGGAATTTAGGAATTTTGAAGACTGCTAGTGATGCAGGGCTAGAGGGACCCATGTACCATGCAGAAGATGCAAAAAGAGCCCATCAAACACCCGTTCTCCTCTAACCCGCTGGGCCTCCGCACTGCAGACAGGGTTTGGTGCCTCACGATCCTGCTTAGCAATGAACTGTCAAGGATCTTGGGCTAGGAGAAAGACCTAGTTAGAGCTCTGGACCTTCTCRGGTAGCATATGAACCAGCACAGCCCTGAAAAAAACAATTTTTAGGCTTTTTCAAGTGAAGTATTTCCAGTATGTGAAAGGAAACCATCACACAAGAGCATAACAAGACGTTTCTCTCTCTTACTTCCTGACAGCTTCTTGCCTTGGGAGCCTCATGGCTACTTGCTTAAAACCCATCGCATCAGTTCAGGTGGGAAACAAAGCGACCACCTGCCCTGCATATCAATAAAATGCAATTGCGACAGCCTGATCCTGCAAGCCCAAATCCAGAGGTGAGGAGCCAGAGCCAGGTGACCACTAAGAACTGCAGATCTGGGTCCATCCTCATCACCAAAGCCAAAAAATAAACCAGTAGCATCAGCACAATGTTCTGGAGAGTCATTTGTGCTCATGACGGGTATGTTTTTTTGTCACTGAGATTACCTACACTGTGTGGCTTGCAAATTATCCACACAGAACAGCATGTAACTCTGAATGAAAAACTGGAAGTAATAGATGAATGGGCCTGTGTTCTATTTTTTTTTCCTCCTTCTCTTGAGGAAATCTTAGTAGTTACTATAACAACCCTGGCCAGATCCCATCTTGTTTAGTGTGGCTACAAACAGAAAACAAAAAGGGCCGATTTTGCCTTTAAAACTGCAGTCTTCATGAATTCCCTTTCAGCTCAGCGAGCAGAGAGAGGGAACTTTTCTCAGAGAAAGAAAARAGCCCGAGAACAAAATTGCTGACGGTTCCTACAGTTTGCAAGAAGTGGGGCAGAAACCGAGCGGGAATGTAAGGATTGCATTGGGACAACATCTTCCAAACAGCTTGGAGGTGTCCAGGTAGTTTTAGGGAAGCACTCACAGCCTCCATATGGTTATTAGTGAAAATATGTGGTTGTCCTGCATCCATCCAGGATGCCAACATGCTCTTGGGAGCTCGATCCTCCAAAAAGGGCAGGAAATAAAGATTTCTGGATGCCAAGCAGCTCCTCCCGCTGCATGTTTGCTGAGCACGCTGTTGTTGCGGCAGCTGGGATGTGCTTCCAGCTAGGATTGCACCGCGCTTCCATTTTAATGGGGAGGAGAAGGCTACAACCCTACCGGGTTGTGCTGCCATCTCAATATTTACTGTGGCTCCATCTCTTTCTTTAAACACGGATATTTGCAGGGAGAAGTGTCACTGGAGTTTTTACAGCACTGACTGAAAGGAGAAAAAAATAAGCTCTGTGCAGCTACAGTTTTTACTAGTAGGCGACGTTTCTTTCATACCCCTTTCCTCCTAAAAGCCACAGCACTTCTAGTGGTGGCTTACGGGGTCTCAGCTCTCACAATAGGGTGCTAGACAGACCATCTGTGCCCTGCGAACGTTCCTGCAGCCGGGAACACCCAGCAGCAGCGCCAGGGACGGAGCGCGCTCGGCAAGGCAGCAGCGCCGAGCGCGAGGCTCGGGCTCCGCCGAGGCTGAGCAGCAGCTCTGCCTTCGCCTCGCACCTACAGCGGTTCAAAAGGCTCTTCTTTTGGTCACCATTGGGGTCCTGAAGACCWCAAGGATGGTGCAATGGGCTCCTGTTAAACCTCACTGTGAGATTTTATGGCTACGGTTGTGCTGTTGGATCAGCCAGGGCCAGGCACGAGCTTGCAGACCACAATCCTGGTCAACTATCAGCATGGTTTTGAGCAGGGTTTTCAGCTGGGCCAACTCTCCCTCTCCCAAATGATTCCTAGTGGTGCTTTGGGACTCAGCGTGGGCTGGGAGAGCTGCCAGCCCTCATCCTTTTGGGAGGAAGGCTGCAKGGACACAAGCCATAGGAGCTATGGTGGGACAGAGGACAACAGCATCGTGTCCCATAGATGACTGTACTAAYGTCCGTGTGTCAAACACCTCCTTCCAGCAAGGAAGCTCTCCTGAGTGGTTTCCACGCTGTCGTCTGTGCTCAAGGACACCCTTGTTGGAGGTCTCCTCTTGCCTCRGGTCTCAGCTGATGCCTCCACATGGCTTGGAGTTGCCTCCAAAGAACCATAGGTGCATGTGCAGGTCTGAGTAAGCCATGGTGCCAGCAGCACAACGTCGCTTCAGCCCCACGAGAGACACAAAAAGTCAAGTTTTTGAGGCCTCAYTGAGGCTGCCGGAGCACTGGCCTCCTGCAAGGTCCCAAACCAAGAGAGATGCTGCTGCCCATGGGCACCACAACCTGCCCGCGCGATCCGGAGATCCAGCTGTGCGCTGCCTCTGGCGACTCCACGCATTCCCATTTTTCCCTCCCGAGTCGATGGGATGATACATACGGCAGACTCGACTCCAGCTGGCCCTATTGTATTGGATCTAAGTGACAGACAACAGGAGCCAGAAACTTTTTGTTCAAGTAGAGCCAGCAGATGTGACACTGAATAAACACAGACAGTCAATCTGCTGAGTAAGAAGGTATCGTTCATATAAATAACATACATCTAATCCTGCTTCCATTTTAAACCCAAATATGGGAATGCAAGATGCTCAGCGCTCTGTAGATCTACRCTTTAAACAATGAGATGAAGTACAAGCAGATAACACACACAGAGCCCCTCCGAGCACCACGCAATTCTTAGCTCTTCTGTGACTTTTCCTTCACRTTATTGTCACATCTAGAGCTTCCTCCATGAGGAGCTTCCCACAGTGTGTTAACAGTCTGTCCAAGCTTGTGTCAGATGGAGGAAGCCTCACAAAAATATCTGCTGGTCCCTACTGCTTCTCCCAATGAAGMGCAATTACAAAGCAATTAAAAGTATTACTCCAGTCACTTTGACCTCACACATYCCAGAAAATAGACATTACGCCCACTGTGGGGGTTCTCAGGGCCTCAGCCTTGTGGGGCCCGACCTGAGAAGCGACACAGCTCCCGCTTACCGGAAAAGCTGGCAAATTTGCTGCAGCCAAATATTATTTCATTAGAAAGCGAGCAAGGACACGAACGGGCACACGTGGAAACCCTCCCTTTAGAGGTGACACGCAGCCTGCTGCTCTGCTGCAGGAAAGGGCTACCGACTTCCTTCGCTTCCCAAGTGTGATGCGGATAATCCTCCTACCTGAAGGCTCCTCACACAACACCGGGGCAAGTGACCTTCAGCTCCACCACTGCAGCACGTTTTGCACAGGGATGTTTCTTCCTTGGAGTTCAGACTCCGCAGCACAGCGCTGCTGAACCTCACGCTTACCATGCACCCCATCAGCAAGAACCTCTAAAATACAAGAGTTTTTAGCTGTGCTAACAATTTGCTGTACTTAAAAAAATAAAYAAACAGGTAAAAGATGATTCCTATTGATACCAAAACTAAAGGCACCATACAGCTACTCGGATACAATAAAAATTATGAACTCCCTTCATAATCTCTTCATTATGAATCAACCCTCTTGGTTGCCTCACACAGGGGAATCATCAGCCACCAGTAAGATGGAATGATGTAATGCAAGGCAACTAAAGGAAGCAGGAAAAAAATATAGACATTATTACATTCCCCAGCCTTTTTTCATGGGATTAACCTCCATTCCCACTAGAGACACATTTATTTACTTCTCTCATTTGCTGGTGAGCTCCTCCAAGACAAACAGCAATGTATTTGTTCGCCGAGAACCTGGGCTTGAAAGCTGCAGCCATCTGTCAGCGGGAAGGAGCGCTCCGTAACCGGCTGCATGTTCATCTTTTTGCCTTCAAACCCTTTATAGGTTTTAATTTGCCACTTAAATTATCAAATGAAACCAAACAGCTTTTGGTTACACATACATAGGCACCAAGTATTTTAAAGCACAAAACCAGACGCGCGGCGCTCTGCAAGTAGGTCGATTGACAAGGCAGGTTTTATGTTCTGCTTTCCATGGCACCACGTATTAATAATAAATATCTGTTTTGCAGAGAGACTTATCTCAGGAAAGAGAGCTAATGCAGACTCYACGACACGCTGCAGAAGGTCTATTGGTCTAATGCAGGAGGTCATCACTCCAATGCAATTCAAGCAGCCAGAGAAAGGACGAGGGGGTCTCCTCCTGTGGAGAGGCACCAAGCCATTCCTGAAAATCATGGACTTCAAGCCTGTGCTCAGACAGAAGGAAAACAAATCTCCTTTGTTGAGGCTTGTTTTGGGTCCAGAATCGCTCGAGACACTCAATTCTTTTTATTCGTGGCCAAGACAAAAAACAGCTCAGATTTGGCTCTTTTTTTTCCCCCCCTGTGTCTCACCTGCTTGGGAGAATCTGCATGGAAAATTTACCTTATCCTAGCTGACTACAGCTTGACTAGTTGACTACCCCAACCTTCCAATGTCTTCAAAAGCTTCTCAAAATCTGAAGAGGGGGCAATGGGAAGGATGCAGGTGAGCTAAAGGAGGGCTCCATCTCCTCCAAGTTCGGAGCTGGTGGCTGGCTTTCATGGAGCTTTCCTAGCTAAAGGAAACCTCGGCACCCTCTGTATCCCACAGGGCATAACAAACGAGATAACTGCCCTCAAGTGGGTCTAGATCTAACTCCAGAAGAGACTCAGCCCTCACAGGAAGAAAGAAATGCCCAGGGGAGGGGAAAAGGGCACCTTTGGGATGCTGAAACAGCAGTTTTGGTGCTGGAGCCACCTGCCTGGTTCTGCAGATGAGGGGCTGGGCAAGGTGAGCGACCGGCTTTGGGCACGGAGCRAGTTGGACCGTCCGGACACGCAGCTCTGCCCCATGCTGCCTCACCTGCAGTGCAAAGGCCAATGGCCCCATCCCAAACGGGAACACAGTGCGTTTTCTTAAACTTATTTTGTGACAAAAAAGAAAAAACAAACAAACAAAAAACCCCCAAACCACTAATTTGATCAAGTTCAGTCATCTCCCTGCACCCCTGGGATACACAGGAAATAAATCTGAGAATTGATTTTTTTTCTGCATTAGTAGCGTTCTAAAACTCAATAACWTGGTATTATATAGTGCACAGCAGGTTAACTAGCTAAAAATATATTCACACACATACACATGTACTCATGTTCTGTGTACATTCACACGCCTACTAAAGACTGAAAGGAAGTTTTGAGAAAGGTAAAGAATATTATTAGAACATGGAAACATTCCCAAAGGAAGAGAAATCTCAGCTAAACAGAACTGGATGGATTATCTCCACCCAAAAGGAAAAAAAGTAGGAAAAAAAGAAAGGAACAGAGTAGTACCAGACTTCAGGGAGACAGTCTGACAGATTCAAAGAGCCCCATTGAGTTCAGCCAAGTCTCTCTCGTCTGCAGACTCCCAAATGTGCAAAACAAGACAGAACTGCAGAAGTTTTGCTCTGCTGTGCCTGTGAATCAGGGCCGTGCACTGGACTTGTCCCCTTGCAGGTGAGCAGATGGGGAGCTCCTGGAGCAGCTGCCCGGATCCCCAGGATGCAGGATCCCTGAAGCATGGGGATCTTGATGCCCTGGAGCACKACACCAGCACATACATCAAATACCAACTCCCTAAAGATTCCCAGCACATATTACCCTGCTGAGAACGAGGTGTTTTAATGTTTGCCAGCTTCCGGACATGCCTGAGCCTCAGTTTCCTCACTGCTCTTTGGGTTTTTAATCAGCATTCTTGGTGCACTACGACATCMGCCACGGACAGTCCCTCTCCCTCACCTGAGCATTTGCTCCGTTACCACCTCTTTAGTGTAAATAGAGGTTGGTATCTTAAAGGATTTTGCCTTTCCTACCTAGAAATCACCCCRGGCCCGGGTTTCCACTGCTTTTTATCACGACCCTGGAAGCAAACGATCTCCCGCTGGAATCACGATGCTTTTTGCAGCTAAGCTGCTTCCCCAGATCGGGCTCCCTAACMGGAGCGTTGGCTTCTGAGAGCTCATCTCGTCCTTCATCGGAACCTGGGTTTTTACAAGTGAAATCGCAATCTTCAATTTGCTGCCAAAACAGCTGCCTGATTGTCTGCGTTTCTCTCGGGCACACACCCAAAAGGCAGTTGTCAAAAGGAGCACATCTTAGCCGTGTGGTTTTCAAAGAAGCCAATAGATTTGGGAAAAAGAAGCCAAAAGATTTTKGGGGGAAAACAAAAGAAAAAAGTTTCAAGCGGTTCCAGGCACTTTTCCGTCACCATGTGCAAGGCACTGGACTCACCACTAGCTGCAGTGGGCAGCTYGGCTCCCAGGGCCCCAGGAATGAGATTGGCCTGTATTTTTTTCCTATTTATACTACCTCCAAGAGAGAAAGACTGAGAGAAAAGCAGCTGCCTTTCACCAAAAGCAAAATTGGGAGTTTTCTGGCCCGCAGGCAGATTTCCAAGAGGAATATTCCTTCCGAGGGCTTCCTCCCCTGCAGTGATTAGCTGCTATTTGTGAGCGTGGCGAAATGCAGCAATGCTGGACAACAGTAATGAAATGCAAATAGGTCAGAAGCTTAAACGCCCAGTTCAGCTGGGAGAAATACTATGGAAAAAATGACATCCCCTTATCAGGAAAGGGTCGTCTCGSTGCAGGTGGCCATGGGAAACCTGCAGGATGAACCCCCTGTAATAAAAGCAGAGCCCGCACCAGAAGGACCAGAGCGCACACAGGAGCCACCACAATCCATGGGTTTCTCCTTGGCTGATGGGGCAAACGGGCTTTTCCACAGCAGTTCTGGCTCTCGGGATGCCCCTCAGGCACGCGCTGCCCAGCGAGGAGCTCGTGCAGCCACTCACCTCTTCCACCAGCTCCTGATGGGGGTGCCCTCAGCGACAGTGCTCCGTTTTTCCAGGGAAATTCCTGTATTCCTGGCAAATTTCACTGAAACGCGCTCTGGGCATCCCAAACGGGGCAGGAGGATGGGTGGGGATTCGCTGATGTCTGATAAAGGCCAAGCCTCAGCTGTGGCAGCAACACAAGTTGGCCAGGCAATCAATGGCCCGCGAGACACAAATCTATGGGAAACCCGGCTTCATTAGTCCTGCTCTTCACAGAACAAGTCGTTTTTCATCCCAACCTGTGCAATAAACAGTAGCTGCAGAAGGCACAGGAGCACACACCTTACCTCGGTAACAAAGAGAGTGCGCGGATCGATGATATCCAAGAAGTGCCTGAATCTGCCGTAGAACGAAGTCTGCAAGAGAGGAGAAAAAGAACAAAAGGTGCTCAGTTCCAAACTGCCTCTTCATCTTCTGCAGGAGAGATTTTATTGCCTCTGCAGAGTGAAGGAGAAGCTGGAAGGAAGAAGGAAAAAGCCATTTGCTCCCCATTTGCTTGTGATAGGAGCAGATGAGGACATTGACCCTGTTAATACTCACTGTGTAGATGCCAGAAGAAAGTGATACCATTAAGCTGTTCAAATATCCTTTGCTCTCCCCTTGCCCCAAAATCCTTCCTCATGGGGATCACGATGGAGACATCTCACACTGCAAAAAGCTGGGATGGTCCCAGCGTGCAGGAATCCCCCCCAGGCCTTTCATACATCCCTGTGCTGCTTCTCCTCCTTTGCCAGAGCCCATTTCAAGGGCCAGACGGAGCCAGGAACTGACCCAAGGCAAAAACACCCTCCTTGCCCCAATTCCGGAGGAGGAAGGAGCACCAGAGAGCCCTTCAGAGCAGTATGAGGCGGGGAACAAGGTGCAGGACACTCTGGAAACTCGTCCAAGAGTGCCTAAGTCTGAGCAAGGACAGGAAAGGTAACAGATGATGAGGCCCAGCACAAAAACATTTCTAAACCTTGCTTTTATTAGAGGCATTTCATGATTCATTTAATCATCCTGGCATTAAGCTAGGGCACGGTTTCATCGTGCTATTCCATACATCAGTGCAGGAGAAGCTACAGTGTTACCTCAATGTATGGAAATGATGGCTGGAGTTGATTCCCAGCTGCATCTTTGGAAAACATATCATCAACCTCCAGGACTTCTGAATATAGAAATCACCAGTGAAACGCACATGTGATAAAAGAATCTGTAAAAGCCTCACAGTTTGGTGAAAAATATCCATATCCACTCGCCTCCAAGCAGACCACTCCCCTCAACACACAATGACTGGAGAGCAAGGGAAATAATGAGAGCAGGGCACAAAAACGGGGGCGTTTGGGCAAACCCCAGCAAAAGCCTGAAGCTGGTGGAGATGCCGGGCGCAGAGGCTCTGCATCCTTTGCCAGGCGGGATGCAGGGAAATACCATTAACGCTGCCAGAGAGCCACCACTAACTGTGATGCAAAGAGAAACGGCGCCCAAATGGCATCGGGGCAAGGAAAGGGCTTCAGTGCAACTCAGCCTCTCCAGAAGTCTCTCTGCGCAAATGCGAAGCGACGGGGACAGGAACTAGGAGCTCCTGTGCAAGCAGCGACCTCAGAGCAGCCCAAATGGCTCCTGGAAGGAGCTGTGGGTGCAGCGAGTCCAGAGAGGAGCCCCACGGGCTGCCGGGGGTTCCTGCGCGCGCCGGCTCCCGCGCTGCCATCGCTCCCTGCTCTCCGGGCACCAACATTCCAGCTCGGGCTTGGAAAACACTGGAAAACAAACAGTGAGTCTGCAGCGTTCTGCACGAAGGAGGCAGGAAGAAAGAAAAAGCTTCAAATTATTTCAAGAAAAAAAAAAAAAAAAAGCCCAGTAGTATTAACATTTTCACTAATGTGGATTTAATTAGCACTCATTCCAGTACTTGCTATTCCCCACCTTTCCTTTATTTTCCCATTTGAGGCTGGCCTGAGCACAGAATTCATTGGCCCTGTGCTCTGTCCATCCCCAGCACTCCCACTGCCCATCCCCGGGCATTTGCCAAGCGGTCCCGGGAGGATCCAGAGCAGCTGGAAGCAGGCGGCTCCACGGAGAGCGGGATTTTGAGGTGCAAACGGCCCCTGCTTCCCCACCACATCCTCGCTCCTAGCGCGGAGCTGCAAGAAGCCGGTGCTGAGCATGGCGGGATGAGATTGTTAGGATTTGACACCCACTTTGTCAAGTGACAATACAAGGCATAAAGAAGGAAAAGAAAAGGGCCCATTTCTGTGCTTGTAAGTTAAAACGTGTGATGCCGCGTGATGCAAATGCGGTGTCGAAGGGCGGGTTTAAAAGCTGGGGAGGCTGTGGGGCAGGGAAGCCTCTGCTGCCATCCCCTTCCCACRCCGAGCAGGAAACCACCACAGGGCAAATCCTGAAGCGAGGGACAKGTTCTCAGGCACTGGAACCAGTTTATCCTGTGGTCAGACAAGCCCCGGGGCAAGGGCAGGGACAGCAGCCCTGTCTCACGCTGCACGTGAAGCTCTGGAGCAGAACAAACCCTTATGTTGCTACACAGAGACAATATTTCAAATGCTTACAGCTAAAAACTATATATCTTTAAGCACACACATATGCATGCATAAAGCTATATATCTTTAAGCACACACGTATGCATGCAGAAGCTGCTGCGGCTCAATAAGCAGCAGAGCTGCCTTACAGGCTTGCAGAAGACCTGGAGGAAACAGCCTTGATGCATTTTGATGACTTTTCCCCTCCAACAGGTAAAACTGCCCTCATCACTCAGCCTTCTTCCTGAGGAGAGCCTCGGAACACAGGCTGGGAAGCCAGAATATTGATCCTGATGGAGAGCAGTGCACATTGGGTCCCGGACTCGCTGGGCAAGGGTGCWGCAAAGGGCCCTTTCCCCAAACACGGGGCACTTTGGGTCACTTCAAACCAGCTGCTTTTGCACCGATGGGCGGGACGGTTCAACTTTTTGCTTCTTTCACCTTTGAAAGGTGTAAGAAACTACAAAAAAGCCCTTTGSCAGTGCTACTGCAGAGCAGAGGCAACAAGAGGAGAAACGGCCTTTCCCCACGGGTTGATCCCCAGGACCAACCATCATTTCTGCAGGTTAATTCTGCGTTATTCTGCGGTGTCCCCTGCCCCGGGTGGCACGGGCTGCATTCAGYGGCCTCCCCTGGCCGCCTCGTGACGGCGGCAGACGAGCTCGCAGCGAACTTCTCGCTCTGCTGTCTCTAATCGCAGCTTCTTCTGCATTAAACCTCATTTACGCCCACGGCCAGGCCCGGATTTTAAAGAGCAGCTTTGTTAATCAAGCTTCTGAAAAAGAGAGAAACTGGTGAAGGAGCCTTTGCCTGTTCTCCTGCGTCTCCCCCCTCAAGCTGCAACCAAAACAGTTTGGGGAGAGAAAAGGGGAATAAAGCCCAGCCTTGGATGGGGAAGCAGCACCTTCCTCCTAAGCAGCAGCCTATTCACCACGGCCACCAGGGAAAAAGCCTCAGTTGTAAATGCACCTGCAGTCCAGCCTGGGGATTTTCCACTTTTTCTATCTTCCGGAGATCCCAAAACTTCCTATTTGGTTCCAACAGCACCGAAACAAGTTGGTTTCCATAGTTAGGAGGACTCAAAGCAGAGGCTTTCTAGGACTCTGCTTCCAGTTACATGTTGGGGTTTTGCAGCCCTGACTTGCTAGGCATGCTCCTAGCAAGGCCTGTGCCGAACGACCCCTTTTACTCTGAATTAAACCCGATTCTCCCATTGCTCCTGCGGATGGCTGAAGCAAATGCTGGATGTGCCCTGGAAACAAATGCAATGTCATGAAAAATGATATAAATAAGAAAGAGAAGATTCTCCCGCTTAAAATACCAAATACCTGCCAAATGCCTACCTACAAAGCACCAATAGCTGCCTTTCCTCTAGCAAATAAATGCACTGCACGTTGCTGGTTTGCTGCCCTGCTGCCCAAAACACCAAGCAAAACTAACTGATCAGCCAGGCCCTGCTCTCTTCTGTTTTCCTATGGGGTTTTTAGGACTCGTTTTGACAGGATCTGGTTAAGGAGCCCCCCAAAATACCCTCTAACAGCCAGTTTAGAACAAGCGGCAGGAATAAAATCAGAAACATATGTTGGATAGCTTTTTGTGACGATGAAAAGTAGAAAAACAGGAAGGCAAAACCTTCTAAAAGTTTTGTATTTATCTATATCAGACCAGATACTACCGCTTTCTCCTGGGGTTTCTAGGGGAGACATCTCACTGGAAGTATAAATGAYGGGAAAACAAGAGAGCAACGTCACCTAAAAGCACCAAATTGTAGTCTCCTGGTTTCAGACTCCTCTCGTGCTTCTTGCTTGGAGCTCTAAYAGAAATCCTGGCTTTCCTGGGCCACGGCCGCATCCTTTTTAAGGCAGTAACGGGAGTTTTTGGCAATTCTCTTTGTGCAGGCATCTTCGTGCATCCACCTGACAGGTGCGGCGAGAGCCTYGGGCTGCAGGGCAAGCCTGGGAATGCCACTCATTCCTTCATCCCAAAATCCGAGAAGGGGGAAAAAAGCAATTTTCAGTGCCCTTCAGATGCCAGTTGAGGATCCTGTGCAGCACCAGGCAGTGGCCCCCCCGACGCAGGCTTAACCAGGAGATATCCTGAATTTTCCTCCCGATTTTTCACTTATTGGGATTCCCGCCGGCAGCTCCGGGTTCTGGCCATCACATTCCATGYGAGGGAGCAGCAGGCCCCAAGCACCAACCTTCAGCTCCCAAATCCCTACGTGGAGCCTTTCATTTTTTTCCCCTCTCCTTTTCGCCATTTCATTCCTGCAGCAGCTGCTGTAGTAAATGGTGATTTGGAAGAAAGACTGAATAACACAAATTTCCTGTGATTAATCAGGGCTATTTTGGTACCAGCGCTCAGCAGTCTGCAAGCACGATGAAGTTCTGCAAAGTGGCTGGGAATATTCATTCCCTTCATTCTATGAAACTCTTGTTTATCCCGTTTATTTTTTCTTTTTTTAAATATTCTCATTCCTGCATTCCTCAAAACTGCAGGTAAAGAGGTGCTTGGGAAACTGGACAGCCCAGGGGAATAGCAGGAGACGCTGAATTTTACCCATTTAATTACAGCGCAACTTTAAAAAGGATTTAATTAAGTCAGAGCAAAAGACACTTCAACTAGATTCTCCTAGCCAAAAAATCAGGCTTACGTCAGCTTGCTTTAAATTAATTAGGAAGAGATTTAAGCTAAACTGGGAAAGAGAAAAAAAAAATAGGGAAAGAAAAAAGAAAAATCAAGCAATTGAGCAACTGCACTTTGGCAAGGTACCGCCTGCCAGCCGAGCTGCGGTAATTGCATGCACATTTGTAGCCTGCCCTAGTGAAAAAGGGAAGAGGATGGTTTAAGAGCTGAGTTTAGGGTAGGAAGGGCCCGGGGTCTCTGCGGGATGAGGTGGGACATGGCCTGGAAACCTTGCAAGCCAATATCAGAGTTTTCTGCTCTGTGTGGGATGCTCAAATGCCCCGATGGAGACACGGGGGAGAGGCAGAGCCTCCGCTTCCCGCCTTCATCAGGGCTGGTGGCCCCGAGTCTTGACTTTCCCTGCCACGTCTGCGGATTCCGTGTTTATTTCCTGACTCCGAAGCTGGTCCCGACACTGGGGACCCTCGGGTGCCAGATTCCTGGTGTCCCATAAGGTGCTCAACCCCACACGGGAGCATCCGTGCAAGCGCTTCCCGATAGAGYGGAGGCCTGTGCTCAGAGGCTACGTGCGGGTGCTGGTATCCCAGGCTGCGGGTTACACCAGGGAGCACAGGACACAAAGCATCAATTTTCCATGTAAAAATTAAATCCTGGCTGATAGAGACATTGAAAAAGCCAACGGCTGGGCATTTTTGGCCAATAATACAAAGTCAGCAGACAAACAGCAAGCCCAGAGGTGTCTGGATTTCCCCTTCTCCTATGCAGCCCTAAGCTCATGCTTAGAGAGTCTAAGGCTGCATAGGATGAACAGGGTCAGCACCTCACTTCTGCATTGAGGAAGCCACATTTGGGGGCAGGAAACATTATTTAGGGCACTGCAGCCTCATCCCAAGCAGCTCAAGTTAAACCAGTTGCAACATTCAGAGCATCATCACTGGGCAAATGGAGGTGCCAGATCCAGAGCCGGGCGGCCAAACGGTCCCAGCTTCTCACCAGGGACCTTCCCAGTTCCCTGAGCAGAACTGAACAGATCGGCTCCAGCTCCAGCTGCATCTGGAAGGGACCAACATCCTTTCTCCACCTTGACAGACTTCATGGTATGAAGCTTTTAAGGCCAGATTTAAGGAAATCCCTTCTCCACAGCAACCATCCAGAGCCGCTAGGAGAAAGGAGCCTCGTTCACTTTCTTAAACGGGGAAAAAACAGCATTAATCACAGCAGCACGAGTAGAATCCAGACTTCTCACCCTGCTTGTTTTGTTATTCTCGTTCCCCCTGCTGCCCCGACACCGAGGGCTTTGGCCATCACGCTGCCCAAGTGGCAAGGCATCGGGCTTCTTATCTTGGCCACGGGAGCCATGTGGTCTCGTTAATGGGGTAATAAACCCCGTTGTGTGTTAAAAATCTATCAGATTAAACTATGCAGAGAGCAGGAAATAATGATTTTTAGCGCTAAGTGTCCTTGCAAAATGTCTACGAGATTAGCATGTGTTGGGTTCGGAGACTGGGGATATCTGCAAGGTCAAGCTCTGACAACAGCGTGTCTCTAATTACGCTGTTAATGTTGCAGTCTAAAAATGACATGTTTGGCCAACAGGGAAAGAAAAAAGGCAAAAAACTCCATATATCCTAAGCACAGAAAGGACTACAGGACCATACGAACATACACACAGAGCTGTCCAAGGGGCAGAGATGTTTATGGGTCTGATCTGGGTTTATTCCTCTCCATTTCCCTCTGCTTCCTCTAAAGGACCCGTCACTTCTTTTTCCTTTCCTTTGCATGGCAAAACTCGAGGAAAACTGAAAAAATGCTGGACTCTGAAGCGTTTGGAAGGTGCATTCAGTGCTTTTGCTCGCAGAGAGGGAGCACTTGGCAAATCCCTTAAGTTTGTGGAAGGAACTGAAACTACCTGCTAGGAAAAGAGGCTGGAGAAGGGCTGAGACAAGGGCTGAGCACCCTTATTTTTCCTTTCACCACTGAATTATCTATTTCTGCTAGAAGGAGCCTTCACCTTGTATGCAAAGAGCCACAAAAAGTGACTTGACCTAATGCAGCTCGCCCAAAGATCAAGAAAAAACAAATGAACTGGAGGGTAGGAGGTTGGGGAAGGGGAATTTGATAATTCCCCATGGCTCTGCAAGGTAGAGGTGTTTTCCATCAGTTGTCCTGCAGTGTCTTGGGTTCCTTGCTTGGGGCTCTGGGTACTGAGAGGAGAAGGAAACCCTCTCATCTCCCCTGATGCAAATTCCCAGGAAGCAAAGTGCTTGCCCTCATTTCCTCCCGGAGCACAAGGATGATTCCCTGCATCTCTCCTTCTCGACAGGTCCCCTCTAAAGGAACACAGCTTCCACTAGAGGAAGGGGGAATGTCACTATAAAGGCCAATTCCTACAGTTCCTAGCCACCCTAAGTGTCTCCCTGTGCTTTACAAAACAAGTCCAATGTCCTCGGGTTTAAGCAGTCAGTTAAGGGAGACCTTTGAAACTGATGTTGTGCTGCTGGAGGCCACCGAAAGGATTTGAAAGAAGCCCTTTGCCCTGTCTGTTGAGACACCTGTTGGGAAGTTCCATGAGCCATCGAACGCCAGTATAAAAGGATTGCCCTGTTTCGAGTGCACGTCCCTTGTGCCACTCTGCTGTGTTAAGGCTGTGTTAATGCTGTGCTCTGCACCGGCCACCAGCCCCAAAGACGTCGCTTTTCTGATAAACGACGTGATCCAGGTGAGAAAATAAAACCCAGTTTCCTCTGCCTAAGCCAGGGCAAAAGATCAAGGGTCTCATCGCCAAGTTAAAGTTAAAACTTGCAGCAGGTCATGTCATGGGAGAGCATCCAGCTAATAGCACTGCAGGAGGGCCCCAGGGAGGCTGGGAACAGCCCCAAAGCAGGCGACCCTTTCCCAGGTTTCCGTTCCCTGCCCATTCCCACCGTTGGGAGCTTGTGGGCGGATGGGTCTCTGGTCCCCACCGCTCGCCCACCTCGATGGGCTTGGAGGGGTCACCACAGGGCTCCAGCTCCTGCTGCCGGATTGTCACACTGCTCAGCGACAGAAACACAAAGATTTACAGTGAGGGACCATGAGGACRAGAGATACGAGGGGACATGAACTCGGAGCTCGGGTTCCAGCAAGTCATTCCCCGCAAAATACCCTTCCAAGGGCGCTTTTCCGAGAGCAGCGCCCATCTTCTGGGACACGGCTGGAATTCCACCCAGGCGAAGAGGGGACAGCTCCGTTCAGCTACACACACAGCCATTAACATCCTGCCTTACCCCTCGAAACGTTTTCTAAATGTTGCTACAAGTGACAGTCACTCCTTAATGAACAGAATGCACCGATTCTGGGCCTGACACGCTGCCAACTGTGCCTCGAATCATCTGTGGTGTCTAGAAGGGAGTAGCGTCTCCTCCTCCTCCTCTCCTTATTAAAAAGCTCCGTCTCCTCAGCCCGAGCAGCCCAGGTTTACACAGGGAAGTCGATTCCTGGCACGGGGAAATAGCCCCTTGGTGTAGAAGGCTYGTTACAACAAGGACTTTCCTTGGAGAGAAGCCGATGGACTCATCTGTCCCTGAAACGTTGGCACCACTTGGGTAACCGGGCTGCTTCACACACAGGAGAGAAGGTTTCCCCCAAGCAAATCCCAGGTTTGTGTTCGGCCGATCAGGTGGTTGCCAAATGTCAGTGTCGGTGCTTGGGACGCCAAGTTTGTSTCTCACAGACTTCAAGCACGGAGTAGAAAGCGTCTCCTTGGGGACTTCCACACCCAAATTACACCGCATTTTCTTACCTCCGTGTTCATCAGGCCAGTTTCTCATCGTCTCAGGTSTGTAGCTCTCCATTTCTACAGCTCCCTAACCCCCCAGTGTCTTCCAAAATCACATTTCCTCTTCTGCAAAACCAGCTGTGCAGGCGCAACGCTCATCTGGAGCAGTTTTATCAGCATCAGGCCTCTGCTTGCCAAGCCATACCCGTGCTCCTGCGAACAGGTACTTGGAGGGCTGGGTGGCCACGTGAATGAACTCCAGGGCACTCACAGCCACTTAGGGGAGGGCAGGGGTCCCCCCTGCTGCCCACCAGGATCGCATCCYGCAATCCTGCGCGCTGGTTTTCCCTGCTTTTCCCTCCACCAAAGCCAAGTCCCACCGACGCTCTCACCATCATGCACACGTTGGRGTTTCCCAAAGCACGCGCTAAGAAAACACACGGTATTTCTCTGCTCCTTTAACCTAAAGCAAGCAGGAACTGGGGATCACCACACCCAGGAGCAACAAACTCTYGGGCACAAAATAGCAGCAAATTCACCGCTTTCACCTATTTTTTTCAGCTTTAATACACTGGTTTCTTCGCTAATGTCATCCTCTCYACAAGCCCATGTGCAAGCAGGTTTCTGGATGCCCAGCCTCGGCTTTGGGCAGCGCAGGTCGTGCCCATTAAGAAGACATCTTACAACACGCCACGATCCCAGCTTTGCATACCAGGACAAGCCCGTTCTCCCTGCGATGTTAACAGCGAAACAAACTTCCCTGAGTCGAAACACGCCGAGGAGAAACCCGACAGGTCGGGCAGGAAAGTCCCTCGGCGGCTGCGGCTTCCCAGAGCCTGGGAGAGGCCGCAAGGAGCCCTGGATACGGACCAGGCTCTGCGAGGAGCCGGGAGGGCTTTGGCTTCACCCCAGGGAGAGGGCAATGACCGCAGGGAAAGGGTCCCACGCCGGGATGAGGGCACCGTGGGTCAGCACGGGGTGTCACCGCATGGCAGGGCCACGAGGACAGGCCAGCGCTGCCTCGCAGGTGGCACCRTGGCCCGGCTCTGCCACAGGCCACCACGGGCCATCCCTGCTCCTCACCTCCATTCAACCTTGGGCTCCCCATYGCCCCCCGCAAGGCGCAGGGACGCACGCCGCACACCAGCGCTGCGCGGGCCGGGTGGGGCGGACTCAGCGAGGTCCCCCCGGGGCCGGTGACACTGAAGGCGCCGGGCACATCCCCAACTGCAGAGGCGGATCCGGCCCCGCCGGCAGCGGGGCTCGAACCCGCGGCCCGAAGCGGCCACAGGGGGGCTCGGCGGGGAGCACCAATCAGCGCCCACCGCGGGAGCCGCCTGGGCGCGAGGGGGCGTGACCAAGGGAAACGGTGTGAGTGACAGCGCGGCGGCCCAATGGGAGGGCAGCTGCGAGCCAATCAGCGCGCGACGCTCGGTGAGGGCCGGCGAAGCAGCCGGGAAGGGGGGGGAATCTCCCCAGCAACGAAGTGGGGGGGGAGTCGCTCCCGCTAGCGCCGCGCCCGCCACGCCGCGCGCAGGCCGGCGCCCCCCGTACCTGCTCGAAGCGGGGCTTGCCCAGCTGGAAGGGCGGATACTCAACCGGCTCGGCCATCCCCGCCGCGAGCGCCACTTTAAACGGCCTCCVCCGCCGCCGCCGCGCCCGCCCCTCGCGGCGCCGCCGCGCTCATTGGCCGCGGCGCACCGCAGCCGCCGCGGGGCACGCCGGGACATGTAGTTGGCCAATAGGCGCGCGCGCGGTGCRGCGCGGGAGCTGTAGTACCGAGGCGGCGGCGCCGCGGGGCACGGCGGGAGCTGTAGTTTGGCGGGAAGCTCTGAGGGGAGCGAGGGGGAGACACATCATGGCGCGGCCGGGGGCGCCCCCCCCTGCGCGGGGCTGTGGGGTGCGAGGCCCGCGGAGTGTCTGGGCGCTGCCGGGACCCCCCCAGGGCAACATTTCCGTTTATTTTAAACGTTTTCTTCATTTCTTAAAGCAACTCATTTTGGACTCTCACAGAAATTATACTTCTGGATGAGAATTATATTTCTGCTAAAAGTCCCCCTGCTTCACACTGCACGTTTCTGATCAATTCACTCAAGTACTCATTCCCAAATGCCCTTGATTTCTGGTGCCCAAATGCTGCTTTTCCTTCTGACGCAGCATCTAAAATATTCATATTTTAGACGCGTAAGATGTGCGTGACACGGAGGGTAGACACGGGCCTTAACCCTGACAACCGTTCAAGCAAATAATAATGCACAGGAAGATGAAAGCTCAAGAGGTCCTGAATAAACTAAAGACTCATCATTTCTTTGAGGAAGAGCCTAACAATTGCTATTGACCTTGAAAATATGCGATTAAACACAAAGAATGGGAAATCCGGGGGTAATAAGTTTACTTTGAGGCAGTCTATTTATCTGCTTCATCAGTATTAGGATTTGTCGGGATAAAGCCTGGGTTTGAGGGGGACGGAGAGCCGGAGGGAGGCGTATGGAGAATTCTGCTCCCTAGATTAGTGGAATAAGAAATGTGTGGCCCTTCGGATGCCCGTGGAATTGCTCAGAGGATTAGGATCGATCGTCCAGGGAAGAGCAAAGAGCCGGGGATAACGCCGGGGATGCAGATGAAGGAGGGGAGGCGCTCGGGGCACGAGGGGAAGCCTTGGCTCCGCAGAGGGAAAAGCAAGAGAATAGAGAGCAGGTTATAAAGGATCTTCCCGCTAGGCAGGAGTAAAAACGTAGCAGGGGAAAACAAAATTTTTTTTTTTTTTTTTTTTTTTTTTTGCTGTACACTGAAAAACATAAATATTGGAGTGTTTTGCTGCAGGAGAGCTGCTGTGCTTCAAAGGAGCTGCAACGCTCTGCGCTGCCTCTCCATCCGCAGCCAGCGTTTTTAGGCCATGTCCCCATAGATCCCTCTGCTGAAGCTCGAAGCTGTCAGGCCGTTTCAGGCAGAAAAGGGGCAGAAAAGAGGCTCAGCTGCAAATATGATACCTCATGTTGAGTGTTTTTCCCATTGGGGCCAGCCAAGAAGCAGGCMAAGAGGGAGCCAGGAGCTCGGGCTACCCTGTTATATGAGAAGGGCAAAGTTGAACTGTGTTTTACTGGAGCTTTAGTCTGTCCTGGGAGTCTGGTTCAGGGAAGAAAGGAGGGACAAAGAGAAATCCACATTAATGTTTGAAATCAGCATGATTTTGCTTCCACTGAGATCCACCAAAATACGGCAAAGAGGTTTTCTACATATCGAAAACCCAGCTACAATCGGTGACAACACCGCGATGCTTTAGAGCCCCGTATGAGGTGTCAGCACCTGCTGTTTAAAGGTTGTCGTTTGGGAGGGAGGCGGGATGTCTGCCCCTTCCGCAAGAGCCGGAGAGCAGCATTCCCGCTTGAGCAGTCGGCTACCAGGAACCATTTCGTGCTCCCGYCATTTTCCGTAAATCGGTGGGTGACCAGAGACCCACTGGCCACCAAAAGACCAAGACAGAAAGAACTTCTACCAAATAGAAAAATGGAATTTTCTCTCCTCTTGGTCATTTTCCATTAGAAATACTATACAGTTAAACAAACAACAACAGCAACAAAAAAAAAGGTCAGATTTTTGCTGATTTATATCCAATATTTATATGCGATAGGATTTATATATATATATATGTATGTTAATATCCCCCGATCTGCTCCATCAACAAGTCTGATTCAGTCACAGCCTCACAGCATCCGGCAGCACATCACCCTGTGTCCATCTCTGTGCTACTGTGTCGTTTCTGATTACTGTGTATATGTCTGATCAATATATATAAATACCTGAAGAGGGAATGTAGGGAAGAAGGGGCCAAGCTCTTCTCGGTGGTGGCCAGTGACAGCACAAGGGGCAATGGGGACAAGTTGAACCCCAGGCAGCTCCATCTGCACATGTGAGGGAGAACTTCCTTGGTGTGAGGGTGCAGAGCCCTGGCCCAGGCTGCCCAGGGAGGCTCCTGCTCTGGAGATCTCCCAAACYCGCCGGGATGCGCCCAGATGCCCCATGCTCTGGGTGTCCCTGCTGGAGTAGGGGCTGCACTGGGTGATCCCTAGAAGTCCCTTCCAACCTCAGCCATGCTGGGATACTGTTTTGGGGTGGAAACATGACCCTCTCTGCCTGGAGGATGAGCAAAGATCTGCTCCAACAACATTTGGCCTATGGGGTTGTCTCCACTGCTGCCCTTGCAGCCCATCGTGGCTTAGCTGGCACCTCCACACTTAGCTCCTTGTGCCCTGCTGCTTCCTTACCCTTCATCCCTCTTCCCATGGGGTGATTTTAACCCTTGTTCTAAAGAACAGCGCCTAATCTAGGATCTGCCTTTCCTAAGCAGGACCTATAACTGCTTGAATCTCCAAGACCGTCACAAAAATAAATACATACATAAGAGCCGCTGGGACTAATGCTTCAAGAGGCCACTCCTCCCACATCCTCAAAGGTGTCACCCAAACATCTCCCAATTAAACACCAGCAAAATCATTAGGACTCTCCAGTAATCCGAATTCTGCCGCTTCAATCCCRGATCTTCCCGCAGTTTATGCAGGAGGGAAATCCCTCTCCCTCCTAGTGCGGTTGGAGCCAGATAATGGATACAATCCCTAATGTTGAGACACTTAATGTTTTATAACAACAGAGGGGAGAGAATCTGTTTATCTCAAACCACATTTGGAGTGACATAAGACTATCACTTTTTTGGTTGAATACCAGAAAGAACTCAACTTTTTGGATCAGATCAATCTCACGCGGTGCATTTAGACTGACAACTCGCATTTCGGTGGCGTGGGGGAGAAGGGGGGGGGTTTGCTTCCCCAAATCACCGCTGTTAAACCAACGTTTCCTTCCCATTTGGAGGGGTGGAGGAAAGAGGAGCCCCCGGCTATTGGTTTTTTTGCTAATCTTGCTCTTTTTAGGGCCATGTTTGGGGTGACCCCACATGTAACAGCCGGGCGTGGAGCAGGACCGGGAGCTGCCTGCAGAGGGAAGTGAGGGGAACATTTCTGGCCATCCGTAAAGTCAGATTCTGGGAGAACTTGCAGCCAACAGCAAAGTTCAGGTTTGCACAACGGCCCCAGCYGCATTTTCCGCTGCAGCAGCAGAAGATCCACGTGGGTCCTCGGCCCCACATCCGAAGCCTTCAAGCGAGCGCAGCTCCCTAAGCCCCTCCGYCTGCTTCAGCAGCAGCACGACCTTAAAATCCCGTTTCCTGACGTCAAGGGCTCCGTGTCTGCAGCCTCCTGATTAACTGCTGCCCTGCCCTGCAGTGTGCCTCTGCAGCCGGGGAAAAACACCCCATACTAAAAACCYCATAAAAATCCAATAACTTCAAGTTGTCTTTACTTAGCGCGGCCTTGCAGGGGTCACAGTTCAGCCGCCCTGATCCCAGGAGCAGCTCCGAGCTTTTCCTCGACAGTGTGTTAAGCTGTTGGCACCAACATGATCCCGCCGGACAGGTGCTGGGCTCCATAACCGACTGCAATCCAGCCGGATGGAAAACAAACYGGGATTACAGCAAAGGAAACGCTCCTCTGCCAGGGCAACAAAGTCATTTAGCACAGCTTAAGGGGAGTTAATCGCGGGTTAATTTAAGGAGAAAGCTCGAATTGWGAGGGGAAAAATCAAGCCCTGAGAAGGAAAACAGGGGGTGAGGAGAGCAGGTGGGTGGGATTAGGATGGAGACAGGGTCCTTTTCACCACTGGAGCTGTGTGAACTGTGGACCCATCAGCTCCCAGGTCATCTACAATCACAGAATCCCAGGATGGTTGAGGTTTGAAGGGACCTCTAGGGWTCACCCAGTCCAACCCAGAGCACGGGGCACCCAGGCGCATCCAGGTGGGTTTGGGAGATCTCCAGAGCAGGAGCCTCCCTGGGCAGCCTGGGCCAGGGCTCRGGCACCCTCACAACAAAGAAGCTCCTCCTCATGTGCAGATGGAACTACCTGGGTTTCAACTTGAACCCACTGCCCCTTGTCCTGTCACTGGTCACCACTGAGAAGAACTTGGTCCCTTCCTCCCTACATTCATCCCTCAGGTACTTGGACATATTGATCAGATCCCCTCTCAGCCTTCTCCTCTCCAGGGAAAACAGCCCCAACTCACTCAGTCCTTCCTCACGAGAGATGCTCCAGTCCCTTAACCATCTTTGTTGCCTTTGATCCTCTCTAGAAGCTCCATGTCCCTCTTGTGCTGGGGAGCCCAGAGGTGCCCCCAGTGCTCCAGGTTTGGCCTCCCCAGAGCTGAGCAGAGGGGCAGGATCAGGATTCTCTCCCTTGACCTGATGTCCTCCTTGACGTCCTCCTGATGCAGCCAGGAGCCCATTGGCCTCCTTGGCTCCATTGACGCAGCGCCGAGAAGCAGCCGGGGAAGTTGAGCCATGATCCCACTCCAGAACATASCCGGATAAATGTCCCTCACCGTCCAAGCGCTGTCAGCACAGACGCTGTTGTCAAGAAACCAGAAGTATCTAGGAACAGCTTGAACAACTTTTATTTTTTTTAAAGTGCTTTAAACGTAAATAACAAGCTCTTTATAAACATTAGTTGCAACTCTTAAAACATGAAACACACTGAACCCGCTTCCTGCATACGTGAAATCCAATCCCCCCCAAAGGCCCCAACATTTCTCTCTCCCAATTTCGGGATGGTTTGGGTATTTTTTTTTCCCATCCCACATTTGTAACACATAAGAAACTGCAGTTTCTTCACAGACAAGTCGTAAGGCTGGATTTCCATGACACCGTTTGCCATCCACATCCCTCCAGGTTTGTTCCAGTTTAAGGATGTAACTTGGCTTTTCTCCTGTCCCTCTTAGTAACTCTGGGTCAGAAGGGCCAACAAAGACAAAAATAAATGACCTGACCGGAGCTCTTTAAGACAAAAACAATGAGTCGTGGGCAGACGACAGAGCAGAGCCCAGATGTGACCCCCAGCGTCTGTGGAAACCTTTGGAACGGCCGGAGTGCGGAAAGCGTAGGACAGCGCGGGACACGGACACACACGGAGTTATTGCAACGGCCTCGTGTAAAACGGCCCCGGCGGCTCCACGAAAACCATCCCGCCTGCCCGGAGCAGCAAGGGGCAGCCCTGCTCGGGGGGAAAAGCACTGCTCACCTCCCTCTTYCTGCAAACAAACCACTGCATGCGGATGTGGGACATGAGCAAGGTTCACGTTTACAGATTTTCCCCCAATCCTGTGTTTTATTTCCCCTCCAGGTGAAGACACCTCAGCCCTCAAGGTCTTTTCTGGCAGGTTTCAACCTTTAACCTTTTCTTGGAGGTTTTAACAAGCAGATTCCCCCGGCAGCCCACGCCCTGCGTGACCCTCTGCGTCCTCTGCAGATGTTGCAGTGGAGGCAGCTCAGCCCCACTCGTGCTGCCGGCTGGGCAAGCACGGCCAACATGGAGCAGACTCCAACACGGAGCAGGCTCCAACAGGGAGCAGGCTCCGACATGGACAAGACTCCGACACGGACGAGATTCCAACAGGGAGCAGGCTCCAACCCGGAGCAGGCTCCGGCGCAGAGCAGGGCTCCGCTGCGACGTGCGGCAAGCGGGTGACACGCAGGAGCCTCGTATTGCTGAAAAGGAGACTCGTACTCTGATATGGTCTCCTGTAGCTCTGAGATAAACTTGGATATATAAAGTGCAAAACATTCCAGCTTTGGGGAGAAGAGGCAGAGAGCTGACCCGGGCAGAGAGGGGCTTGGGGAGGCAGTTAAATGTAACGGGAGGGAGAGAGGAGGTGCAGGAAGCTCCTAAAAACAGTGGCACTTGTGTGTGGGGAGCACCTGGGACACCGGCACCCTCGGGAGGAGCTGGAGCCACGGCCAACACGTCACACGGGCAGCCAGGAGAGCGGCCCCAGGGGTTCCCACGAGAGATAATGGATCCGAAGAAGGGAGCCCCATTCCCAGGCCTTGGATCGCATCGGCAACGAGAAGTTCTTGGTAMTTTCTAGGAGGGACAACCACGTTTCCCGCGGCCCTTCCGCCAGGACGTGTCCCACCCTGGGACACAAGCGGGACCCAAATCCGTCCTATCCTGCATTTCACCTGGGAACACGTGTGGGCCGCTCTCCCCATGCACCCTCCTTCAGTATCTGCGTCTCCCACGGCACCCGCCAAGGACCAGGATCACCAAACCGCAATCAGAGGCGGCAGAGCTCYGCTAACAGCTCCCCAAAATGAACTCACCAGAGAGACAAAAGGAAGCCGCCCAAGCTGGGTTACACTGAACTGAAAACGGGGATTTTTAGAGCCTTTTTTTTTTAAACTCCCCTTTTCCTATTGCAAAAGGCACATTTTCTCAAAGTTGCCATATGCGTTGAAGCAAATGATGAGAAAAGAACACAGAGGTTCAAATAAAAAAAATCCACGGGATCCTTCCAGCCAAGAGGCGGCAGAGCCAGAGGGGGCGGTTTCCTTGAGGTCCCCTTGCCCGGCGTCTCCAACGCGAAGCGACGCGGTGCGAGCTCAGGGCAGCCTCACACGGGGTTATTGCCCCACGCGCGGCCGGGCGGCCGCCGTTATTGCCCCACGCGCGGCCGGGCCCTGCCGCGGTCGCCCACGTTAGCAGCAAGAAGCGGCCGACTCCGCACGGGGCCGGAGCATCTAACGGGGGGCGCCCGAGGCCCCGTGCGGGCCAGGAGATTGGATGCGATTCGAGCTGTGTTCTTAATACTGGTTTTAAGTGGTCTGCGCCTACTGCGGGGTCGCTGTTGCTTACAGGGAGAAGGTGGCAGAGGGCCGGGAGCACAGGGAGCCATGCAGGGAGACACGGGCGGCCCTTCCCGCTGCCTCCCGTCCCAGGGCGCTTTCCTGCGCTGCCAAAGAAGGCAGCGAGGCGATCCCTGGGAGCGCAGGRGAGGAGGGGTCTGGATACCGGGCAGAAAACGCAGCCCGTCCCGAGCACAGCGGCGTCCCCAGCGCCTCCCCGCGCGGCGACGGGCTGAGGGGGCTGCGGAAGGGCCCCGAGCGGCCCCGGGTCCCCATCGCGGCGGCGCTTTGGGCTCGCGCCGCGGCAGCGCCGAGCCCGGGCGCAGCCGGGCCCCGCCGGCCGCACGCAGCATCTCGGGGAGCAGCAGGAGGCCGGCGGTGGAGCAGCAGTCCCGGGATGGGGGCCGGGGGGCTGTTCCTGGCTCCCCTGGCCCTCTCAGAGCAGGAAGAGCACCCAAAAAGGGGCCGCAGCGGCAGCAGCCAAGGCAGACCCCGCTCCTCCTCAGTGCCCGGAGGACAAGCTGCCACCTCGGAGGGCCCACAGCGGGGACGGGCTGGGGAGCAGCAAGCAGCCTCTCCTGCCAARCTCTGCAAACTGAAGCCCTCTGGAAAGGGCAGCGGGGACGCGGGGGCGTTTGGAGCGCGGTTATCAGCAAAGTGCTCTGGGCGAGTACTGGTGCTGCAGGGGTTACTGGGGCTTCCCTTCCCGCAGCGGGATCTGCAGGAGCGTGGGGGAGTGCTCCATGATGCGCACGAGCAGCTGGTCGATGTAGTTCTCCAGTTCGTGGATGTGCTCCTCCTTCTTGCTTAGCTCCTTCTCCCTCTGCAGCAGGAGCTGGATGAGCTCGTCGTGCGTCAGGTGGTAATACTTGGCTGACTGGTCCRGGAAGGTGGCCTCCTGTGGCACAAACCAAGGGGAATGGTCAGAGGGTCCAGGTGAACCATGGCCTGCTGGTAGGGGCASCCACAAGGGCAGAACGACACCGTGCAAGCTCAGCATGTCATGGCTAATCAARTGGTTCTGCTCCGACCTAGTTAAACCTCCTCCAAAACCAACTCCTCCTCATTACAAAACCACGAGGAGATGAGGACATGGGGATGGGATCCTACCTTGAGCTGCTTCGGGTCCGTCTTTTCCAGGTGGGAGCCGGCTGCCACGGGCTGGACGCTGCTGTTGGTGGCCGCTCTGCGCTCGTCCAGGCCGCTGCTCGGGTCCTGCGCCGCGCTCAGCGGTCTCACCGGGTGAGGGCTGTGGAYGACAAGCACGTGGGACACTTAACGCCCGGCCCCGCTCGCAGAGATGCCGCTGACTGGCCCCAAGGGCTTCGTGGAGACAGAGCCGCTGCCACGTTTAGCCAGCGCCGCGCGCTCTGAGGAGCAGGGAACACAGAGCTCTCCGGCACCATCTCCAGGCACGGATGAGATCTGTGCCCATACAGATCTCACATCCATACGGAGCGCGAGGACTCGGCCACTGGCCTCCAGGGCTCCACAGAGCTTGTCCTGAGACACCTTAGCCAAACCAGCGGGAAAGGACACCACGTCTCAATGTCCCTTCCTCGCCAGCTATAAGGGAATTTTATTTTTGCCTCGCTGTTCGGCACCGTTGGGCTGTTTCAGTGCACCCAGACATTTCATATTGCTGCCAGGCTTACACAAAGTGCCTGTTTTCCAGAGTGAGGGAAAGAGCAGGGCCCTGATCCTGCTTTCCTGCAAGCATCCGCAGTCCTGTAGGCCAGCACTTGGGACTCCCTTAAAACCTACCCAGCAGCTGCCCCAGAAAGGGTAGGACAAGGGGCAACAGGGACAAGTTGAAACACAGGAAGTTCCATCTCCACGTGTTCCACCTCACTGCAGTGTGAGGGTGCAGAGCCCTGGCCCAGGCTGCCCAGGGAGGCTGCGGAGGCTCCTGCTCTGGAGATCTTCAAAACCACTTGGACGCAGCCCTGTGCCCCTGCTCTAGGTGACCCTGCGTGTGCAGGGGGTTGGACTAGATGATCTCTAAAGGTCTCTCCCAACGTTAAGGATTCTGTGGCAACCAGAGCCACCAACCAGTGTCCAACAGGCAAAGCATCAACACTCCTATGGGAGGTGTCCAAACCCAGGGAGAGCCCAGGTTTCCCAGAGCGCTTGAAAGGAAGGAGGATGACCCCAGGAGCCTTTTGTAGGAGCCTAGGGACAAGGCTTGGAGTTGCAGACGTCACCCTTCGGAGTTACCACCTCACCGAGGACACTGCAGGCACCATGCCCATGACATGGTGACCATGACGTGCTCAAGTGCTCAAGCAACGAGCTGGCTCCTCCCGTGGGACATAGAGCCAGAGGGGACGGACAGAAGAGGCCGCTGCTGATCCGTCCCTCCACGGCGGCAGAGGGGACTCGAGGGACGAGCCCTGTCTGTGCAGGAGAGCAGCGGGGTTCAGCCCACACAGGGCTTGCACGGCTGCGCGCGACTCTCGCGCTCTCCGCACTGCAGCCTCCGTCTGCCTCGGTTTGCTCTGCTCTGTACGACAGCGATGGGGAAAGGTCCACGCTGCACGTGGCAGAGCCCGGGGGGTGGCTGAGGAGGTGACAGGGCAAAGCCGTGACGGGAACCGGTTGCTAGAGGTAAGAAGGAAACGCAGCCTTCCAGAAAACTGCCCCTGGAGCCCTCTGGAAAACAGATTTATACAGAACCCAAGTGTCACATGCTCTTTGCTATAAAATAAAGCCAGGTTACCAGCACGGTAAGAACTGGAATCCCCTAAAGATGTGACTGAGAGAAGGAATCGTCTCCCTGCTCCTGGAACCGCTTGTGAAGGACAAGGCGGTTTGGAAGCACTGGGCCAGTGTGAGGGACAGTCTCACACTTGGAGCTTGAGGTTTAAGATGAATCTGAGCAGCTTTTGGAGGAAACGCCTCAAGACAGGGGAGGAACAGCCCTGGCCCCGCTCCCTTTCCCCATCTCCTGAGTGAACGCTGTGTCACAGCTCAGCCTTCAGGGATGCTCCCAAGGTCACTGCCGAGCATGGTGGAAAAACTGGAGGAACCTCCCTGCAGCACTTTGGAACTGAAGTCCACATCTTCCCATCAAAAGGCTCCTCAGCCGACGCAACCAGACGGATCAGGGCCAGTCTGTCTGCCAGCTTCTAGTGGAAGATCTGCCGTGCCCGGAGCAGCACCCAAGGGCCCGGCCTCCTTGGAGAAATGTCTGTGGGAGGATCAGGAAGGACCGGACACGAAAGCAGGACCTCCTCCTTGGCGTGCCTGGGGCACTGCTGCGCTGCTGGATGTGCCCAATGGCTCTCYGAGCAGCAAGGGCTCCACAAGGGTTAAGCTCAGACGCCAAAGCCCAGCTTGTGTCTAGGCTGGAGCCTGGTGTGCAGGTCACAGCCCTCGTGCACGTCAGCAGGCTCAGCGCAGCACGTGGTGAGGCCACCCTAGCACCAGGGATGTTTCCAGCCCTGTCACACCGGTGGCAGCGATCACAAACTTCACTGCTCCAAGGGCTGAGCTCCTCCACGGCAGCGGAGCTCCCAAAGCACCATCTGGGCCTGTCCTGGGCTCCCACCTGCACAGGGCTGCAGAGGAGCGACCACCATCTCCATCAGAGGCTCCCTCCTCACCCACACCAGGCACCAGCTTTTCCTCTCTCTGATGGGAGAGACTGTTCTCCCACTGGGCCTTCAAGTCCTGCTCTTGGCTTGAAGTCCTTTCTTCTTCCACCTCTACTGTAACTTTTCCTTTCTGTTGTACCCACCAGTGACCATCCTGTCAGGAGCTACATGAGACCAGCCACATCACGGTGCAGGAGGACTCCTCCCTGCCTTGCTTTGCCCAAGCGAGGAAGCTCATGTCCCCCAAACGAAGTGCATGTCCCCAAGCCCCCTGCAGAGACCTCAGTGACTCTTCAAGGACTCCTGAATCACAGCAGCAGGACAATGTCCATGTTTTACACGCAGAGAACCCCCAGAAGAGGTCAAGGAGCTTCTCGTGCAGGTGACAGGGCCTGGCACACATGGCAGGACTTGGACCAAGCCCCCTTTCCTGGTACAGGTTTGCCAGGTCTTGAGTAGACGCGTGGTCAAGTCCTAAGGTGGCAGTGTGTACTACCTACAGAGGGGGTCCCCAAGCTCCTCTCTGTACCTAATTATACCCTCTAGGACTGCAAAACACTTCTCCTTCCATTAACAAAAATCAAGAGGTTTCTGGATATTTGCTATCTTCAGACTCTGACCAAGGTCATCTGTTGCAGAGCAAATAATTCGATTAAGAGGGATCTGAGATGCTGGCAACCAAAAAAAGAAAACAGAAGAAAAATCACCCCATAGAGCAGCCTGTGGTTGGTGTCTGCTCCCGAGATGGTCCTGCCAAACCCACCCCAAAGCCAGGGAGGGACCTCTACACAGGACCATGACTCAGGTTGACTTCCCCTCTCGCACACTCCCTCTTTCTAGGGACACAACCATCACTATCCTTAGGCCGGAAGGAATTTTATCATTCCAGTGATAAAATTCCCTACTTTCCCCTCTGCCACAGAAGGGAGGCAGACCAAACCAGTGCTAGAAGACCCAGGTCCCTCTGCTTCCCATTTTTGCTGAAAGAGCTTCCAAATACACACGACCTGATCCCTGATATTCCAAGCACAGGCATCCCATGCCGATCTTCTGCCCTAAGCAGMCTGGAGGAAGGAACAGCAGGGCAATCAGATGCACTGGAGAACCCAGAGCAGGAGGGTTGAGGCCTCACACCAGCCCCTCCTCTGCTCCACGGCGTTTCTGCAAGCCCCAGGCTCTGCTCCGGGAGCAGGAACAGACCCTCCTTCCCCGACACACGGACACAGCGTCTCCCACCCTGTTATCCTCAAGGCCAAGTCCTGCCTGCTCCTTCACCAAGGAGCACCTTGGCGGGAGGGAGGGCAGAAGGGCCTTTTGACGCGGCCCCAGGGAGACCCCAGGGCTATGGAGAGAAGGAAGTTTTTATACCGGGTAGCCATTTAGAAAGGAAAGAAACGGAAGTGGAATTAATGGGAAGAGGCCAGAGCTGCAAACGTGCCGTGAAGGGAGTCGTGAGAGCACGGATGGCTGGAAGCTCTCCAGGCGCGTGGGAAAAGGCGCCTATTCGGCAAGCACAGCAGCACGATGGAGCCCGGAGCAGCCCCGAGGAGAACCCCAGAGCTGCTCCAGCAGGACGCTCTGGGGCCACAGCCCGCATTGAGCAGAGGACGGGCGGGAAGAGAGGCCACACGGAGCGGCCTGCTCCGCGCCGGCACAACCGCGAGCTGCAGGCGCTGACTCGGGGCGCTCGCGGCGCCGGCGCACGGGGCTACCCCCAACCGACCCCCTTCGCCCTCCCCGCGGTGCTCACCTGCTCGTCTGCTGCCAAAGGGGCTTCTCAGCCGGCCGTGTCTCCCTGGGCAAAACCGGGAGCGCTGCAGCTTGCGAGGCCGCGGGCGGCAGCGCCGGGCAGGGCCGGGCTGCCGCGGGGCTGCCTGGCATGCGGGAAGGGAGGCTGCTCCGCGGGGACGTTAGCGGCCTGCGGAGGCGGCTGCTGAGGAGCTTCGTGGCGCAGGGCAGCGGGGCCGAGGGCGGCCCGGCCGGGCCGCTCGGGCAGCACCGCCTGCACGGGGAGCGCGGCGGGCGGCCTCGCCACGAACGGGTTGGTCGGCGCCTCCGGGCCGAGCGCCGCGGCAAAGGGATTGCCCGCGGCCGTCGCATCCCGCTCGCTCCCGGCCTCCGCTCCATCTGCCTTCCAGAAATCGGCCTTCTTGAAGTCCATCCCGCGGCCCGCGGGGCGCCCGGGTCCCGACGGCGCCTCCGGCTGGTGGGGCGGCCCATGGGGCCCCTCACCGCGGCGTCCGGGCGGCCGCTCCGCGTGCACCAGCCCCCGGGGCCGCTGCTCGGGAGCTGCCGCCTCCGGCTCTTCCAGAGCCGTCCAGAAGGTCTCCGCTCGGCCCGAGTCTGCTTCGGAAGAGGGGCTTAATCCCGAGGGAAGTGACTGCTCCGGCAGCACGGGGGATCCGGAGGTGAGCGGCCGGGTGGYGCTGGGCACCGGGCTGGGCTCGGCGCCCGCATCGAGGGAGAGCCGCGACGGGCACGTCTCAAAGCTGCTCTCACAGAGCCGCTCCGCGGCCTCCGCCTCCACCGCCCGGTCCTCAGTGGCCGAGTCGGCCTCCTCGGGCAGCGGGAACCCGCTCCCGATTGCCGGCCTGTCCTTGGATGGTGGGAATCCACTCCCGATTGCCGGCCTGTCCTCGGGCGGCGGGAACCCGCTCCCGATCGCCGTCCCGCTGAGCGCGGAGGCCTCGCGGTCCGAGCGCGCGCCGGGGCCGTCACCGTCGCCATCGGGCGCCGCCGGGCGCCGCGGGGGCTTGGGGGGCGGCGTGGGGCAGCGCACGGGTCCCTGCCGGGTGGCACCAGCCTCCAGCCGCGGGTCGGCCCACGGCGGCACCGCGGCCACGTTGACGCCGGCCGTGGGGCTCGTGGCGCACAAGGCAGCCCCGTGGGGCGCGCAGGCGGCACCCAACACGCTCCTCTCCCCCGCGGGCCCCTCGCCGAGGAAGGGCCGCGCTGCCAACGCGCTCGCCGCCTCCCTCCGCTCCCTCTCCAAGGTGTCTCCCACTGGCTCCGGCGCCGTCTCCGTGGCTATGGTCATCCACCCGTTCTCCCCCGCGCTGCCGAGCTCTTCCTCCGTGCCGTCCCCTTCCTCCCCGGCTGCATTTTCAGCACTCCGTTGGGCTGAAGCTCCCTTCTCCCCTGGCTTTCCCGGTGCAAAAAGGGGCGCCCAAACGGCCGGGGTGCTGCTCTTCCTCCTTGGCACGGCGGGCGCCGCGCTCAACACGTCTTCTATGACCGTGGCCTCCTGCGTGGTGCTCACCAGGTTCGCCCCCACGTCTAACCCACAGTAATCGGCCCAGGGCCGCAGCCTCGGGGGCATTTCGGGGACAACGGGGGGACCGGCCTTTCCCAAGGGCTCCGCACCATCCTCGCGAGCCGGGGCGCTCGCGCTGGCCRCACGGGGATTGTCCAGGAAAGCCACGGGATCGTCAATGAAAGCCAAGGGCTCCGAGGACAACGCGGGCTCCTTCCTGGCGCCCGGGTTGAGCCGRCTGCTGGCAAAGGCATCAAAAGTGTCGTCCCACTCCGAGAGCGCCGCGGGAGCAGCGGCCTTCCCATCCGGAGCGGCGAGGTCCCCTTGTGCTGGGGGAGACGTTTCCGGGACGGGGACGCCAACGCTTTGGCCTGGAGACTCCCTCTCCGCATCGTTCCCGCTTAAGGAGGCGGAGGGATCCTCAGCGGACCAAGAGCTCCCAGCGACCTCCGTTGAAGCATGCGGCCCAGGCGGGAAGCTAGAGAGAAAGCGAGCAGGTGAAGGAGAATTTAGTAGCTGCTCAGCGAGGAGGTCCTCAAGGAAAGGGTTGCTCTGCAGGGAGCGGAGGAAGGGGTTGGTAGGGGACAGGCATCCGCAGGGACCCGCTCGGGAAGCGGCGGAGGGGTTAGTGCGGAGCGCGCTAGCGAGGGGCAGCGGGGCGGCGGGCGCCCGGCAAGGGGCCTCCGGGCTGGTTTCTGCCTCAGGAGACACTTCCAGGCTGTGGAGGGAAGACAGAAGAGCCCTGCGGGTTAAGGCAGCGCCCCGGCTCCTCGCTCGGCCTCGGCCAGGCCCCTGCGCTAGGACAGGCTCTCCCGCCTCGGACTCGGGAGCCTCCCGCGGGCTCCACGGGTGCTGGTGCCTCCCGCGGGCCCGCGCGGAGCCCGGGAGGGACCCACGGAGGTCGAGCCCTTCCCAGGTTTCCCAGTGCCCCTGCTGGGGGCCGGGGCGGGAAGCRCCCGCGCAGGGTGTCCTGCTCTCCGGGAGCTACCGGAGGCGGGAAGCGGAGTTTTCCAGCAGGACTCGGCCGCACGGAGGTCTCCACGTCCCGGGGCAGGGCCCGCGGGCAGGACCCCCCTTTGCTGAGRTCCATCCGCTCCGACCTCGGCCACCGCACCCTGCAAGGGGCCGGCAGGACGGTGGGAAGCGGCTCTGGGAGCGCCAGCTCTGCCCCCAAACACCACGGGGTATCCCGGGCCTCCAGCCCGAGCCCACGAGCTCCAAATCACTTCCACAAACTCACATTTCTCCCCCAACTTCCCCCAGACGGAAGCTCCCCAAAGCCTGGACAGAGGAGCCAGCCAGGTGAGGCTCAGTCACCCAGACCTGCGGATCCAGGAGAAATTCCCTCCTCTTCCCAAGCAGGCAGCAGGGTCCAGCTGGTAGCAGAGCAGCACCGCCCTGGCAGCCGGGGCAGCGCTGACGGAGCCGCGGGAAGCCGGAGATCTGGCGCGGAGCCCTGGGACGGCGGCGGCAGCGACACTTCCCGCTCGCTCCCGGTGTCCTCGCTGGCTCCTTCCAGCGCCCGCGTCCACATCAGGATCCCTCGGATCCCGATTCTCGGCACTGAACGACAGAGCAGCAGCAGGACCTTAACGAGTGTCCCCGCTAATGAGCCCCAGAGCTGCAGGGATGGTTTAACCTCCTTCCCAGCTGGATGCTCCGGGAAGGCTGATCCCGTCCCTGGGATGAWGAGTATGGAGCTGAGGCCGGCGGGCGCCTCTAGAGGGAAACCTCCGCCTGCGGCAGCGGCTCCGGATCCCTTCCCTGCTGCATCAGATGCTGACTCACCCTCCTCCTCCTCCCAGAGCCCAGCCTGCAGCCAAAATAAATCCCAGGAACCTTCCTGGCCACGTTTATTCCTTTGGCAGCGCTTCCTGAGCACCTCTTAGCCAAAGAAAAAGAAAAAATCTGACTGCTGAGCAAGCCCCCGATGGAAAATCGATAGGAAAGAGCTTGTCCCAGGGTGGTTCTCTGTAGGGATGGCAGCCCYGGGCTCCGCAGCCCGGTGTGCAGGACATGGGATAAAGCGAAGGGTGGAGGGAGGCAGGGCTTGAATCCGGTGCCGAGGCCAAGCCCTGCGGATGCTCCAGCGGAAAATCCCTGCTGGGGCAGGAACTAGGAGAGGCCAGTGGGCGGCGGGGCCGTGTCCCGGCCGGGATTTGCAAGGAAAGCTCGGGAATGAGGAGCCCGGTGCGGCCTCAGGCTCTGCTGGGGCAGGAAGCCGCAGGATCGGCAGCATCCCCAGAGCCTCGCGGGAATAGGGAGCTTTTTCCCAGATCGAGGTGGCTATGGGAAGTGGTGCAGAAAGGGGACGGGGAGGGAGCCATTCGGCACCCTGGGATGTTCATTCCAAGGGCTGGGAGCTGCAGCTGGAAGGAATCGGCCATTTGGGGCCCCCAGAGCTTTTAAGCAGGAAGCTGGATGGTCAGGCAGGGTTTTAGCTACCAGCGATGCAGTAACGGCAGGAACAGCCCTGCCCTGCGCCCCGTGCTCCGCTCCCGCGCGGATCCCGCTGCCGGCTGCTCCCAGGGATCTCGGCACCGCTTCCCAACGCGCAGCGAATCCCCTGGGCTCCGGGCTCCACGGCGCCGCGACGGCGAATCCGAGGAGCAAGAGCCCCGGTGTCAGCCCTCGCGTGGGGAAAACACCCCAGGGTGCAGCCGAGAGCCATAGGGCCCCGTTTATCCGCCCCGTTTACCGGCCCCGTTTATCCGCCCCGTTTATCCGCCCCGTTTATCCGCCCCGTTTACCGGCCCCGTTTATCGGCGCCGGGCGCAGGACAGGACGGGCCCCTGCGGCGCCCCGATAACGCTCTCGGAGCGGCAGTGGCACCGGCCTCAACACTGATACCGCGGCCGCGCTCCTTCCTCGAGGACACAGCCCTGGAAACGCCCGTTCCGAGGGGCCTCCGGAGCCCGTCCCGGCCAAACCCCGCCGACCTCCGTTCTCCAACGGAGCGTTACGGAAAGGCTGGAGTTGGCACCGGCCGCCACAGCGTCGCTTCCCCTTTTCAGAGGGTGCCCTTTCGCAAGAGCAGGTTAAGCGCCGCTCTGCTAGGCCTGCCTCGGCTGCTGGCTCATTTAAACCTTAGCTGTAAGGGATCGGTCTAATTAGGGCTCTTTTAGCTAATTATAGGCTGTGTTTTGCTGTCTCGCACTGTCCCCTCCGCGCTCAGCCGCGGGTCAGACCAAACCCACGCGGGACGGGCAGCGTCGTTAGCTGCCGGGAGCGGAAAAATGAGGGTTTCCTGAAGGAGGAGGGTGGAAAGGGGGGCGAAAAACGAATCCTCTGCGTGGGGAAGTCAAAGAGGAAGCAAAAAGCGGAGCTTCTGCTCCACTCAGCTCGGAGGCTGGGTCTCCGGTGCGGACTCAGTGCCGGAGGGCCGCACGTCCCTGCTCTCTGCTGGCCCTCGAGGATGCCCTGGGTGGGAAACCTGCACATGGACCCCAAGGAGGGTCCCTGTGCGGCCRCCCCGGTGCTCCAGCCCCCTCCTGACGTCCGAGCAGCATTCCCGYTTCACCGGGAATTTTCCTCAGCTCRCGTAGGAATCTGGTTGCGCTGAACAAACCCTGCACGCCGCGGGGAGAAAACCCCTATGACGGACGGAGCCCCCCGCTTCCCCCGGCACGTTGCCCCTGCCGCCTGTTTCCCTCCCTCCATCCTGAGCTCCCGGGCAACTCTGGAAGCCGAGCGGCAGTGTCCGGCACGGAGGGCAAAGCTCCCACGGAGCTGAGGCGCTCCGCTAATCCCGGGTGGGAAAACCGGCCTGGTCCTGCCGCCCCCAACTGGGGTTTACAGGGATGAATCACCACGTCAAGCTGGAACAATCGGGAATCCGTAAGGGGCAGAAGGAAAGGCCAGGGTGGGAAGAGCAGGGCTGGCGTTAGTGGCTGCAGGAGTACGGAGAGGAGCTCRGGCGAGCACCGAAGCAGAGCCCAGGCCGAGCGCGGAGCAGGAGGGAGCGGGTAGGAAGGCGCCGCCGCGGGGGACATCCCGCGCGCTGCCCCGGGCGCCAGGATAGCGCGTGAGGAGCTGGAAGGCTCCGGTGCCGCGCGGGGCCGCTCGGCGCTGCCCACGGAGGCGACTCCGGCCTCGCCGCCGGCCGAGGGAGCGAGGGGCAGCGCCAGGCGTGCCGGCTCCCCGCATTCCCCCTCGCCCTCCCGGCGCTCCCACAGGAGACACCCAGCGCCCAGGACGCGTTCCCGCCGCTGTTATCTCGGCAGCCCTACAACGGGCAGCCCGGAGCAGCGGGCAGAGCCGCCGCGGCGCGTCGGGCACCGCGTGGCACCGGGTGGCACCGAGCCCCCTGCACTGACCTGCGTCTCGGGGGAGGCTCCTGCTGCTCCTCGGGAGCGAGGCAGCCGCTCGGCTTCTTCCCTCCATCCGCGCCAGCCTGCACGGAGGAGCCACCGGAGGCTCCTGCCTTCTCTCCCRCGTCGCTCTTGCTGCCTCCGTGGTGGAAGAGGCCGCCCTTGCCTTTCCTCTCTTCCCTCCTGGCCTCCTCGGGGGCTTTTCCCTTTGTCCCCTCGGCGGCGAAGACCATGGGCGCTGCGGCCTGGGTGGGTTTGCCCTCCGAGCGGCCGCTCTCCTCCATCCTGGCCCTGCCCAGGTGGTTGCTGAGGGTCACGGCTTTCGTGGAGACCTTGAGCTCCTCCTGCAAGGCCAGGCTGGGAGGAGAGGGGATGAAGCGCGGCTCGGGCGGCCGCCGGGGGCTGCGCGGGGCGGCCTCGGCGCCGTACACGTGGCTGCCGTTGATGCAGAGCGAGGAGCGGGGCGCGGGCGGCGCCTTCGGCGACGCCGGGGGGTCCCCACCTGCCGGGGAGGCAACACGGAGCAGGGTGAGCGGAGCGGCGCCCGGGCGTCCTGCCCACGGCCCCTTCCCGCCGCGGGAGCGCCAGGTCCCAGCCCACGCAGGGAACCTCCCAAAGCCTCTTAGAGGGCTTAACCGGAGGGCGCGTTGGGGTTTTGCCTCCACGGGGCCGGGCTGCTGCTTCGCACAACCGAGTGGGCCCCGCTCCTGCCTGTCCCGCTGCCCGAGACGGCATCTTTATGGATTTCATGGGTTTTATTTGGAAAGCGCGGTTAAAAGAGCAGCCTGGACATCAGGCGACAGACACCCGGTCCCCCTTCCCAGCTGGATCTTCATCCCGGGGTGAGGATGAAGAGGGCCAGGCCAGCGCATCCGCCTGCGGCACCGCGCACGGAAGCGGCACCGAGTGACTCCCAGGCCAGGCGGGAATCTGCCATGCCCAGCCAACGAGCTCATTTAATTATATACCTCGTTCCCAGGGGACGGCCGGAATTAAGGCATGACAAGGGCCTTTTTTGTTTGCAAATCACCGCTGTGTGCGAGCCAAGAGCCCGGATTGCTTTAATCGCCGGGAACCGGCCCCGCTTTCGGCTGCATCCGAGCCGGAGGCGTCGCATTAGAAACGGGAATGAGATCCTGGCGCCCGTCGGAGCCGCTCTCCCGGACACGGACCAGTCCCGACCCTCCCGGCGCTGCTGCGGGCGCCTCCGTGTCCCAGCCCAGCGCTAAAGCCGAATCCTGGGATGTCTCCTCCCATTCCATGTGTTCCCTGCAGGTTTGTGCTGGACCCCGCAGGCAGTAAGTTGAGGGATTTGCAGGAAAGCCCCAGCAGCCCGTTAGGAAGCAAAGAATGGGGAAAAAAAGTGGGGAGATTAGCCCCGTGATCCGCTTACCGGAGCGCTCCRCAGACAGGCTGCCCTGCCTGCTCGGAGACTTGGATCCGTCGGGAACGCTGCCGGCCAGGCCCAGGCTGGCCGAGGAGATGGTGCTGTCGGAGCCCAGGGAGGTGCTGGACTGGGTCAGGGAGGATTTGCGCAGCTTGTTCCTCAGGAAGAAGCCCTTCACCTTGGACTTCTTGCCGCCGCCGTCCTCGTCGTCGTCGTCGTCGTCGAGGGCGCCCACGCTGCTGGGGACGATGGCGGAGGCCGACTCCAGGTCGTACCTCTTCTTGCCCGTCACCTTGTCCTTGAGCTTGCCAAAGGGCGAGCGCGGCTTCTCCTTGGCRGACAGGTCGAACATGCTGGCCGAGAGGTTGTGCCGCGTGAAGCAGATGCTCACCTGGATCTCGCCGCGCTCCTTCTCCTTCTTGCCGGGCTTGGAGTGCAGCTTGTGCCACCTGCACACGGAGGGGAGAGGAAGGACAGGGGCCCTCTGTCACCAACAAGGGGCACAAACGTCCAGGAGGAGCCTCGTGGGACCAGCACGAGGGTGCTCAGGTTGGATGGGACCCGTTCCTGCTCCCCAGCTTAACTCCTGCTGCTCCGCAAAGGAGCAGATCCCATCCCAGGCCAGCTCCAAACTCCTATTTTTTGGTGCAAACCCATCCTTAAAGAGTTAAAACCTTCACAAGGCAGATGAAAAAACTGCAGCTCCGCCGCAACCCCGCACAGCCCCGCCGGGAACTGCTCCGCAAGCAGAACAAGCCCGGCCCTTCCTGGACCAAACTCGAGAATTCCCCTCAAGGAGGCCAAGGGGGAGGCGCCGGCCGGCGGTGCCGGAGGCCGCCGCGCTCGGAGCCACGCTCCGCACGGGCAGCACACGGCCAAGGGCGCCGGGACCAGCTCCTCGGCCTGCGCACGCAGCCGCTTCCCAAGGATTTGCAACAAAAGCAGGCGAACAAACACGGCTCTCCGCTGGGTTTTGAGGCCGCTTGTTAGGAAGGGTGAAGTCACGCAGAGGAAAAAGAAAAAAGGGAAGGAAAATATGAAGCGACGGCGCTGGGTGTAACCAGGCGGAGAGCGGCAGCGCGAGGGCAAAACACGATCCCGGCTCCCTGGAGCTCCTGCGTTCCCATCACAGACCCCATCGGATCCAGGCGGAATCAGGGGCCCCGCACCCCAGGAAACYGGGTTTGTGGGGGAAAACAGTTGGTTTTTCCCTCCTTGCTCCCTCGCAAGCACCGGCGGGAGAGGAGGCCCCGGAGAGGCGGCGCGGGGCAGGATTCCCTGCCCAGCATCGCCCAGCTCCGATGGCTCCTCATCCCGCGGGAGCAGCTGGATTCCGGCAGGACCTAGGTCACAGGAGCTGCTGTCCCACAGGGAGCCACCAGCAAGGCCGGGATCTCGGCCAGGGCAGCGGGCAGCRTCTGAGAGCCCGTCTCCGGCTGCTCGGAGCCCCGGGGATGGCGGGGCCGCCGCGTGCCGGGTGGGTTATCCCGGGGGACGGCGGGAGCTGGAGCGAAGAGCAGGAGCCTCCCTGTTCCCCCATCCCCGCAGCGACACCCGTGGCCTCTGGGAGGACACAGGGGGACACGGGCCTGCCCAGGGGGACAGGATCCTGCCCAGGGGAACACGGTCCCCAAGGGGACACAGTCCTTAGGACACATCCCAGCCCGGGAGACCACTTTCCTCTCCTACTCTGCTCTGTTTTGGACCTGTTTGCTCCGCTTYGGATCCCTAAGAGATCCCTGTCCATCCCTGGCCCATCCTGCCCTGCCCYGCTCCGACGGGACCGTCCCAMGCRCTCCGGCYGCCTTTGGAAGAGGTTCTCGCTCCCAGGGCTCCCGGTGCCTCCGGAGCAGCTGGGCTGCTCATGCCCAAGCAGAGCGCTCCGGGCGCAGCCGGACTCCTCCGGAGACCCTTCCCAAGGGAGCCGGGATCCGCAGCAGGGCCCGGGCGCGCGGAGCCGGAGCCTCCGCCCCGCAGCCAGAGCGGCCCCGGCCCCTCCACCACAGGAGAACCCCTGAAGGAGGCGGGAGAGGCGCCGGGAAGGGGCTTTAACGGCGGCTCTGCCGCCGGGGGGGTCGGCAGCGCCGGTGCCTCCCGGGTGGGTTTGGGTGCCCCGTTCCGCAAGGCGAATCCTGCGGGGCGGATGAGGGAGCAGCTGGAACAGGTGGATCCGCCATGGACGGGGCACGGGAAGGGGCTCCAGAGCTTCCTACGGGAATCCAGCTCTATCCAGACCTTCCATTGGGAATCTGGCTCTAGCCAGAACTTCTCCCTGGAATCTGGCTCTATCTAGACCTTCTGCCAGGAATATGGCTCTATCCAGAGCTTCCTCCAGGAATCYRGCTCTATCCAGAGTTTCCTCCATGAATCTGGCTCTATCCAGACCTTTCCTCAGGAATCCAGCTCTATCCAGAGTTTCCTCCAGGAATCCGGCTCTATCCAGACCTTTCCTCAGGAATCCAGCCCTATCTAGACCTTCCCCAGGGAATCCGGCTCTATCCAGACCTTTCCCTGGGAATCGCTGGCAAACAGAGGAACAACATCCAACCCCTGCCTCCAGATCATGAAAATAGCCCGGATCCAACAGGCTGCCCTGTCCGCGCGCCCAGCGCACAGGCCAGGAATCCATTGGGGATGGAAAGCCAGGGCTTTCCCCTTCCTAAAGGAGCACAGGGGTGTTTGGGAATAGGCGGGAGGGAGGGAAGATCCAAGGAGCAGCAGACGGGGCTCGGGACGCTGATGATATCGGCCCTGGAGGTCGACTGCCCGTCGGGGACCGCGTTGCAGGGAGCAGCCCGGGGCCGCCGGCGGCTTTCGCTGCCGTTGGGAGCTTTCCAGAGCCACCAGCGGAGCTTCCGACACCGCCGGCTTTCYGGAGCTGCCCTCCGCTCCCGCCTCCCTTCCTTTCCCATATCAGGAATGATACGGAGCAGAAGGAGCTCCCAGACCGAGACCTGACCCGGGATGTGCCCGAAGCCACCAGGGCTCGGGGAGATGTCCCAGGAGAGGCAGGAGGGAGGGTTGGAGCCGCCTCCAAGGGGGCCGTTCCCAAGGGCTGCACGTGTCAGGGGGCTCCAGACAGGCAGGGAGAAGGGAGCAACAGGAAAGCTCTGGATGGAGCAGCGCTTTTCCGGGATGCAGCTGCCAAGGACAGGCTGGACATGCTGCACGAAGGCAGAGTTAGCCCCAAACGCACCGAAACACAAGGAATAGGGAGCCTGTGTCCGAGGAAGCGCCGGGAGCCGGGAAGCAGGACATTTCCTCGCTCCTAACAAGAACAGCCCAGGCAGGAGCGGAGCCAGGGAAAGGCCCAGCCGGGAGGGCACCGGGGAGAACGGCAGTGCTGGGAAAAATCCTGTGAAAAAGCGAGTGAAAATCCACCCTCGAGGGCTGGAGCAGCCGCCCCGGGGCGGGTGGCCACAGAGCCCCGGCCTTGGGGACACATCCCGGTGTCCTCGAGTGTCCGGGGACGTCCGGGATGCCTGGAGCCGGGTGGGATGGCGGGAGCAGGCGCTGGGCCCCGACACGGGTCGGGAAGAGCCGGGAAGCATCAGGAGCCGTGCCAGGATTTCGGGCCTTTTCCGCCCACATGCGGCTCCAGAGGCAGCGTGTGCATCGCTGCTTTTGATCCGGGAATGGGAGCTTCCTCCGGAGCGATGCCAGGACTCGCCTGGATGTCGGAAGCTGATCCGAGCTTGTGCCAGTGGCGCTGGCTCCCTGGGATCGCCTGACTCCGTGTCCCCATCCCGCCACGCTGCCCCTCGCTGCAAACCCACCCTCTGGAGATTTTTCCAAACATCCCCCCAAATSCAAACTGTTCCAAACCTCAGGCCCTGCTGTTTCGAATTAGGCCCGGAGAATCCAGGTCCGATTCCATTGCCCGCTCTCCTAGCAACTCCCATAAAGCAAAATAAGGGTAGAGAGGTGGGAATCGCCCAGGCCGGAGCTCTGGGAGCTCTGGGGCCATTCCCTTCTCCTCCTTGCCCAATTCCAGCAGCACAAACCCGGCACCTTCCACCCCGGCAGAGGCCGCTCCGGCCTCTTCCCGCTCTAATCCCGCTCTCCCGAAGCGGGGCCAAGCTTCCCGCCAAGCTCCCGGCCTTGCCTGGAGCGAACCCCAGCRAACCGCCTCCCTGCAGGAATGTCATCCACATTCCTGCATTTCCCTGCCTGGCAAAAAAAAAGAAAAAAAGAAACTAGGGAGGAAAAAACATCTTCATTTCCTTGTCTTCCCTTCAAGTGCTCCGGGAGGGACAGCGGGATCCCCCAGGGCAGCCGGGGCGACGGTGGCACCGGTGGCAGCGCCCCAACGATGCGGGTCCYGCCTGGGAATCCTTTCCTGGTGGGAAAGACGCTCCCTGCGATGCCCTGGCCCTGGAACTCCCTTCCGGGGGGATGGAGGCGCCCCTGGAGCCCCCACCCGGGCACAGGGACACGCTGTCCCGGTGACGCCCTTCCCGGGTCACATGTGTGGCCTTCCCAAAGCATGGATGGGCTCCAAGAGGTCCTGTGTCCCATGGTACCCTCCCTACGACACGCATGGATCCAGTGACA